>NW_027509338.1:8078998-8678998 GCF_048541705.1 Temnothorax americanus | reverse complement strand
TTCAATTTCCGTGTCGTCTCGAGTTCTCGCGACAGCTGTCCGCAGGTTGAAAAAGAAAACCGTAGGAACGATCGGACGGTCGATGTGATAATTAAATTGTTTCGCAGCTTAATGAAAAAAACGGAAGATACGCTGGATTATGTAAAATTGTCACCGTATTCGCGAACGGCCGATAAATTTTTATGCACCGGTCGGCCGCCGCTGTATCCAGCGTGCGTCATGTAATATGTATGATCCGTTGCATTTCAGATTGGCTTATGAATAGAAGTGAGAATTCGCGCACGTCGCCTGCACCGCCACCGCTATCGCACCGGTCCGCCGCGCCGGTTTTTCGAGGACCGCGCGCGCGACCGGCGAACGTACACTCGAACCTAATTGTCCGGGGTGTTGTCCCATCCGGGTCGTCGACCCCCTTTTGTGCCCGTGCGAGATACAATGCCGGTAGGAGAAATCCTTGGAATGGATCGACCGCGGTATAAATTCAGGAGCGGACGCTTCTGCGGACGCGCGACGCACAAAGCGGAGCTCGCGATAAGGAAAGCACGTAATCTCTTTGTTCCGCGAAGATGCATTCGCTCGGACGGAGTGCATTGAGCCGCGTGAAAACGTGATTTACCGAAGCTTATCTGCCGCTTGTTCTCGCGACGGAAAAACGTCATTAGGCGCGAAGGAGGATCGTTCTAGCACCGTCGGAATAAATATCCAAGGATGTTAGAGAAACGATTAAAGATATTGTGTATATTACGGAATAAAGAAATTCTATAAAGATCGTGACAAAAATCGTAAATCTTCGCAAACTGTACAGAAAAAATAGAAGCGCCAAATAAAGACTTACATACTCGTATATATACGCAACAATCTATAATTTTAGAAATCAGATTATATTGCGTTAAACGAAGAAACTTGCTTGAATGAAGTTATTTATATAGTTTAACTAATAAAAAAAGTTGAAATAAAAAGTTGAAACTCTTATAAGATTGATTGTTGCGTATATGAGTATATAAGTTTTGACTTGACACTTTTGTTTTTTCTGTGTAGTTGGCCACGAGATATATGGGGGGATAGCGGATTATATAAATAAAACAGAAACGAAACAAATCAGCCTCGTGTTCGACATGACAGTGGACGTCTTGAAAAAATAATAAAACATACATGTTACTATTTTACGGAAACTTTTCTAAGTAGAGTACAGACAAGAATTACTCGCTTGGGGGAGTCTATATAGACGAGTCCCGCGTTCCCGTTCTCGGGTCGAATGACAATGCAGTTTATTGGTAGGAGAGCTAAGGGGTTTAATCCTCGTTCTTGAGCAGGTCAGGCAGTAATAATAGATTTGCTTCGTCGGAGGGCATCAATCAGCGTGCGCGCACGGGGGTGCTGCGAAGAAGCGTGCCGTACCGTCTTATTTAATTCATCGGCATTCCCAGCATGTATCTCCGGGCGTGTTAATACGACTAATCCGCCTTCGTTTATAAAACACAATCAGCTCGGAAAAGCAGACCGGTGATTTATAACGACATTTCTCCAGCGGGGAGATATTTCCCCGCGAGCCGCTCTCTCTTTCCGGGTTGTTGATAAATATTCTACGTCGGCTCTCTTTCGCCTCCTCGATGCCAGATGGTTCCAGGTATAATGCTCGCTTTGTAACCGACAACGAAAGCAAGCCACCTCAAAAACCGACGACCCGCCAACCGCGAAAGACAGAAACGCCGCGGCGATGTCGCGTATTAATGAGACGGGGAGAGAAAACAAATGTGCACGGTGGGACGGAGCATTCATTAATGCATCGTAAACGTCGTAGATGACGAAGTGAAGCGCGGGTTTGAAAGTAGCCGTAAATTTCAAAAGTTTCGAGTTGACAAGAACGCGTTATGAAAAAAATAAGTAACGATAAATTTGTTAAAAACTCGACGGTAAATCAAAGCGAACAGGCCGCGATCGTAAACATTTAAAATACAGAGTTTCTGCGTTCTACGCTGCAGGGTCACGACTGTGCAAGGAAAGACAGCAAACTTGTGTAAATTTTTATGGAAAAAGCCACATTTCTCTCGCGCCCGCATGCCAGTGACAATTTTCGTGAAAATCATCCTTCTCTTCGGGGAATCGAAGAGGAGGAATCGAAGGGAACGTCGTCCATTCGAGGAATTTTCAACGCGAAAAAACCAAGGATAAGGTTTTCCGCGTCGAAAAATTTGCCGCGCAGCGATCTTTCGGTGCCGCTCGGGGATGAGCGTGGCCGAATTTACGGGCAAGCGCGCGCGCGCGTCCCGCTTCTAATCCCGCTCCAATCCCATTCGGGCGAGACTGGAAGCGCATAAAAAATTGATGAAGTGTCCGCAATTACGACATCAATTTGGCCGACACGAGAACACGACCGAATACAAAGACAACGCGCCGGGGATGCAGCTGAAAACTGGGGTATTTCCCCCGAGTGCGATGCCGGCGTATCCCGTCGGGGTGCATTCGATATATGCGCGCGTGAGCTAATAAGCGCTGGCACTTGCGATGACCAACACGGCGGACGAATTAAAGGACGACGAAAATGCGGCGCATAAAAAAATACGTATATAAGGTACATTCGCTTCTTTTTATTCATCGAAAGCTATACGATTAGATGCTAGATGATCAGTCAGAAATGTACATATTCCTTACGATTTTTGTACGAAAGATTTATTTCGTATTATCGCAAAAGATTCAATTATTGCTCTCTAATATAGCAATCGATACATAGTAAACTTGACTCTCAACTCGTGATTTCAATCTTAACACACTCTCGTCTCTAATCTCTCTAAACTTGAAATTCTCAACTCGCGAACTTTCATGTAGTAACCTACATCCTGTAGATCTAAACTGTGAATTTCCAAGTTATAATTTATATAATTATTCCGCATGAATATTAATGATAAATAAATAACCTATCATCGGCTGTTACGGTCTGCAACCTGAAATCGGCTTATCAACAAATTTATAATTTCCGCTGAAGATGATAAGACCGCAAAAATATTTTATTCTTTTTGTATTATTGGTTTTATCACCGTGCGATGGTTTACGTGACATTAATGTGTTTTATTAATATACCTAGTTGCCTATACATATAAAAATATTGAAAGTTTCCATGTAATTATTAAATGTTTATCATTCAATCGAAAACAAAACGTAAAGCAGCTGTAACGTTATATTTTATTAAAATAGTTAAGCACGTATCTTAATGTCTACGTCGATATACGATTCAATTTTAATACGCAGTGCTTATCGACACGGAGCAGTTCGTAAAAAAGCATTCATAAACGTACACACGTATTGATTTTCCGATTACGCTATCAATCATGACTCACGAACATCAAAATACAATTAGAATTATATTTCTTGGCGCAATATAGCGCACGTCTCTAGAACAAGAGTGTTTATACTTATTTCTATTTGAAGGACCGAAATTAAATTTAATTCGTCCACTCGAGGTATAATCTTATCTTTCAGGCGGTTGAAGTTGTCGAAAGTCTAATTTCCGGCGGATCTTCTCGGGGAGTCTAGCGAGATCGGTACTGGGAAACTCGCGGTGCAGCCAGACACTAATTGAACAACACCGATGTAAGCCGCGGGGATACGAGGGTGTATGCGAAACGCGAATGCCAGAAACCCGGCAATAGCCGACGAAAGAAGTTCTCAGTTTTGCTGCCAATTTCTCGAGGGAAATTCGTCGAGCCGCGCGTCGGATGATACGGACATCGCCTCGTGAGAACGATCCTGGAAACGCGTGACGTTTCACACGCATTGCTCTTCATTTGTCGTATCGCGGGCCGCGGCGCGGAACGCGTCGCACTCGAGAGAGGATATAGAGACAAAAGTGTCGGTTACGAGGGCAAGACAAATGAGTGCCGTGTGAGATGACGAGGGAGAAGTCTCCGCGAGGAGAAGTGGCGGAAAACCCGAGAGACGCCAGCTCATTTTTTCGGCCTTACTGAAATCTGGCGTCATAACTGACCTACCGCGCTGTGCGCCTTTTCCTCCCGTTCTCGTCTTTCTTCTACGAATATAAAATGTCACGCGACCCGGCCAGGACGGGAAAACTATGGCCTGTGTCATCTCCACACATTTTACAGCTAAATGTGACAGTTTCGCGTAACATATTTCGACTATGTATAAAATTTTAAGTCTTAAAAAATATTGTGTTTATGATTTTCAGAAAATTGATAGTGAGAAATGTAATAAAAGTGAATTATTTAGAAATTATAAGAATAAGTATATAAAAATGATATAAAATAGATTTATGAACGCAAGATGTTTTAATTAAAGCACACGATAGTTATACGGAAAGTAATATGTAAAAATAAAAGTATTATATTTATAAGATAATAACGTTAAGTTACAAAAATACATCTCATGTTAAAAAAATATCCTCGATCTATTTCTTGTCATAAATTCTTTTAAATTAATTAATTTGATTAAAAATCCAAAATAAATGTTTATTCGTCATAGATATTTGTTATTTCACACCTTTCGTGTAACTCACCATATAGTTGTCGCGTCACTTTATCCAAAGCAAGTAAAAACGAAAGAAAATTCGAGGCACGCAGACAATACGGGGTTATGATCTCCCCCTGCAATGTCTGCGCGTGTGCGCTCAATTTCAGTGATCTCTGTTTGCTCCCTTAAGAAGGTAAAACTCCACCCTAGTGTTCTATGGAATGCTGCCGGCCATAATCATCCGCTTTCCTAACACACAAACATACACACGTTCCATAGAGAGACGATTAAGGTCAACCCGCACTCACTACTTTCGGCGGAATCACTGAAGGCTCTCTCGATGGAGCCTGTATTCGGAGCGCATTTCGTCCAGCGGTCATTGTTTCGATGTTAAGGTGTAAAGGCATTACAATGGTGCACGTGAAACAGCGGTTTTAAGTTTACGATCTCCGGATAATTCCAGGAAATTGAGAAGACAGAAGATCACGTTGATGGACGCGCGAAACCCGCTTGACGAAAAGTGAAGCGATATTTCCCCGTTCGGAACTTAATCGCTCGTCGTCTTTCCGCAATTTGCCAAGTTTCGATATTAAATGCTGCGATAATTAAGTCTCAACTACTCAATTCTCCGTTACAGTAACTTACGTTAGTTACGCTAATTAGGTAACCCCCACATAAAGTTACTTACGCAAAGTTTAAGCAATAAAATAACACCGTAACTATCTATTCTTCAAATTTTCCCTCAGGATCTTATTCACCTTTTCAATTTCGTTTCGATGAAATTCAACGAGCTTGAAAATTTTCACGCTTGTGACACACAGTGATCTATTACCAGAAAGTATTTGCCCCGCGTAAGAACGTTTTACAAAGATCAAACTTTCAAAATCTGACATTTCATATCCAACGACCTAATATTTGAAGAAGGAAATAACTGGGACTTAAGATATCGGCTATTCAAAAATCGAGGGATTTCGATATTGAATCATACGGCCAGGTTATATAGTTCGTGGAATGAATTTAAATAAAAATTGAACTATTAAGTCTTTTTGTTATCAAAAGAAGATTTGCAAGAGAAATTCTGGTCAGGGATGAATCAAGCCGTTTTGAATATTTAAAGATCCGTTCGGAGAACGATATATCTGGAAATTTTTCATGCAAAATATTTCAACTAATTAATGCATTAATATATATGCTTATTTATAATTTATTACATAACATATTATCATATATGTCATAAGACGCGTATGTCATAAGAGAAGGAAAAAAGTTTGTTGTTCCAGGTGTTGTTCGTTTTTATTTTCTGATAAAATACTACAAACACTACTAAACACCGGTAATTCAAGCACTAATTGCTGTGAAGCAAAAAGGAAATTCAGAGAGATTCCAAGTACCTAGAAGGATTTTGCGGGGGTTAAAGACCAACCATATTTGTTAATAATCGTATTTCACAGATATAAAGACCAAAGCCATCTGGTAATTAAGCCATTCCGAGGGAGACATTTTCCAGCGGGCGAGACTGGCCTGCATACGCGAAAAGGTTGTTCCGCGTCGTATCAAGCGGGGAGAGAATACGGAAAACTTTCCAACGAGCGGCACGTGACACGGGTCAGGAAAAAAGTCGAGGAGCCGAGGAGTGACGTAGGTCCGTGCTATACAAGGACCCTATATACTTCGTATTTCCCTGGAGAGACGGCGGAAGTCTGTTCTTCGGACATTACGTCATTTTGTGCACTTCTAAGGGACTCGCAGAGACGGCGACATACGTTTTTGAAAAAGACCATTTAGCGTATACGATTTGTAGAACGACGCAAACTTAAAAACGCGAGTGGAATTTTTAAAATTTCGAAGAAAAGAGATTTGAAAAATACGTTTCTTATTTCTACAGCAATAAATCTATATCTATTACGGTAATAATAGTAGTAGTTCGGTCAATAAATACTAAAGCAGGAGAAAGCTTGGAAAGCAATAAGCGATCCCGCGCTCTTGATTCTCTCTATATTTTCACCGAAGAGGTACCGACTCTAAGTTGGCCGTATGACCTTTCATTGAAATATAACGCGGTAGATGTAAAACATCTTGTACACGTTTAACAATGTACACAAATAAAAATAGGTCTCAATGAAAAAAATAACATCGCGCGTCGCTACGGCCAACGCGAGTTTAAAGCGTGTAACGAGCAAAAAAACCGTGTGTGACGTGTGACCGTCATTATCCCTCGGAGGCAACGATGTGCCATCGAGTAACTAACTTCGATCCATCCAACGATAACGCTATGTCATACCCGGAAGAGGAATGCTTATCTGAAGAGCGCGGTTATGTATTTCGGAGCAACATCGGGTACCCCTTATCGCGAACGGAGGTCGTACAAAGGTAACCGTCGACCTCGTATCGCTAAATACGAGCTACCCGGTCGGGTACAATATATCCTATTAAGGTCAGCGCAAGATAAAGCCCCCGCCGCGATTTCAGCGTATCGTTGATTTCCATTCCCGAGTCAATTAAGCTCGGCTTAAATGAAAAGAGATTTAAAATATTCAAAGGCTTCGCGGACAAGCGCGCAATTGTGCATCCCCGGGATAGGCGAAATAGATTCAGCTATACGTTCCACTTTGTATCGGAGTTTCTAAACTGGATCCCGCGCGGATCTCCTAATTCAGCGTGTCACGCAAATTAATAGCCTGCTAACGGGATAGCTAATGGCCTGAGAAATTCAAGAAGTTATCGCGGTAACTGCACCGGAAGCCAAACGCTTTGCTGTCCAACAAGCGGTAACTGCAGATAATTACTTCGTCCAGCGTTTCCATTAATTCTACGATACTAAAAAAATTCGTAATTAACGAACAGCAAACGTGCCACGTGGGTAGCGCTCGGTCATTCTGAAAGCGATAAATCAACTATTACGCGACCTCTCGCGTATATTGTATACGGCGCGTTCTGGCCGTAAAAACCGGCCTTTGTTGGAAATATGCATTCTAAGTGTTTCAAAAGGGTTCATAAATTATATTTTATTTACTAGCGGACTTTACTGCCAGGTTAAAAGACGCCGGACAGAAAATGTCGTCATAATTATATTTTAGACATGAATATTCTGTAACGTAAAAACCTCACACGACACTAACAAACCATTTCCTCTCGTAAGACAATGTAACGCACAAGATACTCTATTTCGCCGACAGGCGTGCGCCAGGAACTTCCTTTTTGCAGCACGGCGTATAGTTAATAATGCAGTATAGGAAAATAGTTAACGAACGGCTGCGGGAAGTTATCTACTCCGCGGCGGGTGTTAGGCGAACGAAATTGTTGCTCAACAAGTAGTAAACGCGCGGGCTGATCATAATCGCGAGCTGTAAAGCAAGCGGGCCTCCTTCCGCGAAACCCATAAAGCCCATGCATTCTCTCTCAATGCGGCAGATACTTTGCACAGTGGAAACTACAACCCACGACGGTGGATTTAACGACGGTAGCGCGGCGGCGAGGGCGGTAGTTGAGCACACGCAGGGCGCACTCTCTCTCCGTTCCTCTCCATAGCTTTCTGAAAATCCGGGATTTCATCCTTCTTGATCCTTCGGCGTTCTGTTGTAAAGAGCTTATACTTCACCTCGCAGCTATCGATCGGCGGAGTGTCATCGACGTTTGATATCCGACCTATGTTGTTCCGTCCGTGTAATCGTAAACTCACTTACTCCGTTCCATATCGCTCGAAGAATATTACGAACTACAGAAGTTTAAAGGTCTTAACTTATATATATATATATATATATATATATATATATATATATATATATATATATATATATAATGAGATATAATATATATAATTATATATATTATGAGATTTTTTAATGTGCGAATCTCAGGAGATAATCCTCGCAGTTGAAAATTTACATGAAGTTTCTTCACGGGAAGTTAAATAAATCTTTTCTTCTTTGTATTCAAAACAACCGCAGCTTTCGCATCTTGGAATACTTGATTTATCTTTACGAGACAACCAGCGTGTGTCGCGTACCACAAACTGAGAGGGTTATTGTGGCTCTTAATGCTTTACTCTACGAATTGGGTTAAGTAGGATTAAAAACCGAATGAAATGTAGAATTATGCAGAATTTGCAAAATTAAATACCTTTTTCGTATGCTGAAATTAACCGTAGAGTAAATCCAGATTGCGGAATGTTATTATAATATAAACAGTAGCATGGAATGCTCTAAATTCATTAAAATTCAAATAGTTGCATAAAAATTACTCATTACTTTTAAATGCAAATTTAATCTGTGTTGTTAACTTACATAAAATTCGCATAAATTTTGTTCTTATATTTTAAGGCATCTTGAAGTATATGTATATTCTTAAAATATTCCGCGAGTGCTTTGTTATAAATTTTCGAGAGAAAGAGAGAGAGAGAGAGAAATACTCAAACTCCTTAAGTCTTTCAAAGCACTGGTATCTAAAGGTTATCAAATCTGCATAGAGAACGCTTATCTTCAAACTATATTTGAAGTGACATAGAAACTTCGCAGCGATTAACTCCTTCGAAAATTTACAAGAACGTACAGAACCATCATGCCTATCTCCGGGTTCATATCGCTTATCGAGAATTCCCGACCACGTCCCGCCATATTGATATATTTCTGAAATATATGATAAAAGTCCCAGCTCTGAAAAGGAACGACATACCCTCCGCGTTTTATGTGGCCGTGTATATATATGTTTATGGGAAGTCGTCGACCGTGCTATTGCAATTACGGATAAGATTAAGGGTCCTTCGACGCTCGTAATGGGCCTGTGATGTCGTTGTCGGAAATAAGACAACTTATCTACTGTCCTATAATACGGAGTGACGCATGCCACCGATAGCAAAGTGCGAAATCGTGATTATATGGTTTTCGGTTATTACAAGCTTGAGAGAGGTAAGAGCGATAAGAGGGCGAAAAAGAATAACAGTCTATCGAAGGGATCGAAGTCGTAAATTGAGGAGGCAGTTCCGACCCGAAAATATTGAATTGCATGTTGCGTCAGTCACATTCCTTTCTCTCTTTATTTTAAGATATAGATGAACAAAGAGAAAACTTAGGCTCAAAAGTATATGTTATAATTACTGTATTGTTATTCGCTTTTTAATTTTCTCAATCAAAACAAAGATAAATTTCCTTTTTAAATAAAAAATTCAATAATAATTGTTTATAAATAAAGTAATTAATCAAACTCCCATTAAAGAAAGGCTCAAATAATTCTCAATTTAACAGTTAAAATTGGTTCGTAATAATATATAGTAACATGTATTCAAGTACCTAAGCTGAAATAAATTTCGCTCATCAAAATTAAGAATATCTCAGGTAACAATATTTTTATTCTAAAATGTTTTTTCTCTCAGTTACTTATTAGACGAAATTACCGTTATTCTAGACAATTAATAAATCTATACGAAATAAAATGCAAGCTATACAATAAATCATTTGTCGCAATTAAATTAAAGCGCAAGCATTAAAATATTTAGCGTGCGTTTATTTCACAATACACTGCATGTGCGCGGCCTTGTCCGGTTTGATGTTTTTGCGACAAAGCGCCAAGAGCACCGTGTTGTCACTGGCGTAACGAAAGCCGCTGCTCCGTTTGTCGTCGCATTACCCATTGAAAGGCGGTCGCGTCAAGTTTGCTAGGAGACATCAAACGCCATTGTATTTCGCAGTTACTAAGCGATCGCTATAGCTCATATTCCGAT
Organism: Temnothorax americanus; assembly: GCF_048541705.1. Lineage (NCBI taxonomy): Eukaryota > Metazoa > Arthropoda > Insecta > Hymenoptera > Formicidae > Temnothorax > Temnothorax americanus. Next base: position 8,668,818 of record NW_027509338.1, on the reverse strand, counting down.
AGTATCTCGCGCGATTGATTCACTCGGAATGGAAATCGAAGCGAAATAAAGAATGGGAAATGTAAACCGGTCCAGGGCACTTATACGGGCGCGATACTTATCTCCGCCTTTGCCATTCGAGGTGTATTCCGCGCATCGCGCTCTGAGCTTTCGGTTTAAATGCGACTCGCCTGCCGTTCCGTGATCGATAACGCGGAATAATATGCAAATCGCCGGGTGGCGTCTTCCGAGGAACGAGAAGCCGCGTTATATATCAATCGCATGCCGACAATCAATTCGAAATTGGAGAATAGAGAATATTTTACGTGGTTACGTTTATATTTCGCAACGCGGCAAATATTTCGAGGAAATGAAACTGACTGCGGGCGCGCGCGGTCTTGATGTTTGTTTTGGTAGTGTACCGACGCGCGCTCCGTACACAAGGCCGCACATATGTCGCCGTACTGTCATTTGCGCGACGAGACTTGACTCGAGCTGGCAGGAATCAGAGTAAATCACCGCGCGTGCTCTCACTTTGATCCCTAATCAAAACGTAACTCTTGAACTGCCCGTGTGTCAAGATAGAAAACTTCATCTCGCCTGATAAGTTATTTTGATATGAGATTCACGTAACATTTAGGTATACAAGGTTTTTTGTCGCGAATAGTCAAAGAGAGAGAAAAAGAGTTAACGCATTATTTAAAAAGAATTTTTTTATTTATATGATAAACGCTTCTGTGAATTTTGTAAAATTGCAAATGAAACCAAATTTATTGCTTCATGCGCGTAAAGACCCCAGGCAAATATTACTCGTAGTGCATTCGTTCATTCTATTTGCCCCGCGAATTAATTACGCGATGTCCATAAAAGCCGGCGATGGATTCGCGTAAAACATTCATACTTTCGACCCGGATCGCCGATGCAAGAAGCGGCAATTCTCGCAAAAAAAAAAGCTGACTGCGCGGAATATTTCTATGTAAATTCGGGAAAGCCAGAAATTCACGGAAAGAACGTAATTCGACGAATGCGCGGCCCTGCGTTTCTTTTCCGTTCCGGAATGCGCTTGAATAAGGCGCGCGGGGTGTAAATTATGAACGTGCGAAAGTATCATCCCGAGAGCTTAATTATACGCTGTAACTTACGCTGTATAGGCTGTAAGTGTCGTTCCTAAGCTCCTAAATCGTATAGCTTGAGGCGCGCTTAAACACGAAGAATGCCTCTTATAATTTAAATTACTGCGTGAGGGTTTTGTGCAATTGAGATATATATTCGGGTTTGAGTTAATTTAATAAGGGCCAGAGAGAGAGGTCCGAGGTTTCCGTTTTATAAATAATATTAGCAGAGGAATGTTTATGTCACAGACAGCGGATGGACGTTTTTCTTATCTTGTTCATAAAACGAGAATCTCCGACTCTTCTCATTAACTCGAACGCCAATATATATCTCAGTTACATAAAAAATTACATAGTAACTCGAATTGTAAAAGCTGTTTGGCTATAGATTCTTCGACACTGTACGAAGAGAAATTAATTTTTCCCAACTACTAATAGAATTGCAATGGCGGCTCATATATTCCGGTGCGCACGTTGCATTCGTCCTCAAATTATACATCTGTATTTTTCCGCGAATCTCGCAGCTCTAGCACGCTTTATGAATATTCTGAGGAGCGTGCTTTGCCGCACTTAAACCCGGTTTTATTAAATGATACCGCCAGCAACGTCGAGCGTTTTCACAAAAGCAAAATAAATGTGTATACGGCTTTCTATCAAAGTCATAGAAATATTTACGGACTGCATTTACCTCGCTATTTTGTATAACAATGAAATCTTCTAGTTTTGTTGCGGCATTACAGCATGAAATATTAAGAGCTTTTCATATTATGAAAAAAAAACACGAAATAATTAATAGCTAATTATGTGATAAAATGTTTTCAGATCTCTTCTCTCTTTTTCGAACATATTTTTGTTAATATATTACTAATAGATATAATTGTTTCGTTACGGTAACGTCTATTGTTAATTTATAATCGCATGAAACATCGCCGAGTTGTGCTGTTGCAAGTAAACAATGGTGTACATACCATGATGCGCGTACTCCGCATGTATATCACGCAAGTGTCATAATCATGAGAGTTGCATCGCTAAAGTCTCACTGACGTCATCCAGCTCAAAAGGCTCGATGTTTCGCATCTGCGCGTCCTTTGAGCGAGACACGCCGTATGCAAAGTTGCACTTTGAGTTGCGCGCGTAGAGTAATATCTAAATGTTCGCACAAATAAGACATTCAAGTATAAGATTCGCGGGGTGTAATAAAGTCATAGTGCACGATGCACACACGGGTGTTCCGCGTAAAACTCGCGGAAACCGTGGATTTTCGCCGACAAGATTTACGCGCGAGCGAGAATGCAGTTTGCCGACAGAATGCATCAAGGAAGAAGTTGCGGGATAAGAAAGGTGAAAGCGCGCATGAACATTCTCCCGCGGCCGTATCTGCATAAAATTGATACGTCGAACAGGTGGGTGGATGAGATGATAGAAGACCGCGCGTTATCTTCCGCCCGTAATGTTCCAGAAGCGGAGTATCTATCACGATTCAAAAATTCCTCGAAGCGTCTCGGGAATATTGATGCCTTCAGCCGCGCAAGCTGTTTTCTCTTGTTTTGTTGGTCTTGCATTAAAATTTAATGCTCTCTCTCTCTCTTTCTCTATTTTCCAATCTACCTCTAATAAAAATACTATAAAAATAAGAATTGAATACGAATATCCTTAGGTCAGTCTATGACGATAGTTATTCCAGTTTCATCGAGATCCCTGTATCCGAGATTGAAAACTCGTACGTCTAAATATCTCTCAGTCAATTTTAACTCAATATTAAAGATTTTGTCCGCGATTTCGAAAATGAATAATTCTGATTTCCGGTTGTAAAAATTATCCTCGCTGCACAGAGCCGGCCGGAGCAAAACATTTCAATCACGTCCCTTGGCAATATTTCTTGGTATACTTTATTAGTTTCCGATATTCGATTATCAGATATTTCGAGCGTGAGCACAAATATCAAAAACTCAGTGCTGTTAACCGGCGAAAACTTACCATTCGCGTATATGATCTCTGACTTTTACCCGAAATGGAAATCCCATTGAATGAAAAATACAGGACCACAAACCGTGGCTTTTATCCGTAGTACATTTGCCAGGCAAACTTCTTGAAACATTCAGATGATTTCGCGACTGGTATATACGTGCACGATGAAATTTGAAAAATGCGCTTCAAATATCTACGAAGGGAGCCGTTTGGCGGACGTTTTTCGCACCGTGCGTACTGCCTCGAAACTGAACAGTATATCGCAAGCAAAATCATATACGCGTGAAAAAGAAATCCTTCTACGCTCCTTTAACTTTTATAGGAAAAATCCTATTTATGAGATTGAAGCAAATTACTGGTACCGTTACGCTCGGTAAAACGTAATATAACGTACATTATAAATCTTATCTACAGATAGATCTAACCACAAAATTTATCAAAGAAAGTTCAGAAAGACTCGTGAAACAAACTCGTCAATATCCGATTATTCTTTGTGCATAATTCTTTTGTTGTCGAAAGATACTTTCTACTTATTTAGTACGCTGTAAATCACCGCGGTAATTCGCACCGGGAGTATAAAATATTCAAGATATGATCATGGCTCACACACGTGCCCGCCGCGAGATAACGGAACGTGTTTTTGAACATATAAGTTACAGTTTTCTCTTGTTCCCGACTCAAGACGGTATATCAGAAGATGTCTAATAAACTCGACCTTTGCCAACATTACTCGCGCAGTGTTCTTTCGTCATAAAGCCGAAATAGGGATACTTTCATCCGTTGATGAATCCATTGACGATGGAGAAAACTTAGAAATTGTTATATATTTGTCGAAAAATAACAGCCTAAACTCGACTATAACTCAATCACAAATAAATGTCAGTCGTTTTATATACGTCTACAATAATAATGTATGATATGCGAATATCGTTATTAAAAGTGGAAATGGAGAATTATTGTCATCGCATAAAAAGTTATAAGTTTTATCCCGCGAAGCACATTTTCTTCCTTACATGACAGTAAAATGTGACCATCGTATCGAGATTTTTCTTCTGCAGAAACATATAAATAGACTATATGACCTAGCCTTTCACACCGTAAAAACCAATCCCGCTCGTTTATCACGATTTCTAAATACAGTTCGCTGCTTAGATTTGCATACATCGACGCGAAATGTGGGATAGGGAATGGCTGTATTTACTGCGAACATAATTAACGGAAAATTCCGGAAATTGCCAGCGTCATAAATTATGGTATTTTCTCTTCCTCTCTCTAATATAGAAATGTTATTGCAACTTAAAAATAGCAAGATTAAATTAATAATTAATATTATAAAAACTATTATACATATAAAAAACCTGTGTTATAATCATAAACTAAATGTAATTGGAGGGGTAAAAACCACAGTGGTGTAAGTCAAATTTTTAAAAATATTCTTTCGTATATGCATAGATGCAATTTATATATTGTATAGATTGCATCTATGCACGCGAAAAAAACTTTAAAAAAATTCGACTTACACCACTATGACTTTTACTTCTCCAATTATATTATTACAAAAATAATGATTTTTAGCTACATTAATTTTGATATTTTCTGAAATGTGACATTTCTGAAATTCGATATTTGTGCATCTTTTCAGCAGGTCTCCTTTGATTGCGGCAAAATCGATTTCGCATTATGTCTAATTCGATACTGGAAATGTTAGTCCGCGCGATCCTTTAAAAGTCTGAAAGCGAAACGGCGCGCACACACACACACCACCTACAAAGCAGCGTATATATGATGTATACGTGATATAGGTATGCGGAGTCAGGCGGTTGTGATTAATCGTTCAAATTCAAAACACAATTGATATTCCGTTCACTGCGATAACAAATAAATTCCCTTATATAATATACAACGCGCTTACTGTCCTGGACGTTGGATAATACATCGCCATTAGTAAAAAAAATTCGCGAATGTGACCGGAGAAGTAATGAGAAAAGATATTAGAACACGAGAATAAAATCAGATTTCTCCACTCCAAATAAAAGTAAAGTTATGCGCTCGACTATATGCGATTGATCTTTTAAAGATTAAAGATTCGTATATTTTGTGACTTAAAAAGATTAAACAGTATTTTTAAACATTAAATTAGTGAAAACTGCTTGGATGATAAATTTAATAAAATAGGATAAGTGCAAAATATTTAGAAGCTTGGTTTTAATTCGATTACTATCGAATAGGTTTTAATATAGGGAGAGTCCGAGAGACTTGACCATATGGAGGAGAGTTGAACCACTTCAAATATCTCGTTCAAATTTTGAACAAAGAGCTCAATCCAAGCACGTTAAAACACGTTTGTCTCACTCACAGTCGAACGCACTACCAAGCGTCATGTTGTCACGTGTTCGGATTGAGCTCTTTGTTCAAAATTTGAACGAGATATATTTAAAGTGGTCCAACTCTCCTCTATGGTCAAGTCTCCCGGACTCCCCCTGTACAAGAATGTTATTGTCTTTTCCAATTTTCCTTTTCACTGGATAGACATTTGATAGAGAACACACTCAGGAAATAAGTAAGATTTTCGAAAGAACGCCGAAAAGTTAATTGCCAAGGATTAGTGCATGCACACGTAATACGAAATTTAGAGAATGGGATTTGATGAATATCACGCCGTGTAGATTAGTCTAGTCTACCGAGGTTTTTAAATCTACATATAGTCACAAATTCAAATCTGTTTTTAATTGAGATTTAGCGCGGAATGAGACGTGGCGGGCTATTTCGCTCGCGACACAGAATGCGGAACCACGTGCTCTCACGTACGTATTTAGTGCCGCGTCCACGTTCGTTCACGCGCTTGCTCTCGCATGTTTTATATATAGATCGGCACGGCAGTAACCAACTGTTAGCATTGCCGACGCGTACTGCCAGTAGCCAATAAATATGAAACGCTATTCGTCGCACCCATTATATCTTTAATCGAAAGCTCGAGATAAATTTATCCTCGTTTTATTATCGTAATATTATTTTATTCATTAATTATTTTGATACTTCATTCAGTAATTAATTTGCTATTATGTGGTACGTCGTTACTTTTCCATTCTTGTTACATAATAATTATATCGTGAAAAACTAAATTTATATTTCCTCGCGAAAGACAGTCAATTTTTTGGGGTAAAACATGTTTCCTGCGAAATTCCTGTGAGATAAAATTTCTGGTAGAAGTTAAAAAAACAACCTAATAATGTGTTACCGTCATTGATTTTCCATTATAAAAATTTGAACCTCAAATAAATTTCGCAAGAAAAGGCTGTTACCCTACATCTCATATCTCATATATTCGGCGAGTATAAAGGAAATAAGTATATATTTATGAAACTCTATATCTCTCGTGCAAAATATCCGCTACGCGAATAATTTCCGCGTAATACGTATTTTTTATAAAAATCTACTTGAGGAATGCAACTGTGTGACCTTTCCGTTGTCGCTTTCTCATATTTACCAATTTGCGAGATACATTGCGCGCGTGACGCAATTACGGATACAATGCAGCGCGTCCACGCAACACGCGGCGCGATCTTGCAATCCGCTGCAATGCGGCTACATTGCATATGCATAATAATCGGCGGATAATAATAACCGCCCAAGCGACAAACGTGTAATGACAGGTTGGAAAATTCGCTGGAAGCATGACCGCCGGAAAAAGCCTCTCTCGCCCGGTCGGACCTTATTACCGTAGTTTAACAATATTATTCCAGTAACGCGAATAACGCGCAACGCGCGCGCGTGTATACGTGCCGAAATTAATATAACGTATCGGAAGATAATAGCGGCAATAATAATTACGGCGCGCAGTCGGCGGACGATTAATGACGCAATTAGAAGCGCGCGCGATGTATAGCGATGAAAAAAAACTGCGTCCAAAGAGATTGTATTAGCGTTAATTAACAATCGCCTGTTAGTGTCGATAACGACACGTGCTCTATAGCGAAATTAATTAGCGTTGTATAATTAAACCGGCCAATTTTTCATGCTTTTCAGATCAATTTATTTCTAAACCGACTAAAAAAGAGAGTAAAATTCATAAACGCGAAATCCTGCGTGCAATTTATTTTACTGAATTGAACGCAAATATTGTCTCTTCTATACCTTTCAGTTTGACTTTCCAATCGTACAAAAATTTTTTAGAATGCACCGTGCGTTTACAAATGACGCGATCAATAGCGACTTGTCATTTATTTAAGATTCGTTTTATAGATAAATAGTTTTCCGATCGAGATTACAGCATTGATCGACTTTCGTGAATAAGCGGTCTCAACTGTTCGAAATCGTTGCACGTTGCGCCAGTACCGCGATATAATCCACCGCATTTCGAATTCAGCAGCGACGTGCGCGCATGTGTGCAAACACGCACACACGAATCCGTAATCCGCCGGATAATATACCTGACATAGCGACACGAAGACACGTGATACAAGAGTATACCGGCTGGTTGGACCTGTCACAACATCAACGGCACTTAAATTTCAAACAGTTGTGCATCTTCCGCCGGTATTCGAACCGTCATCCAGCCGTGCACTCGGCAATCCGCCATTATGTCACCGGACCCCCGGCGGCGGGGAATACGCGAAAAAAAATCAATATTTCGTAAAGACGGACTCACCGACGAGAGAGCCGCGAAAAATTCACGGCTAATTCCACTGCAAGTTTGCACCGACGCAGAATAACGTTGCAAATATTTGCGCGCGATTTGAATTAGAGCTAGTAAACGGAAAATAGAAAAAAATTTGAATGTTACTGTTATTCTAACGAATGATACTAAAAACGTCGTAATAAAAATATTTGTCTAATCTTTATACATCAAAATAGCAAAAAGGTATAGAAATAAAATATTTCATATTATTCTATTTCGCAAAATTGAATAGTTTCGTATAAAAAAAATCAATTTTTACATTAGTTAAATATGAATTTAACATCTATTGACACATATCAATCAATTCCTTTTAAAATTATACAATAATAAGATACAATAAAACCCTGGAACGCGCATGTCATGGCAAAAAATTTTCGCCCTACATTGAAGAGCAGACATATATTCCGCCTTCACAGATGCTGCAATATGTTTACTTTACAGAAAGCGCAAAATATACCCTTCCCAGCTGACACGTTTGAAAATATTTCACACGTGTGCCAGATTTTTAGATTCTGCACCACGATCTTTCAAAATTGAGTTTTGACGTATACCAATTCCATTCCGGAAAATGCCCCCGTGCATAGTTGAATCCTTGATATACTTTACAATTGTCCATTTCCGGGTGGGAAAAAATTTACAGCGTTGACTTGCTGCAGCGACAAAAACACGGGACACCATCAAATATATACAAAAGCTATACAACGCGTGCAAATTTAAATCACAAGGTAATGTAATTCTACGAGTTCAGCATTTAAAAGAATAATATTTAACTAAGCTGATAAAATATTCATTTGCCAGTGATATCCTGAAAAACCAATTTCACGCATTACTGGTTTCACACTAATTGTGCGGCTTTTCTTTTATTAAATTTTCTCTCTTTGTATATATATCACAATCACAATGTAATCTAATCTAATAAGAGAACCAGTTACTTAGTAAATTAAAAAATAAGTATTTTTCATAAGGAATTCATCAAAGATGTCGTTCTTATTGTTTGTATTACAAATTATATGTATAAAATAACCATTTTGTATAAATTGTATACATAATTTGTAGTAAATTAGCTGGGGCGATGAAGCGCATCTTTAGTTTTACGACAAGTTAACTACTGGAGCAATTAAGAGAAGCTTTTGGAAATATATCATGCACAAGTTTTATCGTCGTGAATTGAGGACGGAAAAAACACCAGTGACCAACGCGATGAGCATCGCGAGAGAACCGTGGGTTTTTCAGCATGACTCGCAATTCTCCTCTCGGAGAGCGAAGAGATGGGGCGTCGCGTCGTAAATAAAAGTTATCGCGATATATCATGCAGTGGTGCAGCGAGATAGTGGGTGGTAGCACTCCTGAATTTATGACGAATCTTACAGGATGTTCGCGAGGAAGAAAGGCTGCTGGTTGGATAGACGCCCTCCGGGCACCGACGACGAAAGACACCGGGCGTGAAAGGAGGAGAAGAGAGCGGGTGAACGAGGGAAAGGGCTAGGTTTTCTATCGATTATCGACTGGAGCTGGAAAAAGAGCAAGCTTTGATGGATTCAAACACGGCCTACCACTTTCGCCTACTCTACTCGAACCACACCCCATCGCGGCCACTCCGTGAGAGTGGTTAAAACGTACGCCGACCTTCTCTGTCTCTCTTTAGGGAAAAAAAAGTGATCGATCGGAGAAAGAGATCCGAATCCACTCGACTTAGTCAACAATGGATTACCTGCTCCGTCCGACAATGGATTACCCCGTCCGAAATGCGGCGAAACTTTGACGTGATGCGTTGTTAAACGGTATTGCCGGATAAGTATCCGAAGCTGCATGGAAAATCGGTCGACGTTATAGCAACCGTCGAAAAGGAAAGAAATATATTTCAAACGTTTTACGTGTAGATCGATACGTTTTACATATAAATTTATATAAATGGAAAAGTGGAATCATACAAAAGGGTAATAATATACCTAATTAACATTAGAAAAATTGTTCTGTAATTTTATATAAGTAAAGAAAAAAGCGCTATTATATATTTTTTCTTTTCGATATTCGCAATGTCTCGATATTGCAAGCGCGAAAAGCATAAGGTTTGACAACATCAGGTTTTGTACGTATCAAACGTCACTCGACGGTTTCAGAAATTATCCATTTTAGAAATTGCATGCGTGATGGGATTACGAAATCGCAAATGGAAAATCGCAGAAAAGCAGCTCGATACTGCCAATCAGAACAATCAACTACGAAATTCGATCGAAGCGCCCTGGATCGGAATTAACCGATGAATTATCCCCGCCGGTTGCGATTGATTTATAATCCGACCGTACATTTGAATGTGCTATGCGAAAAGCATCGTGATTTTCTCACCCGCGCCCGCACCGGAGCAAGTGTTCTCCCGATGATTTATCGCGAACGAATATCTTTGTATTTGAAGCGCGTGATATAATTTATATCACGTTACCTAAAATATGTTTCAGATTTTCTACAACGATACGTTATAATTACAGTAATACTGATGGAGCTTATTGTCTTACATTTATTTATTTCGTACGTTTACCTACAGATTTATAATTTTACTCCAAATTATTAAAAATTACAATTTTAGAAAAACATTTAATTTATCTTAGAAAAAAACACTTGAAAATGCAAGTAGCATTGTCACGAAGATATAACGCAATTCATATAAAAGCTACACGATAGTTATTATATTTTCGTACATTGGCATCTCATGCAGAAATGCGACTCACGTCGAAAATTGAAATACCTCGAAAAGTTGTTTGTAGAAAAATGAATTGGACAAGAAACCGAGAAAATATGAAAGCGTTAGAGCTTAAAGCCCTAACATTCGTGACGTTTTTCCTTTTGCTCTTCTCGAACACTTTCAAACTGTTGGAAAACTGACCCGAGAATACGACACAGACTTTTAAGATGCTCTCTCTTTCTCTCACGGCTCGGTATACCGTCGATACCGTACTCTCTCCATCATCGATTTTTCGCGTTTTATGTGCTCACTGACGACGGTTTATTTTTTAACGGCGTACATTAACGTTATCGTAGCGAGAGTCGGAAAATGCGTGAAGAAAAATAAGTGAAGTAAAGTCAATAGTAAAAGACATAACGTTAATGTGGCTCGTGAAGCGTTAAAACTTTCTCATGACAAAGCCATATAGTCGGAAATGTAAGAACCATTAAGCGATACGATAAGAAGAATAAGCACGTACAAAGAGTGCGGTTAAAATATTTAAATTAGAAGCGGAGAAATATTGAAGAAGGTTCTTGAAAGGAAATTATTTATTCGGGAAAAGTTTTTCTTAAAGGAATGTTTCTAATTTACATTAATACGTTCTAAAAAAAAAGCACAAAAAATATCTTTGCCTGCGTTAGAGAATTATACATTTTGTGTACATTAACAAATTTAAGATAAGAGCTATTATAGAAGTTCGTGGAACAATAGGAGCAATCCTCTGAAATGACTATTGTCGTATCATTTGGACACAATACAGGGTGTCTAAGCAAGCCTGCGACACAACTAGAATGACTCATATCTTGGATTACGACACGTGCACAGAAGTTCAGGTCTCGGTATATATTACATGTCGAGAAACCCTTGCTATATAATAGCCGCATATCCTTTCAGGGCGTTAATTAAATTTTCAACTTAAATCGGGACTATATATATATATATATATATATATATATATATATATATATATATTTACGACTTCCTAAAATTAAATCTCTAGAATATAGTAATTTGTATATACTATCAAAAATATATACCATTTAATATGCAATATATGTAGATTCACAAAATAAAAAAGAAAATATAAAGAATTGTTTTTCAGATAAAAATATAAGAGAATGTGTGCGAGAAAAAAGTTAATTATTAAAATCGAACAAATAAAAAAACATCCAATAATATTCTCTCTGTAAAAAAATAATAACTTTATACAAAGTTCTATACAAAGTTCTATGAAACTAAAGCAATGCGAATTCTATTAACTGTTCACACATTGTATAACAAAAGGTGATAATCTGGCATTACTAATTTTTCACAGGAATTTTAGACACGGAAACAGCTTTTACGTTTCTCTGATAGTTCGATAAGAATGCCCGAACGTTCGTGACTCAACCTATCAATTTGGAAACACAATACAGTGCAAACGTTAACTGGCAAAATGAAAACGTGCGGTTAAACGCATCAGATAATGATTCGATAACGATAGCATAACTATGCCGCATACGCACGTTCGGTGGCCGTTTAACATTGCACAGTTACAGAAACCAGGCGATAACGTTACTTGCCCTCTCCCCCAGAAATTGGATCTCGCGATCAAATTTCTATTTAAATCGCGCAACGTGCGAAATCTATATATTGCTTTAGCGGCGTGATTAAGCATCCAGACAGATAATTAATAATTGCCAATTACTTAAATGCCAATTTACGTATTCTCTATTATACGTTTATCCTTTACCTATTAGAAATCGACAAATTAAATTCGTCTAAAAATGTCTATGCATTTATTTATTGGAAAATAATGTGCCTTATTAATTCTAATCATACAATTCCGAGTAAATCGAAATATCTTCGTCGAACGTTATAAATTAATTACATGGAAAACCGCATGTCGTGAGAAAGAAGCAGAGAACGAAAAAGACATGCTACTTTTTCTCGCGGCATCGCGAAAGATGGATCGACGAGATGAATCATTCCTCAGAACGCGTACCGGCGACAATCCCACAGATCTGTTTATAAACACATCGCGTAGAAATACTTTTCAGAAGAACGCGCTGGATTATTGTGACACGTGCGCGCGTCGACATGTACGCAAGTTTATTTTCGATAGTAGAATGTAATCATTTTGAGACATTGCGCTACGGTAGATGCGCCGCTCAAAATATCGCGATTAATTGTGCGAGGACTATAAGACGGACGAGCATCTTGAAATAATGACAGCGAGAATAAACCTGCTTTATGCGCGTGCAACAGTGTCTCTATTCAGACGGAAAAATGTTGCGTTAACGGCCGAGCGAGTCGGATCTCGGATCCTCGATTCGCTCCAACAACCTATCATTCATATAAATTTTTCAACACCGTATATACAGTTGCTAGATTTCTGCAAACGTCAGTCAAATGAAATGCACGCAAGATCAAAATAAACGCTTGGAGTAAAAAAATTGTTAAGACAGAAACAAAACGATAAAAACTCGAGTACTCTTTCTCAATTAAAAAAAAAAAACAAACAAACAAACAAACAAACATTATTCTTGAAGTAAACGTTAAACATTATACACAACGATAGCCCAATGCATATATCGAAACTTGATTTGTAATGCACAAGGAACAAAATATATTAAAATTATTTTATAAAAAGTGTCAAATATCTCGGATCGACTAACTGCTTGGCGGTTGGCGCGCGGTCTTGGCGTGTGTTTTTGCGGCGTACAGAATGCCATTGCGCGGAATCATAGATCGACGAGAGATCATTCACCTACCGACACTCGAACGAGATAAGAATGAGTGCTGTTTCACATATTATCACATAGTATTTTATGATTGTTACAATATTATAGCTATAAGATTATTAGCCTACGACGACTCACTTTCCGCAGTAATTTTAAATTTCATTGGTTTATTAAAATCAAAGATAAAAAATTCATAATTTATTTATTCTTAATGTGTTAACGTCATATTACTTTCATTCCCTTCAAAATGTAAAAATTCAGCACAAAGTGGGTAGTAGATTAATTAAATCTTCCAATTTCGCCAAGACGCGAACAACTGATGTCGACGCCGAGCATTGTCGCAAATTTCTATTCTTCCTCCGACAATACTCTGTCGTTAACGTTCTCCGAAACTCGGCTAATTCGTCATTAAAGGAAGGAAAGTTTGCGTCAGGTACGTGCGTAAGAAAAAAGATGCGATCAAGATTCTAGCGAGGACTACTCGCTGCCGTATCCGTTCCTAGAAAATTTCAGATGTAAGTCAGTTTTGAATTAACAGCAAACATGCGGGAGAGATGGTGATCCAGGCGAGCTTTCTCTCCGGAGACAAGGAAAGTAGGTCGCAAACATTAAATGCGTTAGACGTTCATGTGCGCGTTGCGCCTTTCGCCCCGAAACCGATATGCGAAACTTTGCACTCGCACTGTCACTCCATGTGGGAATATAATTCCACGTGTCGTTTCGAGGGAGGAAAGACTCCATCTCGGGAGGACGTGTCCGCCATCGCCAAGTTTGCCTACCGAAAATTATCCGGTCGCGAGTGCAACCATGGAGCAACTATATATGATGATAAAATGCAAATTTACGCGTGAAGCTCACGAACATCGCGCATACTCGCGACAACTCGACGAAATATTTTCCCCGACTGTCGGGCTAAACTTATTTAGACTAAAAGTATGACCCAAAGTTGCCTTAAAGCAAATACAGGATGCCGAAAAGTTTCTGCTTACAAGGAACCCCGGGAGATTATTTTTAGTCAACCCCCGAGTTAACTTGATCTATACCTTTAAGTTATCGTGTTGAATAAAATTTAAATCTATAAATTATGAGACGTGATTTCGTATCAAAACTTCGTATAAATAAATATTCATATACTTATCCTGTTTTTATACAAATTATAAATTAATAATATACAAAACTTATCAATTTCCAATTCAACAATTCTCTTCAAATATTCTTTCATTTATAAAAAAAAAAATGTTAGGATTAATGAAACTAGGTTTTTGCAATTATTTTTAGTAGCAATGGCCCAGTTTCATTTACCTAGGCTTTTTTAGCGAGAGCACATGCTCTTTCTCCAAAAGCGGAATGGGTTTTTGAAGCTTCAATAGTTCGCTATAAAAATGTCATGTTTTTCGCGTGTCGAGAAAGATTTGGGCAACGTCATGGTTTATAGCACACTTCGTCACTATAACAGACAATTTTATTGTTCCCCAACATGGCATGCAACACTTTTTATGGGATACGTACGCTTCACCATCGACCACTTTTCAGCACCAAAAATAAACGAAGCTGATAACAATAAAATACGAATTAATATAAACTGCACCGTCGTACGTTTTCCGAGTAATTAAATATTATATCGCGCTACAGAACAATTTATCTCAATTTGTTCGAAAATATGTAATTAAAACGATAAAATGCATTATTTCACATCGCGGCTAAACAATACTGTGATTATTGCAATTATCACCTTCGAATCAATGTCGAATACTCAGATTTCTGCTAAAATTTTCTCGTTAATTCATATTATTTTACTACGTTACCCATTCATGTTATTTTATTAACATTACCTGTTAACCAGATTGCATTATTAATTCGTTAAAGAGATATAATACGCTGCAAAACAAATTTTTATATTATACAGTCAACTTTACCAGGTTGCTAGACAGAAACGTATGTCGAGATCACGTTACGAATTCCGTGTAGGATCGAAATCGAGAGTCTTGAAATAACTACTTCATTAATCTAAATCCAGCAGACTGTCGCACATCATCATGTATGTTATTGCCAAAGTCAAAGCGTGAGAATTTATTTCTACATTCTATGTAACATAAGTTGCTGAACACATTATAGCTATACAAACACGAGCTAACACCACATACCACTCAAGATGGACAACATAGAATGAGCGCATGCGTTAGATATAAATTTAATGATCCTGCAATTTATTTGTTAAAATTTAATATCAAACACAGAAATTATCGTTCGTAAAACTTTTTTTTTAATGAAATATAACTAATTTATTTAAACATCCCTATTAATCTACGTCCATTATTTTACTTGAGAAATTCGTTATTAACTATGTGTGTGTGTGTGTGTTAAATTTATAATATTTAGTAAATAAATATTTAATCCAATATGTTTATACATAATATTTTTAATGAATTAGATTATTTTATTTCTCATGATATATTCATCATTATCTTCTATCGATATCCCTAAAAAATTATTCAACTTATACACAATAAATCATATTCGAATAAACTTCGCAATTATTTGTCTAATATCTTAAATAAATGTAAGTTTCACGTCTATCAAAAACATTGTAAAGAAATTTATGTTAATTTAATTAAATATTTATCCGTCGAGAGAGAGAGAGAGAGAGAGAGAGAGAGAGAGAGAGAGAGAGAGAGAGAGAGAGAGAGAGAGAGAGAGAGATAGAGAGAGATATATATATCCTCCGCATTTTTAAATACCTAAATCGCGTATATGCGATCATTAAATTCATACGCTCAACAGAACTATTATAATAAATCGAGACAAATCAATCCAGATGTTTATTTGCATAGTCACTGCCATTCAGAATTTCAACGCAAATCGTATGCACTTGCGGCGGTACCTATTTAAAGACGCTCCCCGAAACGCTCGAATTTATACCTGAACACATGTATCCCGGACCAGCACAAAAGCTTTCGTATTTTGTAAGGTCAATGTCACGCGCCCAACTCGTCTGCACGATTCGATGAGACATATCGAAATACACTGGCCGTTCTCATCGCGCCACGATGTAATATAGAGTTAAATTTATCAAGTTATTTATCGAGTTTTATTTATGTTGCAGTGGCGCATTTAGACATACCCATAATTGTAACTTGTGCTATTGTGAGCAAATTCTTTGCGTTCTAATTATGCGTATCTAAAATGGATACTCTGGCTTTTTTTGCGTAAAAATAATGAATTTAATGAAGAATTAATGAAAATAAGTATTACAATGTTCTTGGACAGTTTCAGCTCAACAAAGAACCAAAATGTTGGCTTTGTATGTTGTTAAAAGTATTATACGTTGAAATACGTTGTGCCGCATGTTAGGTTTGAGAAACCTTAACAGAGAATGGATCAAATATATATAAATTGTCGTTAAAAGACAAAGTCATGGAACAATCTACTCTATCTTAATACGATAGTCTAGAAAAGAAATCTTGAGAAAAGAAAAAGTTATTTCGAATCATCTCGCATACTCGTTTCATTCGTTACAATGCGATTCACAGAACACGTCGTTAGCCGCGTTTGACGTTTATCTGTTCGTGACATACGTGCATCGCGATAAAGTAGACACGAGGTGCATCGTTTCGCGCGTCCCGACGCCATCGTCGCCACTTCAGGCGCAAAATATTGGCAACCGTATGGTGTAGCGACACACTCGCACAATATTGTATCGCAATAACTCGAATTAACGTCAACTTGCAGCAAGTTGCGACAGTCGCGATGCCGAGAGAAACACTTCGGTTTCGTCTTACGGTCTCAGACGATATCCGAATGGAGCAAGATTATACCAACAAGTGTAACCTGGTCACAATGAAAAGAACTCTCGTTACGAATAGTTTACAAACACTTACAGAATTATTTAACTTTAACGCTTACCGAATGAATATAATAGTAAAAACAAAGTACGGTTTACCCTACTGAAAGATTTCATCTATGCATAATTGATTTTGTATGGCATTTTTTCACTTCACGTTTCAGTTCCATTCATTTTTGTGTGGCATTTTTGTAAACTAAATAAATTCTAAGAATTAAAAATTAAAATTAAAAAAATTTTTTTTGGTTCTCCTATAGGTTTCATGTTCGTCACTTGTGCAAGATAAGCCGACAGAATGACATAATTCAATAACGGATTAATAAACGTCACATTGACAAATATAGATCTCTTGGCGATCGTATATACGTCGGGATCGGAAGCTCTATTCGGGAAGTTCCGCAATAAACACGATATTTAGTTCAATTTGCCTTGCACCTCATAAAAGCGAACTCGCTTATAACGCCAACCATATGTGTCGAGGAAATATTGGCAGTCCCAGTATATAACCGAGATTTACATCGACTACTTCCAGCTGCAACTGTCATCGTTATGTTGATATATACGACCAGGAAGACTTTGATTGCACACCAAACTAAACTAAAAATTTCTTAAATTTACTACTATTTATACAAAATAACGATATTCAATTAACGTTCACAGATCCTATCCACAGTAAAATACATATATGTACGAAGCGTTCTCGCTGCATGGATAAATGTTTGTCTAGCGGATGAAAAAGCCGGAAATCGAATCAGCAACATGTTTTCAAGTAAAATGAAATATCGATCAACGCATTTGCTGATTAAATATACAGAAACTCGCACGAAAAGAGAAAATAAAAAAATAATTCGCGAGACACAGAGAGGCAAATGCACCGATTAATTTATTTTAATGGATATCGGATATGACAATTCATTTGTAAACGTCAAGACGAGGTAGAATGTTAGGCGAATAATTGCGTTAGTGAAAAACAGACAAAGGGAGAGAAAGAAAACGAGGACGAAGAAAGATCTAAGAGTGTGCTCGAGAGTTTAAACCTTCGAGAAAGCTCTAGCTATATGAGCTTTTAATTAAATTAAGAAGATGAGCCGTTAATGGAATATGAAGTCACGTTTCAGCACGCTCAAAATTAACGGGTGCTTGTACACATAGCAAAATTCTAGCTCATTGTTGCCGCATATTAAAGATAAATTGCCCATTATACAATATATGTATATTGCCCACAACAATGCTACAGCCTTGTCTATAATAAATATTAATGGTACGTGCTTTGTATCTTGTACACAGTTTCCGGCATTAGCTTTTTACTCGTCGCAGTCTACACGACTAACGACATTATTATGCGACTGTGAAGGGATTATTGGATTATATATATATATATATATATATATATATAAATGTATAGTAAAATAATTAGTGTATAACTTGTTTTGATAATTCTTTGTTACTAACAACAGGAACAAAATTCTAGATGTTTGGTGGTAATGATAGAATATCAAGAGACGCGGTTTCGCAACATAATAATAAGCAAGGACTATCGCTGTGTTCGCACTGCAATGCGGCGGACACTTCGATAGTAGCGCAGTATTGTTAGCAGTTTCGGTTATCGCACGAGCAAGAAGCCTTCACACTCGGCTCTTTAATTAGTGGTTCGATGGCGGGAGAAGCGCAAGAAAACGAGCTTTGTGTGACCGGCTAGCTATGTGAGCACGGTCGAACAGAAGCGGCGCAAACAATGTCGAATGACATCGACCCGACCGCCGGCGCGGGCGGCGGAGAGAAACGGCGGGAGAGCTCAAAGCTCATCTATTATTGGCGCAAAACAGAAATAAAATGCAGTGCGACGGCCTGTGAAATCTACGAGGCTGACGTGCTGCCAACTTTTGTTCTCTGTGGCTTTGGCTCCAATATTTTCAATTCCCGTTATAGTCCGCGTCGCAGAATTGCGCCACTTTTCCGTCCCGACTACTCCGCACCGAGTTAATATATGTAGAAAAAAAAACACAAGAAATGCACCGCACATATAACAATTGTCATGCATTGCCGACATATATTATGAGTGCTACAGCTTTGCCGTGTTACCTTTTAAACAATAAAACGTTTAATCCTCGAATAAGAAATAATTTATGAATGATATTGCGATGTTTTTTTGTACAATAACTTTAAAGACATAAGTTAGAAGAATTATGTAATTTGCATTTCTTTATAATATATTTATTTTCTGAACGCATATAAAACAAACGAACAAAAAAGAGAAAGGCTTGACCGCTCTAGCGTTAATAAATTGGTGAAGGACTTACCACAGTGATGGGGTAAACTGGATTGATAATTGTGAAGAGGAGGACGTGGTTCGGTTTGTTATTGTCTTCTCTGAAACAGATTAATTGATACGTATTATTCCAGCGAACGCACAGAGAACTTTATTAAAGTTCATTCTACGGCATAAGTGCGCGGCGACTGATAAAGTCGTGAATTTCTATCATTTGTCCTCGTTAAAAGACGCTCCAACGGAAGCCCATTCAAAAACGAGGCCTGGATTATCGCCGAGTTCACAAAAACTAATTCGCCAATAATAATTCATTCTTCGTTGACTGCAGCACGGACGTCTTGCTGACGTAGTGTAAAATCGCATTAATTGCATCCGTTGAAACTAGAAATATTATCTCGGCTTCGTTTTCACGAATAAAAAAAATTAGTTTCTATAGATTATGCGCAAACATATATCAATAACATCTACAACTATTTCTATGTCTTATCCGCGAAATTGAAATGTTTGTTATTACTTCTGTCAAATTTTTTTTTCAGTATTAGCAAACTATTTTATTTGATACGGTACACGTTACATACATGCGTATACAGGCCAAAAATATTTTTTGAATTGTGGAGGATTTCGTATAAAATATATCCATATGCATATATACACACACATAAATAGAAGTATTTTATATAAGAAATTCTCTCCATAATTCAAAAAATATTTTTGCTCCATAGAGAACGTGGATTGCACGCGTGCATCACACGGCGATAAAGGATTATATCGTCAGCAATAGGAAGATAGGTATCTCGCATCTCGGTTGAGAGAAAAGCAAAACGAAGTAATCTCCAACCGAGATTTGACATGCCCACGTGTTGTGTAGCGTTATAGCGAAGCAGCCAACCGATGATGGACGCCGCGCGATATATTTTTCACGCAGTTGATATTGGCGTATACATCTCTTCTTCGTGACTAGCATCCAACGCAAAAATCAATCGCTACATAATTTTTCCACGAGCAAAATAATAAGAAGGCCATTGCATCAGCTAATAGCATGGAATATTCACAACTGCGAGAATCAATACAATACAAATTGAATTACCACTTGACGATCATTGTTATCCGAAGCTTTTATTTGTATCGAGCTCTCGTGTTTGCGATACGGCTATTATTCATATAGGATATCTCAAACTGGATAGAAGTGCGTCTGCAATTTAGTGTTTCAATAACGTCTTTCTCACTAATGCTCCTAACAGAAAAGTAGTCTGGAGTCTAAAAAGTTCGAAAATTAAAATACGATATAAACAGAGATGTATCTGTGTCGCGAAAATAAAAAGATCGTAGATTTTAAAAATGTAGGACTCGCAAATAAGAGATAAATATCGTTTCGCTGCTATATACTGTCCTCGACTCTCATTGATTATCTAACATCTAATATCTGATATCTGCATCTGTGACCGCTCAACCAACGGTTCGCCAGGTTCGAATTCACTTTACCAAGGAGTTATCGCGAGTTCGTGGAGTAGATATCGCTCGCTATCGGATTGCCTCTGCTGGATTGAATCACGATTAAAAAATGCTCGACTTAACTTCTTATTATTATAGACTTTTGGGACTATAGGACAGCGGCAGTAGGGTCAAACTTCGTGACGACCGGCTGCGTCGTTTTAATTAATTTTCGCTGTCGCGATATATAGAACGCGTCTTGGCGCTTATCAGACATCCAATTCCACGCTCGAGCGTTCTCGTAACGGCGTGTTATTGATATAATAGTGAACAAATAAGAACGTATTTCTAGAAGAAAGACCGCATTTTATACATTCCCATTGGGAATAAAAAGCAAATATAATTTAAAGAAAGCGTGTAATATAAAATGACTAATATAAAATAATGAAAATATTATAGCTTGAACACAAAGTGCGATTTGTGAAATATCAATATTTTTAAAAATTGTATAAACTATATATGTATGAAATTGTACCAACATAGCTTTATTGAGAACGATCGAACGAGCAAATTGCGTGCAACTGCAACTTGTTATACAATATAGTGAGCTATGAGCGAATGGCGTCATCGATCGCGCAACTCATTGTCCAATTAAAAGTGTTGTGAAAGTTAATGGGTCCAATAAGAAATATGATGATGCATACGATTGATAACATATCAAAAAACTCAAGATGATGCACTAATGAAAGCCTTGGTAGTTATCGATCACATATATCAATTCAGTGTAAAAAAAAGTGTGTAAAATTATGTATTCTGTATAATATCAATAAACTTTTTGCAAAATAACAAAATAGTATCTGACGGTCATCGCTAAATTGACTATTAAAACTTCATTTCAATGAAGTCAAACAAAGCAATAAAAGTATTTTTTCTTAATATTTCATAATTTTCAATTATCATAAATATTGTTATATAATTTCGTGTACGAGCGGATACATGTAAAGAAATGTTTCGGCCTCTTATCATTTTATCATTTTTAATATCCTATTCCTTCATCGTCCTTAACAGATTACACGTTTGACGCACGCGCAACCTAAACTATTCGCTCAAATGCAAACGTAAGCTCACCTTTTTCGACGTGGCTCGTCTCCGTATCCGCCATATTCGTGATTCTGCAACAAGAAACGAGCAACAGCGTTAGTAACTTTCCTTCAAAGACGCGATTATAATTCGTTAAATTCGCACTAATGAAACGCCGTTAATGGCTTTATCCGAGAGAGACATCATTTACTTTGCCATCTGCACAGTCCGTGTGCGGTTGGCAAGTTCTCTCGAAAATGCAACTCTCTTGTAACTACTCTCGCAAGTCGAAAGTGCGGATTTCCCGAGCGGCACGGTTTCCCCTCCCGGGCTCACCTCGCAGCAACACGTGTTACTACCGTCTTCCGTCGATAGGAAAATCGCGTAGGACAAATTTGCACAGTGCGGTTTTGGCTAAATTTCGATGGTGCGCGCGACGTCACGGTATATAGACGCGTCGTGCTCGGTCAGTCTATTAATACGCCTGCGTATGTCTTTTACCACGCTACCCAAAGCGACGGAAATAGTGCAACGGGACACCTTAGGGGCTGTGACGTATGGTTGCTTAGGTAAAATTCTTGCGATCCAATCTGAATCGCGTAATTAAGGGGCGCGGAAGCAAAACTCGCTATCCTCAATCCTTCGAGAGTTAGAGGTTTAGACACACATTTAACCACATAATTTATATAGTAAAACTAATGATCTTAGGTGTAAGTTTTATCATTATATATGTAGTTTTTTTACTACTTTTTCTTCCTTATTTATTCACATATTTTTCTACATTTTTTTAACCCTTCGTCCGTATAGGTTTTTTTGGCACCTTTACGTTGCATATAGGTGGGTCGTTTTCGTTCTGACGTTTTTTTTAAGTGTTAAAGTGTTACAAAAAATCTGAAAAAATTCATGAAGGTAATTCAAACCTTCAATTTGAAGTATCAATCATAAAATTATAAAAAATTTAATTTTTTCACATAATTTGTATTTAAAAAATGGAGCAACTACAACTACAACTTGTAAAATCATTTTTTACTCAAAAAATCATAACTTTAAGACAAATAAAGATATCGAAATGAATGAAAAAAAGAAATTGAAGAGGAAAAACGTACCTTTCATAAAAAAATATTGCATGCAATTATTTTGAAATGAAGTGCTTAAGTGTTCGCCGCCAACCTCGTTTTTTCAAGAGTTACGTGGCGCCCTCTCTACCCGTTTTCAAAAGTTACAACTACATTTGATTTTCGCCCGGACGAAAACGACCCACCTAGTGGGATGAAGGGTTAATTTTGTTTTTAGTATCCAAAAAATTATGCTTAAAAAATGCCAAAGTTATTTTTTTCTAGCAGTTATATTGAAATGGTGTGGTGACTATCGTGGTCTAATATATCCTCTTAGGAACCAGATATTAAAGTATCATCCAAACATCGATTTGAACGTCGGAATTCAGTAGAAAAATGTCTGTACAAAGACTCTCGTGGCGGAATTATACGCAAAGTTCATCTATTTTTCATGCCGTGCGACGAATCGTTCCGCGACACGGCTCACCATATTGTGTTCCCGAACATAATCCGCCTTGTGAAACCGCGCGCGAATGTCAATCCCTAAGCGTCTAGTCGCTTCATATCGCGTAATGCGCAGCGGGCGTAGTGAATAAAACATGAAGCGGGGCGCATTTGTACGTCAAAGTGACGTGTCGCTTGTCGCGGTTAAATAATTCATTCGCATTTTCCGCAACTGCCAAACAAGTGAAATCCAAGTATTCACGCGAACCCAATTATCAATACAAGATTATCTAGTAACAGTAAATTCCGACACCTGCAAGCACCTGAAACACCTTATATACTGCAGCACGGTGTAACAGGAAAAAAAATTTTAAACCAAAGTTAACTTGTTTGCAGAGAAATAAAAAATCTGCGAACTCGTACTGTAAATACTTGAAAACGTTTAATTCAATTTCGAAGTAAATGCAATTATTCCTCCTTTTCTCATATATTTCTATTTTTCACTATATTGATAGATTAATAAATGTTTATTAAATATTGAGTTGTAAGCAAGAAACGCGAGAAAACGAGAAATAAGAATTCTTTCAAGATTATCAAAGATCAGTGCTTATAGTATACGCATTGGCCTATTCTGTGTTTCAATTATAACTATATGTCTGTCAGAATAATAACATTCTAAAGTTAGAGCGAGTCCAAAAGTCGCGTCAAAAGATATCGACTGTGTCTAGATTTTAACTAAAAAAAATTTAATTAAAAATTGATTGAAAAAATAAAAAAGATATAATAATTCTTACACATAATAACCTTTCAATATTATTAAATTATGTTTTTCGACAGTGTAGTTTAATTTTCGATGTAGTGTATCTGTTATAGTTGGCGCAAATATATGGCGTGCAAGAAGACGATACGAAAAACATGAACAAAAAAAAACGCATATAATGAAGTTCATCCAATTGTGCATAAATCTGCGCGTGTGCGTCGCTAATGATCCAGTTACGAAATTAGCCTGAATGGCAAAAGGTGACAAATAAGACGGCTGCCACTTAGTTTTGCGCGTAAACTGAGACATTCTATAGGCGTATCACATTCGCGCGGAGCGCGGCGTCCAGTCGCTAAGTAATGAAGTCGTAAAGAACACGCGGCGGGATTAACGATCGTTTGTATACTATATCCTTGTTGAGAGGATGCGTTGATGGAATTCTTATTGCCATAAGTTAGATCCTAGTAATTCTTTTCTGTCCGACGTCATTACAAAACCGTCGTGTTTGTTATTGGTATTAGATCCATTAGCGGTGTACTGTCTGATTAATATCATTGTACGTGCCTTCTTCAAACTCGCGGCGACATCTCGCTGAATAATCAACACGTAATGAATACGGCGGTTTTAATGAATATTTCTTCTTATCGCTAGGCAGCAATTACTGCAGGAACGTTGAGCGTAAATAAAAACGTGCAATATGACTTGAACATATATGCCATCTTCAGTAAAACAGAACTCGTTATAGTCAAATTGTACATAATGAGGAAAAAGAACATACCTTTCAGACTAAAATTAGTAGAATTTCTGTCATTAGACATATATTCCATTTCTTTTCTTTGTATTAACGCATTACACATTGCATTTATTTCACGATTGCTTTATCTAAGCTGACACACTTATGCAGATGCTAACACCTACTAAAACACCTACTTTCAATAGATTTTGTAGTACACACGAAGAGGAAAGCATCTATCCGGAACGGACACACGCACTCGTTTACCGTTATACGGATTCGCGAACGCGCACAATTCGAGCGCCGTCGCCGAGCTTAATGATTTATCGCCAACGATCGCTCGTTAATTATTCGACGCCGCCGCGGTGTCGCGTCCATGACTTGCGAAATACGGCTGAACGGCCGCCGAAAAAGAATACCACGCGAAAGCGGTAAGAATTCGCTTGGGCGGCCGGCCAAGCGGAGATACTCCCGAGAGGGGAGGGTTTCTGCGTAATATCCGACGCGCTCTGCGTCCAAGATCTCCGTCGTCACGTACGTCCTATAGCTTATACATAGTATCGCCGTTACGAGGCAGAATACCGCGGGAATCTGTCATACGTTGTTATAAACATAACTGCCTACTGGCGCGCGACCAAGCACGTGCTTTTGCTCAATGAATGTCGCGCCGCGAAAAAATATCGCTGATCACGCGAGATCACCGCATCCGTGTGCGGTGTGACCAACGTTAAGAATAACAGCGAGGTGCTTTCACGTCTGATAGAACATTTGGATTCGTTCTCACATTTCGATACCCAATATATCTAAAGAAATGCCAAATTTAACAAAACAAACAGTTTATTTCCTTTTTCAAATTTTATTTCCTAATTTTGAAATGTATGAAAAGGAAATGTATGTGGAGAAGTGAGAGAATGAGAGTGAGAGTGAGAGTGAGTGAGTGAGTGAGTGAGTGAGTGAGTGAGTGAGTGAGAGAGAATAACTGTCTTCAGGAGCGCCCGTGGTAACAGGCGCGATTTTCATTTAATGTTTGAATGTTTGATCAATAAATGTTTTACTCCGAATTTTGTTTTGTTGTCAAGCGAGATGCTGAGGACGATCGGTCGGAGTTCAGTCGTAAATCGGCGTTACGAGAGAGCGTGCGGAAAAGTCGTGATCCGAGAACAGAAATGTAGTGCGCGAAAGCGAAACGAGAGTTTATTATTTGTCACTAATTAAACGTTCATTGGTCTAAACTGTTGTAGATTTCTTTTAAATAAAATAAAGATCCTACATGTATGTATTGGGTAAAATTATTATTAAATAAAAGGAAGATGCAATCTTATATTATTCTAAATATATATAATAGATCTTGAGACACCTTTGAAACATGCTGTGTCCTCGACATAAAATTGGGATCGCTTCCACCGGCTCGTGTTCGTCTGTCAAATGAATCTACCTATTGAGTTTGACCTTTCGTCGACATCGGCTGATTTTCTCCGCTGTTTATATACATGTCACAATAAAAGATAATAAGATTCGAGATATTCATTTGCCGATATGCTTACTTCACAATACAATAAAATGCTCTTCTAATATTTATTCAAAAAAGGGGACGAATAGTCCTGCGAATTGAACAGTGTTACTGCTTCTTAAAAAAATAATGCAAGAATATCTTTCTTTATCTTTCTCTATATTTTTCATATTTAATAAAAAATTGTTTTCTGTCGTTCTTATATCGCGATTGCATATACGAGAGAATTAAGTTATCTTTTATTATATGTAAAACATCTGCATAAAAATTAACTTGTAACCTAGCTGTAACTTTTTTTAAATTCCAAGACGAAACCAAACACCATCATCTTCTCAAACGCAATCACCTTATAAGAAAATCAATTATGCATGGGCGGTATGCAAAAAATTATGTCGCTTCGCACCAACGTTAAGTTTGGAAGGCTACTCTGAACGATAAACAAAACGCCGATGCACCATTTAAAGTTTTAAATGATGTAAAGGTCTATAGAAAATTTGAACAAATATTTAAATGAAAAATATGCAAAATTATCGCGAATGCGCAGAATGTGAAATTGCCGGGGGGGGGGGCAACTTGTTCGTTTCTGAACACGCGGGAATGCAGAAAGTTTCGTTGCAGAGGCGTTGCTCCTGTTTGTAATCTCTTTATCAGCACGTGGCTGGCACGCAGCCAATCGACTTTCTCCCCGGGCATCGAGCAGCGACCTATCCGGCTTCTGTGGTCCGCTTCGATTTGCTCTAGTCACCGTTCTAGATCGACTAAAGCTAGAGCATTGACCGGGAAGGGAATAGACGCTAATAGCGTACCGCGCGCGCGCACCCTATGTCAATATCATTCGAACAACAGTTCAGTCGATTTGCGAAATAACAAATAGTTCGCGAAGTTACATTATAGTTTCAGCAAATAGAACCCGTATCGAGTCCATCAACGTAGATTAAGGTTAAAAGAAGTTTGGCCGATTCTACGTATTTTTTGCTTGATGGTAGAAAAAAATAGCTAAAAAGTAACTTTAATACCGAAAGAGTAATCTCTCTCTCTTCTCAATTTATGATATTCTCAAGTCAACGTATTAGGACAATTTAGGAAAGCCACTTTTACTTTAGCAAGGTTATTTTTCCAATCTTCCGCACATAAAAGAAAAATACATCTGTAGTGAAAAAAATCTCTATCTTTGTTTCGTCTTTATAAGGATTTGTTAACATTTAATTTACTTCAAATCTAAGAGCGCGCGCGAAAGAGCAATGTGAACTTCCGGAATGAAATTTGTTAAGAAACCTAGAAGCAAGTTTACACTCATTCGTCCCCTCCTGTGCTTACATCCCGTGGATGTTATCGAAATTTCGATAAGCGGAGTCTTTAAAAAGTTTCACATCTCGCAATGATCGGTAGAACTCGCAATAAGAAGCCAATATTCATATTACTCTATTTGGCATTTCTCTAATTGCATCTCCCATCGCGATAACCTCGGTGATAACCAATTGCGAAATTGCATATTTTCCTGGCCACATTTCTACTACTTCAGAATTTCGAGATGTAAATAAGTATTTTAATTAAAATTCTCTAAAATTCTTGGTATACATACTCATTAATTGCTGCGCTGGTTTTATACAAAATTAAATAGAAATTTAAAACATTCTTTCATCTATATTGTTTTCAAAATAACTCTTTAAAAGTTCTAACAATTATTGTTAATGTATGAAGCAAAATACAATAAAAATGCTTATTACTAGAAATAACATTTCTGTGATAAACTTGTTTACTCGATCTATTTAAATGTTATTAAATCATTTTTTTTTTCAATACTATTTCTAGAAATGTGCAATTACATATAATATACGTTTAAATAACACAAGCGATATAAAAAATTAAAAAATATTTTTTTAATAGATTATTTAGATTATTTAGATTGCGTTTTACTATAATCTCCGTACAGGACAAAAATAATCACGTTTGAATGCAACATCATATATTTTTCAAAGGAAAATTAACACGTAATAAAGCATAACGAGCGCAACGCGAGTTAATGAATCGCGCGGATAAATAGTAACACATAGCGTGCGATTTCTTGGAAAATACACAGACGAACCGGTTAGATGTTACGTGCGTCGAGTTCTCGCGCGAATTCCCTCGAGTGCGAGCGTTTTGTGTGTATGTGTGCAATCGCCGTGCCCCAATTATCTTGTCTGCTATGAATTACGTACGGACCTCCCGCCACGTCGGCATCCTCGGCAGGCAGCAAGACGAAACTTTTCGTGCATTTCGCGTTAATTTCACAGCCGAGCAGCTGGTGTCTTCTCACATTTCGGGGACCGAGAGGGATAGAAGAGGAGCGGCGCGCGAACTACGAACTTATCTCAACCCCTCCTCCCAAAAAAGCACTGCGATTCTCACCAGGACATAACATGGAAAGTTTCCGCGATTTCGCCGCGCTTTTAATCCGCCACCGTTTTGCGTTCCTGTCGCGTGCCCCGTGTCACAATTTCTAATTCACCTTTAAACTTCTATAGTTTCCGCCAAAATTTTTGTTCTTCGTGAAAATTCAAGTTTTTTATCCGGACCAGAAAATAAAGAATAACGCGAAATATAAATCACACTTGCTTTGCTATAAAATCGTAGAAAAAGATTATCTGTCGTTGACAAAACTCGTGTATTCTTTAGAATTTATCGATATCCAGTTATATTATAGAGAGCACAAATGTGACTTCAGTTTGGCAAACTATCTGATCTACATTTCTGGGCCTCTTGGTACTATAAATTAATTCCAAACATTAAATTTAAAAGTAAAAAAGCAATAATAACGTACGTTAAATTTTGATTTGTATATATAAAGAAAGAAACTGTCGTTACTCCTAAAAGCATTCGAAAAACGATGATTCGTCTGATGGTTCCTCTTTATGCAAGTCTGAACGCGCTAAACGAATTATTTGGGCGATTCTAAATCACGTCCAGCCGTCCGAAACTATTTCGTCACGGCAAATTGATTCTGAACGCAATTATTAGAGCAGAACAATGTGCGTCGCCAGCGTATTCGCGCGCGCGCGAATTGCCGGGCTACAGCGCAATTTCTCTTTTTCTCGAATACCGACCGGCTCCGATGTACAAGACAGAATCTGTCCGTCGTCGAACGACGTTCCCTGGCTCTTAAGACCGCTCGGAAATATTTCAGACATGCCTCGCGTGAACTCGCGCCGCGTGCCTGTGCGAAAACGCGCGTCAATCCTTTCTACTGCGCGCACTTTTAACCCTACACGCACCCTTCTATTTTCATGTCTGCACAGGCCGAATTTCCTCAACCAACAACAACAAAGAAAGTCTAACGTTCTGTGTTTAAATACTTCTTTTCCACACCGATATTGTTACAACCCTTTCAATTATTTTTACCTGTACAAAAATTAAAGATATCAATATGAAGCAGTGAACAATCTTTTCTATAATGAAAAATCAACTCTAATTCTGAGAATTATTTTCTTGAAAGTGCTTTCGATAATAAGTTAGTTTATCAATATATTTACAAAAATTTCTTGTAAGAGGTAAATATTTCTCTTTTTCATTAAAGAATCATGAATTTAATATAATTACTGCGATAGTTGCTCTACGAGTAAAAAATACTGAAAAAGTATAACAGAAAAGAATCAAAAGACGAGAGCAGTTGGGACCATTATTATATATATAGAATAGCGTCATTATAATTATCGTTAACTTTATTAAATTACTGCGTTTGCGCAGTTCAGCTAAATGATAATTCGGTTAATCATTAGACTGTTACGATGTAATAATTAGATTATGGACGTTGAAATATGGATGAGTTGCGATAATGATCTCTGAAACGGGCGGACGTATTTTATCAGATTTAACGCTTATCTAATCATTTTTCATGTGTAGCATTTTAAAATCACACATTAGAAAGTTTTGCTGTAATAAGTCGTTTACGCATATGTGAACGCTAGGAATTGTAATAATCGTTCTAATTTCCCTGTTTTACGTTTGTTGCGAATTATGATTCTTCTGATTAGCGATACCTAATTGTAATCGTCGGAATAACAATGGCGCATAATACAGGATTTTATAAAACAGATGGTACGATAATGTGATATGACGATACAATATAACAGAGATATAATCTTTGGCAAATATCGGCAAGAAAGTCATCATCTATTATAACAAAGATTTAAAATCGACAGTTATAAAAATGGAAAATTACAGAATTTTAAGAAATTTTTCAAAAAAAAGTATAAATATGTAGATGGTAAAATGTTATAATTAATCGAAAAGCTTTAAAAAATACCATTATAAATCAAAACCTAAAAAGCAATGTAGCGAATAAGTAATTTACTAAATTTTTAATCGCATTATAGATTTTATTTTTAAATCATTCTACCATTTCTTTTCAGTCACGTTGTAAAAATTATTTTGCGTATTAAATCTTGAATATATAATAACACATGAGAGATCAGAAAAATAGTATAAGGAATATCAAAAGGCGATTCTCACAATCGCAAAGTGTCTGAGTGAGATATGCTCGCTTGACTCCGCGATTCGCGTTCAATACGTTTGACGAAAAGAGAATAACCTTATAGCTGTGCCTCTCCGTTATTCTTGAAATATCAGTCATCCGTATCCGGCTTTGAACGGGCGAAGAAAATCTCGGTGACGCAACGGCGCGTCTCAGTGCGAGCATGGCACGGCGCGGCGCGGCGCGACGGAAAATCGAAAACGGGAAAAGCGATGAGCATCATTAAGTGCCGAACGCGCGCGCGGCGCGGCGCAACGCGGCGGCCTCGCTGTTCTAATTTCGCCGCAACTTCTCTCTCGTGGCGGCCTTAATTCCATTTAACTCGATGCCGTAAATTTTCGCACCGTGTATACGCGGCGTCGGTGTGCACGCGCCGCTCCTCGCCTCGCCTCGTCCGGGGAGAAAACGTTCGTGTAAACAGGCGATAACGAGATATGACGATGACGGAGTTCAGGGCTTCGCCTCGCGATAATCTGATGCATACCGGCGTCCCGCTAGAGGCAAATCAACACGCGCGGAAAAAAAAAAGATAGACCGGGTCCGCTATCGCCAAAAATGATTCCGCTAAAAAATTTCATTTATATGTATGTTCTGCTTGTTGAAAACGCAAAAGGGATCCCCGATTACTCTTTGCGTTACGTTGCCGCAAGAATCTTCTGATGCGAAGTCTGTTAGGTGTGTGTTGCAATCTTTTCAATGCAGTACTAAACGTCTGGGATATATCTATATATAACTGTAATATATTTTATTTTTATTATGTTAAATTTAAATTTTCACTGAATAACGTTTTTTTTCCCTTGAAAGAATATTGAAGCATAACGGAACATGCTAATGTAAATACATGATTTGAACAAATCGTATACGTACTTCTTGCAACAATATTCTAATTAGTTTGAAAATCAAATCTCTATTTTTTTTTTAACTTAACTCTTTTCATTCAAAACTCCTGTGTCAAAGTGTATTATACCAGAAATTATTATACAGAATGTTCAATTTTCGACAACAAAAAACAGAATCTTTTATGGCACGGTATATTAAATGAGCGCTGGCGCGGGGGAAATATATGCAGCGGAAACAAAAAGTCGACAAATTATAATACAACCAGATGAAAGGCACCTGGACGCGGCGTTGCGAGAATGCAACTTTCGTCTTTTGAAATTTGATGCATTCTGTGCAAAGCCGCGGTGGTTGCGCGACGCACGGCGCTTAAATATGTAGATGGATATTATTCGCGGCTGGCAGCGCTTCGAAAGAGAAGCGAAAACTTCCGCGGCGCGGATATAAACACGGTTGTTATGCGGCCTACGTCCATCCGATATACCACGCAATGCAATACTCCTGAAAGCGGAGCGAACTTGTATGAAGTAACGCGCGTACGTTCGTTCGGAGACGATAAGGGAACCGATGGAGGGCGAAAGAGGAGAAAGAAACGAGAAACGCGAGCCTTCGCGCAATTTTGAGGATTGGATGCGGGATCCGATATCGGAGCTAACGCGATTTCTCGTCGCGTATCCTTGTCGTCGAATCACGGACTTTTGATCGCGCACTTCTTCGGGGTATGACGCAACGTGAACACTGATGACGTGTGTGCTTCGCGGGTTTCACAGATCGTCAGCAAGGCGAAGAAAAAGAGAGTGAGATAAGCTAAAAAGATGCAGCAAAAATGTAAAATCTTGGACGATTATAACGTTGTGATCTATCATTAACAATTAATCTCAAAGTCTAAAACCTGTTCGTGTAGAAACTGAATCTAGTTTGATTAGTGTCGACATCGAAAGTGTTTACATCGACGTTCTCTTCGATAAACGGCAAAATCGATTCAGCAAATTGAGTTCTTTTTCTTGAAAACTAAGTACTTTGTAACTGCAATTCGCCGCTTTTACGTCTCGCATAGGTGATTCCGTGTCCCATATTTTCTTAATGATGAAAATGACAAACGGTAACGGAGCAAAACGAGAACTTTCTTAACGAAACTCGTTCCTGTTCCAATGCAATTTAGTTATTGTTTCCGTTTCTATTGTATCTAAGATCTTATGAAGCGATGTTCCTTTAACTCATTTGTTGCGAAGCGCACGTCATCCCCCGGCATTAATAAAGACATCTCTTTATAATGGCATGAATAGCGCCGGAGCGCAAGAACTTTTCGCTTATGAAAACCTTATCAAACTCCAAACCGCGATAGAACAACACATTCAATGTTGAAACGTTTCACACAAATTCGCGAGTTTCGTGTCAAACTTTAGGTTATTAAGTTTACGTTAACTTTAAGTTATAGACCGTCTTGGAAAATCGCGCGACGCTTTTCGCGACGCGCAGGTATATAGATGTCATCACGTAACGACGATGCAGAAATAATATTGCGCATTCGATGGACCACATATCGCGAAATCGGTTCAATTATTCGTGGCGATGAGAAACCGTTGAGGAGTTTAACCGATGATTTCCGTGGAAATGGCAATGTTTTCCGTCGAAGTGACGGAAATATCGCAGCCAAGTGAACGAACGATAAGCGAGCGGACGCAATTTCACATTTACGGAAATACCCTATCGTCAGGTGTAAATTTCCGAACGAAAAGACATTACCACGGCACTCGTGATGTGACCGCGATATCGAATTGAAATTGTAACGCGAAGCATCAAGAATTATAAAAATGGTATGTTATAAAGAATCTCGTGCAATAAATTGTCCATTTAAACAAATTATTCCTTACGTATTATCGGAATCTAATAAATATTTTATATTGCTAGCTGAACAATCTTATATGGTGACATTAGAGATAAATGAGAACATCTTATAACGAAGACCTTTTAAGTTTCTGCAACCAAACCATGAGAATTACGTTATATAATCCTCGATATAATCGAAAAGAAAAGAAGAACAATGCTACATCTTTGTTATCATAGCATACACCACCTTATTAACTTTAATAATAACTGCGATAATAAAGCAGTTTGCCTCTTAGCTCATTAAGCGCAAAAGCATCTAATTACACGTTCAAACCTAGGTCACGTGTATTGACTTAATCACGTGCGAAGGTTGACAGAAGTGAAGATAATTTGTTGATGTAACCTACGTAAACAAATTTGTTTTTAGCTTTTAGCCTCACAAACGTGCTTTTAGGGTGTATGTACAATCCAGTGGTTTTGTGTGAAACAACTGGCATATTATCATGCACGCGACTTCATGTCGGAAATATTCTATCTCTGTGCTATCTTTCTGCGTTCTAATCTGTTTTGGGAGATTCATTACATCCTTTACATATGCTAATCGAGTTGTGAATTTGAAAAGATGCATCAGGTTGCTGCGAGCGTGCATCTGATTCTAACGCGCGAGGTACGAAATCAAAAGAAGGCGATAGAATGTAGAACGTGCGGGTAAAATCGAATTTGCATTTCGCGGAAATACTATAGTCGGGCGAAGGAGTAATTCGCATGCGGAAACATACTCGTCCCGCGCGATTAAAATTCTCGACGCTATATCGCACAGTTTGCGCGCCTTTATTGATTACAAACTGATGACATCTGGCTCACGTTTCTTTCACGATTCTGCACGGATAGCGCCATGAAATCTACACCGCCTGCGGATCACAATGGATTTTAAAGCTGGCCCCGATGTTAAAATCCGTTTCATCCGGATTGAGAACGTGCAAAAGCTCCGTGCACATTGTAAAAGAACGGGAAAAAAAAGTATATATTTGGCGCGTCGCGCAAAACGTTCCAACAAGAGATCATGATGAACTGCGACGTGTGACGTAAAGTTAACGTTATTCATGAGAATCACGAAATTCGAGAACTACTGAAGTCGCCAGTGTAGATCTTCCTTATAATTAACGCTTCCGAATTAAAAATGATTAATAAAACAGTATCCATCTCGGTCGTTTTAACAGCATTCGGCACCACGAATTTTCTAAGACGAAGACAAAAGAGACGCGGGCAGATTTTCGGCGATTATACACCCGGGCGTTGCGTAATGCCGGTTTTAAAAGAAACCGGTCCTGAAAGGCGCGGTTCGTTAACGAGGGTGAGTGACTTTATTTCGGTGCGCGGTTATTTCGGGCTGCGTAAATACCGAAATAAATGTGGCAACGAGAAGGCGCGCGAAAAAATATGCGTACTTCCGCCTCGAAATAGCGTGTCCGACGAAATCCACACGCGATACGCGCAAAAGCCGCGATTTCAGCTTGTCGATACCCTCCTTTCCATCTTACATAACTTTAGAACCGACTCTTGTGTAATTCTAACGACGATGTCCAAAGCGGCGTTTCACGGCTATAAACATGAAAAACCGTATCGTTGAGTAAATAAATTTCTTTACGATACGGCAGCTGATGGCTATATATAAATATCGAAAGTATATTTTTAAAACAAGATTATTAAAATACAATTTATGAACATTATAAGTCTCGTAAACTCCGTTCTAATGTTAGATATCCTGTTTCTTAACAAGGTATGTATATTATATTCCAAATCCCCTGATTAACGTGACCTACATACATACAGACATAATACCCCCGCAAAAGATTAACCCTCCATGGCATAATTAGAAAGACCTCTGACTGAGCAACGTGGTGCCAGTATGATCGACTTTAAGACTACCGCAACTTCCACATAACTACGAACACTAATTTATTACTATAGTATATCATAAAACATCTAATATTGTTAATATAAAACTTTGATAATATGAGCTCTTCTCGAGAATAACAGTGATTTTTTTCGTTCATATGAATAATCGTCTCTGTTCTCTGTTCTCGTCAGCAACATCTAATAGCGAAAGAAACACGAAACTCTCTAGATTCTCTTTTTTCCTTTGTTTTTGTTTTGATAACCATGCGGGACATTCGTCTAACGAAGCAGGACGAAAGGCACATTTGCATTGCGTCGAGAAAACGGAGAGAGTTTGCGCGCGCGTGCCCGAGTCATATCGTTCATTTGCAATTCCGAAGTACGAGTTCGCCGAATGCGATGTTCCGGTTGAGACGAGGTAGTAGACTAGGAATTTATTGGACCGCTCGGAGCACCAGGACGCGAGATTACTTCCACGTGGTGGGAAATTTGTCGCCCCTTCGCAGCCGACGGATACTCTATTAATCTCTCACGAGAATGCCGCGGCCTGACATATCATTTCGATTACTTGCGCTCGGCGCATTGTTTTCATACCTTCGTCTGAGTGCAAGTCATAACATCGAGAACTGTTGACCAAAGAAACGCACACAAATAATTTGACACT
This sequence comes from Temnothorax americanus, assembly GCF_048541705.1. NCBI lineage: Eukaryota > Metazoa > Arthropoda > Insecta > Hymenoptera > Formicidae > Temnothorax > Temnothorax americanus. The sequence goes on along the minus strand of NW_027509338.1, from coordinate 8,632,770 downwards.
CGTCACGATCTAATTTCTAATTAATAACGCTCGTAATAATTCAAAGTAATTTTGTGATATATTCGCAAAACCAAATATCTTTTAGTTCAAAGATTTAACAAACTTTTCAAAGTTTAAGCAAAGAATTAGTGAAAAAAAAAAGAAAATATAGTAACGCTAAAAATAATGCAAAAAAAAGAGATGAAAATAAATTCTCGTCGACTGCTGTTATTAACAACGCCATTATACTTTCTCTAGTTGAATTCTATGCTATCATGAGTGACAACGTGGATCACTTGGAAGCAGTATGTAACGTTCGTTGCCTTGCAACCGTGGCAAATTAATGTGCACGGGAATCGCGCGACCGCGCCACGCTCATAGAAGTATCCAGCAGTTGTGCCACGAGTTAACGAGAGCAAACCAAGATCGCGCGGAGCGAAAGAGACTCGCTCTGTGTACTCCGATTTCAGACATTCGCCACGGTGACGAAGCATCGGTCTTTCCACGTGAGATACATCATCGTGCGCGCCGGTTTCGAAGTTACACTTTGAGGCGAATGCGCCGCCCGGTATCCGGACGCAAGTGTGCGTATAGAGGTAGAGGGTACATTCGAAGTGAAGATATTTCGGTCGAAGTGACACACCGAGAAGCTTGTAAAACGAAAGAATAGTGGCCAACTTGAGAGACGGCATGACTTCGCGCTAAACTTGACCAATACCGCCGCGCGGATTCGTTCGGGTACAGAGATGTGGCTTTTAGATATCATCGACGCTCTTGTACGCTCGATGTGAAGACGAGGGCAAATGATAAATATGGTTACTCTCCTTTTAGATAATCATATTTTTATTCATTCGATAGGGCAAAGGGAACAGGTGACAAATGTGAGGTCGGTCCTCACATTCGTTTAGGTGTAGAAATGCGGCCGCTATTATACTATTAGAAATAGAATAGAAAAGCTTTATATATAAGGTTTATATATTAAAAGTATGTTCATTTTTATATACTTGCTCCTCACAAATTCGCCGATTGTCAACGAGATGAGCTTTTATTATACGTTTAAACCCATTTAAAAACATTGAACAATAAGTTATTTAGTATATTTTTATTTACATCATGCATGTCGCGATTATACGTCTAAATATGTGAGAAGAGAAAAGTTGAAGCATCTTTTTCATGTATTACCATTTCAAAAGAAATGACCAGAATCTCTTTTAATATATAGACAATTTCGTAGCTAAATCTCACTTTTGCTCGAAAGAAATTCCAAAGAACAAATTCAGTATTCAAAAGATACGTGAGTCTACTATTGATTCGGAACTTTTTCCGAGTTATTCTTCATACATGAATCTGCGCGAAAGCCTGAAAGCACATTTCCCCCGGAATATTTTGTATATGCGACGAATGGGTAAAATGATACGAGGAGCGGGCGCAGACAGATGGAAAAGTTGCGACTATATGTGAAACGCAGCCCTGCTACCGAATGACATTGCTCGCAAAAGCTGATGGCGACGAAGCTCGCGCGAGCGAGCGGATTCGCTTCAAGAGAAATATCGTGACTACCCGTTACAAACACACAAACACACACATGCACACACGTGTCACGGCGCATTGGAAATTTAATGCTTCCGTCATACGTTCACCGAGCGGTTCTTCATCAGAAAAAAAAGTTGAGCGATCGAAGACACGCGACGAGGTCAACTATATCTTAAGGTTTAACGTGACAACCTGCGTGTAAAAATACGACTTTGCATTAATATGCCGTAATATTCATTTATATCAATTGTTAAAGACAGGCCCTTAAATGCGAGTAATTCAATTAATTACATTTATGTGTTGTTTCTTAAAAAAATAATTTTTTTTTTTAAATTTTCTTTCACATATGAGATCGGAAATAAAAACATGCATTGCATAAAACAGCATTATAATTTTATTTTATATAAAAATTAAATTATTTTATATTATTTATACATTTTTGTTTTCTTTAATATTACGATGTCAGCAGAGAAAAAACAAATCATTATCGTGAAAAAAAAAGAAAAGCAAATAATGGGAATTTCATGCGTTACCACTTTATGTCATATTAAGGACTAAAATAGTGCATAAGATACTGCAAGTTTAAACAAAAGAATCGATTTGCCACTCTGGGAGTTTATGCCAAAATTCAAGCTTTCGAGCAAGTAAATTTGCCTTCGCGATCTACTTTCGTCCGATTGTGCTAACACTGCGAGTTTCCGTACGTCCCGCAAGGAACGATCGACATCAAATCTTCTCCCGAGTACGCAAAGGACGCAGTGGCAAATATTTATTCGCCACCCTTTTTCAAACGGATATGAGGGTATCGTATCGGATGATGAGGAATTTATCGGGCTGGCGTCACAATTTTGGGGAACAAAAATATTTTTGCTGCGCGAAAATAAATGTTTATGGAGCAAGATCAATATTTAAATGTAGACGCGCACCTCGATAAGAAAATTTGGAGACCGTGGAAAATGACCGGAGGGATCGAGAGGGCTCGTGTTTTCTTTTTCGGCAAATTATGCACACGATTACTCGTTCCGATAAATTATTGTTTCTATTTTTCGAAACTGCCTGATAAATTATTCAAGTAGGAATAATAATGGAATGTCAATCTATATGCCGAGCGGATTATACACTTTTGGAGCGATATCAGGCGGGATGAAATATTAATAAGCAGGGCAGGCAACGACACCGAGACGTATTCGTGCCCGTATTTCCGTGCCGTCAACATTTGACAATAGAGAACCCGATTTAATTCGAGCGATCTCCGAGCCATTTTTAAACACGTTCAATAGTTGTTTGTAACGATTATTCTATATTCTCATTTCCACGTTTATGAAATGAGATCAGAAATGATACGTTCAGAATTTTAACAGTAAAATATCTCGTCGAGCAAATCGTCAATTCATGATCAAAGCGAGAACGTGAACTCGGAATCTGGCCAAAATGAAAAAGAAAAACGCAATCGATCAGACTTATTTTCTTTTTTTTAGCACAATATAGAACTTTCTCTTCTGCCTAACAGTAATACTTTTTTTTGTCTTTTAAGTAGACCATAGAGTTAAAGGTGAGAATTTTCTAGTGACACGATGCGACTAGAAAGTTGCAGATCGATAAACCAATATGCGTGTAATGACACGTGGCGCGCTCAACTTATCAACAGACATGCGTATGCATGTAACGTAAGACGCGTTACGTGTGCTATTAACCGCGTCTTCCCAGCGACTATCGATGGTAACGGTATACCGAGAAAGATCGTGAGATAGTGACAATGACCTTGGCTGGCTGGCAACGTACCTGAAGCCATCGATTAACGCGATCGAGACATCGATCAATAATGCTGTATCCTGTATCCGCACTTATTCAGTTATGTCAGTGAGCAATATATCCCGCGTCTACTGAATTGCATCTCAATCATTCTCGCGGATTCCCGAGATTCTCAATCAGAGGAATGTATAGATAAAACAAGACGAAATGATCACTGCAAATTTAGCGGGAGTATAATTTTAGCAGGAGCAAGTCCTACTTGTGAACGAAAAATTCATTTAAAACCTCGTTTAAAACATACTTTTTAATTTAATATCGCTAAGATAAAAAACTAGGGATAAGGATAAATTTTATCTTGGCGTTAATAACTCACTTAGGATTACAAAAAAAGTATAAAGTTTGTTTCTTATATAAAGTAACAAACGAGATTACATCAGAACAAATGCTTTCTTTGGAAGCGCCAAATAGACGAATAGTTTGCAAATCCTTATTGATCCCGCTGGGTATACACAAGGAAGTTAGTAATCTAATACATTTATGCAAGTCCATAATCTTCCCTTGAATACCAACCCTACCGTTATGAAACCTTTATGTTTAAAGTTATATTATGGCTAGCTGTGTATTATGTACCTTAAGCTTCCATTAGCGATCTAGTTTGTATACGTGTATGCAATAAATAACAATATTCTGATTTACGATCCCTATATTGTCGCTTAGAGATGCGTCTTCTTCAGAACGCAAACTATAAAAGAGGTACAAGTTGTTTTATATCGCAGGGATTAATTGAACGTTAATACGCGGTACGTAAAACAATTACGTAAAACATTTTATTATTCGAGAACCCTCCTCGATACTCCGGTTAGCCGAGCATTCATATATCATGCCTTTAATCTCCCGCATGAAACGCGCGCGTACGATGGTATATAATGTCTAATTGTAAGTGCGTGGCGCAATTAAACCATCGCTCGATTTTTAAACGCACGATATCTCTCTATTTTTTCGCGTACGTTTTACTATCTACGTTTGATCTGTAATACGACCGGTGTATGCACCCTCGCTGTACGTGACGTAAAAGGTTTATCGACCTCGTGTAGCGGATAACAGCGCGAACGAGTCGATTCGCGCAACCGGATCGTGAACTCGATTCGATTATTACCGCAGTACGACCAGACTGGTTGTCGCATTGACAACCGGACGCATTCGAAGCTCGTCGCGCTAAAGGGGTGAATCCCAACAAGTTTCTGAATTGCGGGATAAAGAGAGAAAGAGCGCAGAAAAAGACCAACGATCGTGTACTTACATTGTCACGGACAAAGATAAGCGAGAAGAGAACAGAAAACGTTCGAAAGAGATTGATATAGAGTACGCGAATTCCTCATGATTATCGGTTATCGACGGTATACGAGAATTTTATCAGACGAAAATAAATGGGGCACCTCGCCGCACGGATTTCTCAAAAGTCAAGCTGATCGGCTTCACGAGGCAAAAGGTGAAGAAAATTGATAAAACTATAAATTAATTGTGTGATAAAATTAAAAAATTTACAAAAAAAAATGGAGTTGAAATTCAGTTTGGCGCACGTACGCGACCTCGTCGTCGATACGTCGCAATTATCTCGAGGAAACGTCCGTCGCGATGTCACGCATCACCACGCGCTCTCTGGCGTCTGAAATTATATTATCGACCACGGAGCGCGCGCGCGCAAGCTTTGTTTTGCACGTGCATCGTCCTCGCGTTGATCATCGTCGTTAGCGACAACGATAACGCGACCTGCCGACATCATCGAGCAGCGTCGCCTGGATAACGGATTACCGTCGCGATGCCAGCGTGCCTTGAATCACTTTCGAGCTCATCGGTCAAAAGTGTGTCCAGAAGCTCGAACATTTTGGAGTCGGCGGCATGAACGAATATAATTAACTTAATTGACACGTGAAATCAAAGCTGATGGCTCAAGCTGTAAGCTCGTAATTACGTCGCGCGATAAATACGCTCGACCAGATTCGAATTATCAATCCTCAAAGACTAGCCATATATATGGACCTATTCATTATTTTGAAAAAAGTGTAATTTTTCGCGCATCTTCAAAAATTAATGTTTTGGACAATTTATAATTAATTATTCACAATTTTTCTAATTCTATTATCTTCTTCAATTTTATATGTGTTTACCTCAATTTCATTATAATTTTTTTAAATTTGATTGATTAGACTCAGTTATATACGTGATCAAAATTGCGAGGTCCATGTATCGCATAGTGTAAGGGTTAAAATTTCGGACAACGTAAATTTATGCGTTTTGAAACTAACAATTTTTGGGAGCTTCCACGAGGTAACCGAACAAGGAGCCGTTAAAGCGAACGTGAATTATTCTGTCCCGTTACCTACATAACGAAGTGGGGGAATAAACAAGGTGAACCGCGCTAATAAATATTTCACGTGATATCGAAATGCGAGTGCATGGGGAGCGAATGCATTATTAACTTTCCGATGCACTCGGCGAGAATAAACCTCTGGTTCTGTACATATGTATAATTTTATCATCTCTCTCGTGTACAATATACGGTACTTTAAAACTGACAATTGAGTGACGTAGAAACATAATTATATACATTTTAATATTATTATTTAATAATACAAGAGTGTCGTGCGAGATTTAATACAATAATTTCATGATAAATTAGGAGTTTTTTTTCGATCAATTTGAAATCCATTTTTTCGATAAGAATTGACAGCTCTTTTTGCGTTCAATCCAAATGAATTAAGAACAAGATTTTGCTATTTGTTTACACATTTAAAGCAACTCAAATGAATTCAATAAGATTTTACTATTTGTTTACGCACATGTAGCTCAATTATCGAACTGTTCATTGTTCTTCGTCGTATATTTTACTCACACGAGGTACGAAAATTTTCGTTTTTTCTTCAAGAAAAACTTGACTTTAAAAGAGTTCGTAAAAGAGAATTCATGAATAAAAGAATGTATGGCAAATCCGATGTGCTTTATGCGCGTATGTATCTTTTAGATAAGAGGAAAATTGAATAGAACGCACCGCGTTTGGCGTGCAGGAGTTGCTTTCTATTCTCCGATCGCGTCGCGACTCTCGACAACAAAATTCTCCGGGCTTTCTATCAAGTTTATACACGAGATCGTTCCGTCGTAACATTTTCAGAGCGTTTTCTCTTCTCCATCGTAATATTCGTGCGATACGTAAAGCAATTAAAAAAAATTTGCGGTTGCACGCATTTCTTTAGATCCAATTTGCTCAGGCTGTTCCAAATGATCTCGATCATTTCGACGAGAATACCAGAATACTACAATCTACAATCTGTGTCAAATGTAAAAAAAAAAAAATGGAGAAATTATTTCTTCACGACGTTTAAAAATCGATCGATGTCATTTCCGGTTCAAAAGCGCGCAATCGACATGTAGGGATAACTTCCGGCGCGATTCTCACGCGAATGGAATCACCGCGAGTTTTAAAACTCCGACCGACGGACATTTCACGCGAACCGGGCCCCCGCGTCTTTTGCTGCGGGGAGGAGGAGGGGAGGGAAGGAAGGAAAGAGGGATCGTGATACACGATACACACTCGCGCTCGGCGGAGCGGCGATCGTCCGATGCGAGAATCGCGTCGGATTGCTTCTTGGCAGTCGGCGGACGAACGCGTCCGATTACTCCGATTGTTATCGGGCGCGGGCGAGCGTGCCGGCGCGGCGACGCGACGCGACGCGCTGCGCTGCGCGTCGCGGTGCAAATACGTTAATGCCCGTACCGTGAAACCCGTATGTCGGGACCCGCGGATAAATGGCGCCCCGCGCGTCTCTACGAAAACTCGCCGTGCTCGGCGGCGCGCGTCGCGCCGTGCCCCTCGCGGCCGCGATCATTACGCCGATAAATGGCGACGCGCTTCTTCCCCCTCGTCGTCGGCGCGGCGTCTCTCGCTGCACTTCTCGCCGACCGCGACGCGACGGACGCGGCCGCGACGCGTGATAATAATTTGCGCGCGCACTCACCCTGTGTCCGGACTCCTCCAGCCGCTGCCTCTTGGAGTGCGGACCGTCTCCGTTGAACGCCATCCTCCGTTGTACACCGGGCGATGCGTTTGAAACGGAACACTCGGCGCAGCACGACGACGACGGCGACGGCGACAGCGACAGGGACGACGACAACGACGACGACGGCGGCGGCGGCGGCGGCGGCGGCGGCGACGGCAATGACGGCGACAATGACGACGACGACGACGACGACGACGACGACGACGACGACGACGACGACGACACGAGCGCGTTATGTATACCGCTCGCGATACCTCTAACACCGTGTCGACGATCTCGTGTACGCGAACGGGGAAGGGGGGAGGAGGAGAAAATAATAATCGGTAGGACGCACGACGCGACGAGAACGGACAAACGCGCGAGAGCGGCTTAAAGGAAACTGGATCTCACCGGACCGGAGGAACGTCAACGCTTCGTGCGAACTTGCGACCGGCTACCGCGACGCGCTCTGCCGGTGGCGCCAAGGAACGCTTTGCGGCCTTTGCGTGGCCGCCGCTGCGCGCTGCTGGCGCTGGCGCGCCGCGAGTCTCGTCGAGGAGGATCGCGCTCCGATTGGACCGCCGTCTGGTCGCGCAATGTGTCGCTCGCTTCTATTGGAGGCGGCGAAGCCACTGAATTTTCATGAGAAGATGGGATTGATCGGAATGCGCGGAGCCGCGCAAAATAGCATCAAACAAAGATGCACTGTTTACAGGGCTGCGTGTAATCTAAATTTATCGAATTTATATAAGATATATTTAGTCAAAGTATATTTAACTTTTCATATTTAGACTAGAATTCCTATAGCGCCAACTGTGGTCATACAATTTTCAAAATGAGATGTTATAATCGTTACATTTGAGCAAATAATCGCAGGCAAACGTATTTCGAATCAATCTTATCTTTATTAAATCGCATGGGATTTTTTTTTTTTATATTATTATTTAACTTGTACAGAAGTATGAAAATAAGATATTTAGATATTTTATTTTAAAAATTAATATTCAATTTAATTAATTTTCCTCGAAGTTTTATTTTAGTAAGATATATAAAAAGATACAGACCGTAATCAGCAGGGCGATTGTTCGACATTTTTCATGGAAAACAATAAAAAATTTCGAGGAGACAATCTGGGGTCGAAAATAGGCTTCGATACGGGAAATAAATCATTTTCGGATAAATACAGGAACCTGTCCAACAACACTACGGTTTCCACCAACGGTGCCAACATTGTCCGCAATGCTCCGAATATCACGATCTGCCGCCACTGATCCAGATACGATTTTATCTGCGGATTTTGAAAGTCTGAATCTTCAGGCCGGAGATTCGGCTCGAAGTCCGCGGTCGCGGCCGTGCAGTATCTGAAAAAGATAAGCGCGTTCCGATTATCATCGCTGTAACGACACGTAAAATCTTGACAATCGTAACCAATTTTACTCAACTGTTCGAACGTAACAGGTCTCGTCACTTTAACGTTCCTTACTTGAGTGTGACGTAGCTGGCTGTTTCGTTTTATCAAAATGGTTTCTAGAGCGGCTCTGTAAGCGTGCACCTAAAAAAAAATGTACAATTTGATAATATAACGATGATATACCGCTTCGGTATACGACACTAACTATTAAATCCTCGTAGTTCCCAGTCTTTAGCTTGTCGCGGTAGCTCTCGATAGCATGGCACGCCACTTCCAACGCTGTATAGGATAATTTGCGTTTTCCAAATGACGACAGATATTTGCTGAGTGGATATCCATTTGGAATATTCGCCGGACTTCTAAATGCATTACGTCATTTATAATTAATACAACCGTAATCTCATAAGTATAACATATATGTTTTATGCCTCGCGGACGTACTCCAATGTCAGCTTCATGTAACAGCACCCCACGATGCAAATAAATCTTGCCTCGCTCTGAGACGCGTAAAGTTTCAGTAACGTGGCCGCGAGATCTCCACACGGATGCAGCCCGACAATGCCGAACCTCGATTTCTTCTCACCCGAATTAAAGTTATGGGAGAAAATTCTTCGTATGTCCCTGATCGTCGCTGACTGATCAGAGTTGATGTTTTCCAGCTTGATCGATACGTGTTGCGGCGTATTTACCGGCAAGTCAGGCAAATGTTTAGACAGGGTCATTAACAATTCGTCATCCCATTTCCTGCAATTAAAAACCTGTCACGCGAATGATAACGAAAGGAACGATGAAATTACCACCCAGGTAGCAGGAGTGACGTCAAATGACGTACGTGTTAATAACATCTCTAACGTCAACGATACATCGTTAAGACGTGTTTAAACGTCATCCTGCTACCTGAGTAGTAATACACCGAGATTGCTCAGAGTTTAGAGCAAGAGAAAAAATGGAGAGGTCGATATAACGTAACGTCGGACTACCCGGCTTGTTGTGACAGTAATGCGTCTTGTTCGATACACGTTACGTTCAGGCCGTATTTAAACGCTAAGGATCGGGCTAAATGACCCACGCCTGCTCCAACGTCTACAATGCACTTGGCGTTGGACTCTCGCGCACAGTCCGCGCATATCTGTGCAAAGATAAATTCTTACAGGGCCTATAAACACATTTCGCCTCTAATCTAAAGCGATACTTCGGGAATGCGGCTGTACCCGCGCTATTTGCTGTATCTCGTGTCGTTTCTTTATTTTAACGTGTTTCAGAAAGAGATCGTTGTGCTTGCTCAAAGCTGCAGGTGTATCGCTTAATCCCTTATTTTTATTTTCCAGGACAGAATTTTCCGAGCCGCACTCGAACTTTTTCCTTCCGTCGCATCGCCAGACGCTCTCGTCATTTCGATGATCTCTGTTTACTTGTAAATCCCTTGCAACTTGTCGAAGCGCGAGCAGCGACAATGGCCATACGCGTGAGCTGCAAAACAAATTGCATTGTCAAATTACAGGCAGACAATTTTATTTCTCACCGCAGAGGCTCATCGCGTTCGAATTTGAAATGTATTTGCGTCAAGCTCGAGCCCCGAGGGTGACTTCGATCAAATTCCGATTAACTCAATCGAGAGCAAATCGGGATTTATATAGCGAAATTGTTAACTACATAATTCTCCCGGTGAAAACATTTTTCATTTTCTCATAATTTTTTTTAAGAATTTCTCATATTTTAGATTCATAAAAAATTTTGAAAAAAATATGTCAAATCTCAAACACTTTCAGAAATAATTGAATAAAGATTTTCGGAATATTTCATTATCTGTATAAGTATGCAAATTTCTGATAAATTTTCACGCAATTTTCTCATATTTATTCAGATTTCTACGGAAAGATGTACTGAAATAAAAATCTGAAATATTTCATTGTTATTTTGTCTGAGTCTTTTTGAAAAATGTTCCAATTTTTGTTGTCTAGTGGAAAAAAATCATTCGAAGTCACTCGCGCTTGCCGACCGAGGGGAAGATGACGCGCTTACCACGAGATGTCGCCAGCTAACCACTCGCCGAATTCGTCGGGCGACACGTTTTGCAGCGTGCTCCTCCAGCTGCTCGGCAGTTTTTCCCACAGTCGCTCTTGGAAGAAATCCTGCAACGCGATTCGCCGGATTTCGAGGTCGATTTCGTTGTTCTCGAGAAAAATAAAGTGAAAGATGACGGACGAGGAACATGTGAAATGTGTATCAGGGTACATTTACGCGACGACATATATGCGAATTAGGTTCGAAGGAGAGGAACGGAGAAAGAAGCTCGGAATGTGTGCCCGTGCGACGCCAAAGTATATCTTTATTAAATTACATACCACGACGTACGAGTCTAACAACCAGCCGTACGTGTCTAGGACGTTGAAGATTCTCTCGAGTGTTACGCGAGCCTTCGAACAGGTTCTGCATGTGCACGTAACCACGGGGGCGGCCATTGTTGTGCCGTGCCGTGACGGACGAACAGTTCGTATCGCTCCCCGACACGCCGATCGGGCGATAAAGTACCTTTCCCTTCCCATTAGTGCCCGGTCTACAATAGGTGTTTTAAGCCCTAAGCCTTAAGAACGTGTTCAATCACAGTTGAATTTGAGGAGAACAATTGACCGCGATTGGTCAATTTCTTAGGGTTTGGGGCTTTAAGGGGATCCTAAAGCCGTCTGTAATACCGGCTTTTTTTCTTAGCACTAATCTTTTACGTGGCTTTATATAGAAATGCAAAATTCTTGTCTAGAATTTAAGTACGCATCAAAATCTAGGTCATGGTGGCCGACGTTATATCGGAAACGAAAAAAAAATTAATATTTTTTGTTATACGCGACGACCACCATGACCTAGATTTTGATGCGTACTTAAATTCTAGACAAGAATTTTGCATTTCTATAAAGCCACGTAAAATATTAGCGCTAAGAAAAAAACCGGTTAGGATTACGGCTTTAGGATCACCTTAAACCACCAATTGTAGACCGGACTTAATAAATTTACGAAACCAAGTATGCAAATTTATCTCTCCTTGCGTTATTTATTTACCTATCTAAGCTAATGCCCTTGGCACATAGAAAAACTTAAGCAGTAAAACTTAAGCAGTAAGAAATCAACGGTATGGATTCGCTACCGCTTAGGGCCGTGCCTTAAGTTCTTAATTGTGATTGGCTGATTTGCTTACTGCTTGAGCTTTTACTGCTTAAGTTTTTCTATGTGCCACGGCCTTAACGGCGCTCTTTTACGTCATTAAATCTATATTAATAAAAATATTAATGTTACATCGTACATTGTTATTAAGTCACAGTATTTGACATTGTTTATTCAAATCATAATATTTTTAGCACGTACACCCAGCTTGATTCGTCAGTCCTTTTTACCTCCTTCGATTTTAATTTTTCGAACACTTGATCTATATTATTATTTTTAATAATATAAACTTTCTGTTTAGGTTGCGTTAAGATCCTTAGCTGGTATCTTCTTTTTTGATTATTATCTTTTTCTATTATTATCGGAATATATATATATATATATTAGAAAGTCACGCGTTGCACGCCGCGCGCGCACACGCGCGCGTTCTCGCACGCATACGCGTGATAGCTGATTTATCGCGCGCGAAATGGAAAGTTTATAGCACGTGTACGCGAATTTTGTGCGTTACGGTATTTATAAATTCTCGCAAACGCGGGAATATTTCTCGCAATTTTTATTTTAATTTCGTAAAAGTATAAAGGGAGCAAATATGGCTTTTCGGACCATTTGCCGCGGGTCTTCGCCGACACACGCACGTCAGTGACGGCACGAGTGATTTAGCCGAGGAGAAAGTTGATGTGCTTATTATTCTTCACGCTTCTTTATGATTTATCAAATTGACCGTGATAACGCCGCGGCGCTCGGAAAAACTGCCGTCCGACATTTTTTAATCGATTGGAGAGGATAATATGGAGATCGAGCGATTTTCCTTCCCTTTTTCCGGCAGGCTCGCGCCGATCGCGAAGTGTGAGCAATCCGCTGGGCCTGAAATAGAAAGTGCATCGGGCGTAACATCAATTACAGACAATTTTTCGTCTGATACCGGCCCGCAGTGTGTAATTATATAAGTAACGCAGTTATGCATTTTCCGCTTGTACAGTCGATAGCCGCGAATAGCCGCGGAGAGTGCCTCTCTCCTCGACGACGCCGCGCCGATACATGGTAGACGCGCGGCGTTTTAAACTCCAATTAAAAAAAAAAGCATAACGTTTATCGTTCCGTAAATCTCTCTGGAAATAAAAGTCACCGCGTAACTTTTATGAACGCATCACATCGCGTGTCAGTTTCGCTCGGTCTCCGTTCTTTAATTAGTTGTAAGACTCGGATTATAACGCCTATGGCGCGCAACACCCTTGTAGCTTATGAAATATTTTTCTCACGTTGAAAAACACGAGTGAGAATTTTCCACCTTGTGAATATAGATCACTGCAGGCGAGCAGTTCGATCCATACATTTGATAATCGGCTTACCGCACATATGATGTACACGTGATATCAGAATTAAAAGGCGAGAGAAAAGATGAAAGAAAATCAGAAAGAAAATAATTGAATCGCAACACAAAATTGTCAAGAAGAAGATATAATCTTAATCTCTCTATTGTTTGTAAAACTAACTTTATCTTTTTCTTTTCCTCTAAAATCCGCTCTGAAATTTTTGAAAAAAATATATAAAGTAATTTTAATATTCTACACACCAACAATATTCTAATTATGAAAAACTAAACGAACGCGGGAATATATAAAGATATATAATTGAGAAAAATATCCTAAAGCTATTTATTTATTAATATAATATAATTTTCCTTTTTTTCCATTATTTTTAAAACTGATTTCATCTCTTTCTTTTCCTCCAAAATCCGCTCTGAAATTTTTAGAGAAAAAGAATAACGTTAACATAAACTGACTTTAATATTTTGAATCAACAATATTCTAATTATAAGGAAGATAAACGAACGCGGGAATATATAAATATAATTAAGATATATCCTGAAGTTATTTATTTATTAACTTCTATAACCGTGACTTAAATTCTATAAATTTTCTTAATTTGATTGTTATCCCTGTCTATAAACGCGCGAGGTTCCTGAATAAAAAGCGAGCGTGAGAAAGGTCTCGATCATCAACCGGGGATGGATATAACGACGCTCGGCAAGGTCCTATAAAAATGTCGCATTGAATGCAGAGTCGCATCTAGACGATGATAACCCGTTTGCAGGCTTTGTTTATTAATTATAAGAGCGAGCGCTATTCCCGCGGCGTCCCACTTTACGGCACTTTCACTCTTCAACAGTTACGTTATTGCTCATGAGCCGACTGCTCTCGAAGAGCCTCGTATATCGTTAGCGCTCATATAAGAGGATCGTATGGCAAAACCCGCAAAACCTTCGTACTTTCGTGAGAACTGGGAGAATCAAATTCGCAATCGTTTGCCATCGCTGTTACGGGGATCGGTCTCGCAATCGCGGTGATCTCGCGACACACGTCGGCTCTGCGGTTGCGAGGGAGTTTCCACGCTCCTCGTGCATGAATAGGCTCGATAGCAGATGTAATAACCGTGTAACATAACGCGTGTGTAACACGTAAGATGAATATTATACGATGATAAAGTCGTTAAATTTCTGCAATAGTTGATCTCGAATTAAAAATTGATTTAATTAAAGATAATCGCGATGGTCGTATTGTAGACCGATTAGAAAGTGTCGTTTTTACACGAAACATACCAAGCAGACGTTTAGTACTTGACAGTACTTGTTGTACAACATTTCCTGCGATTATCACCGACAGGATGTAGACTGTTGGTAACGCGAGCTAAATGTTAGAATGAAACATAGTCGTGTTATTTTAATTACATTTACTTTGAACAGGGAATGAGTAACTCGAAAACGGCGAGATCTTGCTTTTCAATCTTGCTTTACTTCGAATATCTTCCCCTTCGGCGGAGATTTAAATTTTACGATTGAACCTTGAAATTATTTCATATCGGTAATTAAGTAATTAACTTCATAATGAAAGGAAAGTTACGCGACAATGTATACATTTGTCACGGTGCCGAAAGAGAGAGAGCTCGGAAAATACCGCGAGTCGACCGAGTAAACAGATTAGAAATAGTTAAGATACCGTGTCATCTGCGCAATGCCGCGGAAAAGTGATGAATCGTTCTCGCGTGCGAAATTATACACGCTTAGGACGTCCAAGAACGATATCGTTTCTCGGCGAAACGGCGCTAAGTCAGCGTGAAATATCGCCCTGACTCGCGGATCACTGACCCTCCCGGACGGACAGATGGATCCTGTATTCATCATCTTCGAGCCCACCGGCTGCTATTCGGATCCTCTTACGCCAACGTATAAGTGAAAGTTTCGCAAGTAGGACGCGCGACGTCCAATCTCGATCGCCCGGAGACTCAAATTGTCGATGCCGGACATTGGCTAGTGCCGAAATTAATGAGTACCGATTTAAGAAATACTAAAAAAATATATATATACATATATCTAGCTCCCATCACGGATTCTCTCACGACTTTCGAAATTATATGACTCGCCCGTCGTCAGTTTCTGGCGTAACGGCAAATCTTAATTTCTTTTTCTCCGAATGATTTGACTTCTCTTTGAGAGGCTTAGAAATTAGATTCGATAGAAAATCATCGCTTTTGATGATCTGATGGTCGATCTGGAACGAGACAGATTGCGCAAATGCGAAGACGTCTGCAAAACATCGCCGGGCACTTTTGCAACTGGGGAGAGGTCTAGCGGGTCATCTCGTTCAATTGCTCTACTGAATCTGCACCTTTCGTAACGACGAACATGACTTATATACAATCTCCTGTGTGATTTCTTGCGAGTGAATTATCTCACACCTGTGGCAACTTCGACATCGTGCTCGGAAAAATGTTCCATGCAATTTATCAAATCAGAATCATCCGTCATACGTTGATGTAAGAGGATCTGTATAACTTCTTGCGCTATGCGAAATCTCTTCTATAAAAGAGATTAGAAAGAGATAAGTTTCTGTGCGGAATGTTTAAAATATTTATAAAGGAACAACGTTTTATATATATATATATGCATTTTTTTAAGTATAATCGTTCATATATGAAAGTTTTTAAAATACATTTTGAAAGTTCACGCAAAAAAAGAAGATTGATCGCGTTATTAATCTTTGTCAATCCACTATCGCGCACTCTATGTGTATTATAAAATATATTTTATAATATTAGAAAAAAAATGTCTTTGCACTTCTGCGAAATCAACATTGCATCGTTTTCGGAGAATTCGTTTGCAGCAACTTGCACTCTCACGAATGTACACTGCTGTGCACATTCGTGAAAGTCGGCGCGACTATATTATTCTAAGAGAAATAAGGTTTGCATTAAAGTCGGAGCCTAGAAATGCTAATGATATTATAATTGCAGCCGGCTCAATTGTATCTGTCCATCAAGATGATCATTCGTGGGCAAGAGTGTTCAGTTTAAATAATCATCGTGCGATTTGCGCAGCGACATCCGAATCGACCGACATATCCTGTCTCGTGGACAAGGATTACCGAACAGATCGGAAACGATCACTTGTCTCGAGGAAGTCGTAGCTTAGCGAAGCTTAGCACCGTGGCGAAAGTAATCCGCCTCCACTCCCCTTCAGGTAACATTAAGATCCATCACGCTCTTTCACCGAATAGCTTCTCGTTGAGAAGAGGAGGAAAGGTGAGTTTCGGTTTCGATGGACTTTGGAGGTCGCGGAAAAGTGAGGACGCGCTTAGTATAATCATCTCCTCTACAGGTGATCGCATGGTCGGGCGGATTTGAAGAAAGTTATCGTGTGTGCGAAGAAGATATACATTCCACGGCGTTCATCCTTTCTTTCTTTTTTTTTTCCCTCCTACCATCTCCATCTACGTATGCGTCCACGTGTACGACGGACACCGAACACCAACGAATGTCGAGGGGCCCCTCGGAGAAAGGTGCTGCTCCACCGTCTTCGATATTAGAGAGGAGTTTCTTGAAGAGCGGTGGCCGTCGGTGGTGGTGGCATCGAGTAGGGAGAAACGGGCCCCTGGGCCCCGATCTGTCCTCAGTTCCCATGCGAGGTTCCGCTCGGTATCGTTCAGCCAAGAAACGTCCGATCGTCTCGAGCGGTGTCATGTCGCGAGTCAGTCGCCTCTAACGCGAGAAATCGGCCGGCGAGAAGTGTGTGAATCTCTCCACGAGGAAGAGTTCGAAGAACGATCGCAGCGATGCGGTTCGCCAAGCTGGTAATTATAACGGGGCGCGTCCGCGAGGAGGGCGGATGGACCGCTTAGACGGAGGCGCTTGTACTTTCATTGTAATAAGCATGTCGCTCACGGTGCTATCATTTGTAATCAGCGAGCGTATCGACTCTCACGCACCGGGGAAAGTCCTTTAATAAATCGTGGCAGACGCGACCGGCAACGATACGGCCGCTAATCGTCCCGCGGAGATCGATGCCCGTTTAATCGCGGCGTCCCATCGTCTGGGAGCTCGCTTTTCTCTCGGACAGCCTTTACGACGCTCGAGGCGGGTTTGCCTCACGTAAAAGAGGCACTCGGGGCCTCATTCGAATATGCTAACCCAGCACCGAGAGAGGCACCGAATTCTCGAGGTGAAACGCGACGCCGTGCCGGTCTTAAACTTTGATTCTCTTTCTCTTTCTCCTCTTCACCCACTTCTTCGTGGACTTTAAAGGATCAATCGAGTACACTAGGGCATGTTCTATTATAGTGCATTTTTAGAATTATAGAAAAGAATAGAGATAACATTTCAATAAAGATAAGTCATGATTCGTTACATAATACGGTAATTTTAAAATATGCTTTTAATACAGGAATATCGAATTATCAGATTAAAAAATTATTATCTATATTAGAATAAAAAATTCATTTTAACGATGGTTAAATTATGATGAAAAATAAACAATTTTTAATTTTGTTTGGTAAAAATTATATTATTTATTTAACGTTATTGTATTGCTTTTTTTTGATAAAATAAAATGAATACCTATATATATAATATGTTATTTAATCTCTCTCACAAGACAAAAGACCGTATAGAACCACGCGGAAGCTCGCCATGCATCGCCCGGTAGTGGAAGTTTTGGAACCGAGCGATTTCAGAGAAACGAGAAACATCCGATACGTTGCAAGTCGATCTCACCATATCGAGAGCACGGTCACAACTGGGAATCGCTTATCAGGCTAACTGTTCCTCGATTCTTGCTAGCATACCAATCGATTCGAAGCCCGTTAAGGCTTTCGATGAGTTTTCTGGTTATTAAACGGGTTACTCGGTTATCAGAGCGCGTTAAATCCCCCTTCTTATATTTACATTGGCACCTTATATGCTAATCAGCTTGAAACGTTGGCACCATCAATCAATTAGAAAACGATACGTACGCTATTTCCCAGAAAGTTAAGGCTTTACCAGAGTTTGAAAAGAGATTACAAATTTTAAAATAACAAACATTGGTTTTATTAGACTATATTTCATCATCGCGATATAAAAAGATGTTGTGTCAACGTGCCGATCCCTTCTTCTTTTTCAGAGACTCCTCGCGGCGACGCTGCTCGTCGTCGCGACCGTCGCCAAAGAGGAGAGCCCGTCATCGAAGAACCGTGACAAACGTCAGCAGCTCGCCTTTCTGCGGAAGGGTGGTCGCCTGCCACCGTATGCGGTACAGATGGAACCGATAGTGCAATACTCTCAGAGAGATCCTTTGTACAATCCCTTGGCGAGCCCGAAGAACGACGATTTGTATGAAGAGAACCCGTCGAGCTACTATCCAACGGAACCCGAACCGATTATCGAGATCATTATCAAAGAATCCAATGAATCTCTTCCGACTCCGGTGCCGCCAGCGCTTCCTTCTCAACCGCGACCCACCAAGGAACCTATCCAGGTCTTCTACGTAAAATATGAGAAGAAAAAAAGCTACGGGGACAAGACTCGCGTCGTTTACGATCCGCCGATTCCCGCGCTGACGCCGGTGGAGGAGCACGAGGAAATTAAGCCGGAAAACTCGGCACCGTACGGGGAGGAGCCGACGTACACGGTGACGCCGGCACCGCCTCCAGAACCGTCGACGACCTTACGCGCCATTATTCGACCCGACAGCGAGGTATACCATTCCGGCAGCAGTGGCATCCGCGTGACCTTCGGCACCGATCAAGTGCCACCCAACAGTCACAGCAAGCGCAGCGACCTGGAGACGCCTGGTAGTAGCACCCAACCGCACGTCAGCAAGCCGACGACGTCGCCGGGAGCGCCGAAGAGACAGCACGGCCCTTACCAGCCGTTGCAGCCCCCGCAACCCCCACGAGTGCCACCCGCGTTCTCACAGCAGCGCATTATCAACTCGTTCCCACCGCAATTGCAGGCCACGACGTTCTTGCAACAGCAGCAGCAGCAACCGCAGCTACCGCCCCTGTCACCGCCGCATCATCAGTCGTTTCCACCTCAGCAATCCTTGAGGAACCCGCCACCGCCACCGCCACCGCCACCGCCATCGAGACCATTGCAGCGGCACCCTATAACAATTCAAGGTCTCCCGGAAGTGCAGCAACGTACAACGTTCAACAGCTTCGGTCCGCCGCCGCATCACGTTAATATTAATCACCCGCAACAACCGGGATTCCCGCCCGCGTTATCGGTATCGCATCAGAGCGTTCACGTGCAGAATCGACCATTGTCGTTGCAGCAGAATAACTTCGCGGAACCACCTCAATCATTACCGGTCAAACCTAGCGGCTTCAATTCGGAGCCGCCGCAGCAACCGTTATCCAGACCGAATAATTTCAATGCGGAACTTCCGCCGCAATCGCTACCTCCGTTTAAGCAGCAGGAACTGGAAAAGCAACGTTATCACGAGCAACGACGACAGCAAGACCTGTTGAAGCAACGGGAACATCAACGACAGCACGAGCAGCAGCGATATCAGGAACATCAGCGATTCCTGGAGCAACAGAGACAGGTCGAGCAACAGAGATTGTTGGAGCAGCAGAGACAGCAGGAACATCAGAGGCAACAAGAGCACCAGAGACTTCAAGAGCAACAGCGACTGCAGGAGCAACAACGTTTGCAAGAACAACATCGGTTGCAGGATCAGCAGCGATCGCAGGATTTGCAGCGCTTGCAGGA
Source organism: Temnothorax americanus (assembly GCF_048541705.1). Lineage (NCBI taxonomy): Eukaryota > Metazoa > Arthropoda > Insecta > Hymenoptera > Formicidae > Temnothorax > Temnothorax americanus. The sequence continues at coordinate 8,612,877 of NW_027509338.1, read as the reverse complement.
ACAACGCAGGCGGAAGCAAGAGCAGGAGCTGAAATTGTTTCAGGAACAGCAACGGTATCGCACGCAGCTTAAGTATAACCAGGCGCAGCTTCAGCAGCCGCAATTGCAACCGCAATTACAGCAACAATTGCAGCCACAATTACCGCCGCAATTATCGCCTCAACGACCGGCGGGTGAAATTTTCAAGGCCGTGCCGAAGCTGGAACAGCATTACGCGATCCGAGAAAATCCTCTTCATCCCGGCCCGTTCCCGCCAAATCCCGCTGTAGTGCAGCCAACGGCATTTCCCGAATTCTCCCAGAACCAGTTTGTATCCGCGCAAACGTTCAACGCTCTTCGCGATTCCCAGCAGCTCGCTGGGAATCCAACAAATCATTTTATCTCCGGTGACAGTCTACCGCAACAATTAAACACTCAACAATTAAACCAGCAATTAAACACGAAGCATCAGTCTCACCAGAGTAGTCAGCAGAGTTTCTTCTCACAGAATCCTCCGACATCGCAACAACGACCGCAAACCACTTTCGCTCAGCAGCAATCGATATGGGGCCGGCCGTTATTCCAAAGCAATCCCGCACAGAAAATCTACGCGACGCCGGTTAGCCCCTCCGAAGAGTTTAACTCACCGTCGACCGCTAGAACACTCTTACCGACGACTACGGCCTCGACTACTACGACCAGGACTACAACGACTACCGAGGCGCCAACCACGACGACGCTCTCGCCAAATAAGGCGGCCAAGATCAAGGAGAACATTGCGAATCTGCCGGACGAGGTGCCGGACGACATCAGGGAGCAGCTGCTGAGTTCCGGTATTTTGGGCAACGCCGATATTCAGATCCTCGACTACGACAAGATCGGTGACATACCGATCGAGAAACTGCCGCCGGAAGCCCTGGCGAATTTCTACGGCGCCGGAGGCGGAGCGGCGATTGCCGCCGGCAGCGAGCCCGTACCAGCGATCGTCAAAAGGCCGTCGACGAAGACGGCGCAGAAGAAGGCGACGAACCTGATCCCCGTCGTTGATACCAACGCCGGCGACAGCTCGGCCAAGTTCGAACAGGCTACCTTACGGCCCGGCGGCGTGGAGATGAAAGTAGTACGCTTCGATCCGAATACGGAGCAAGGCCGAGCCGTGGCGGAGCAGCATATACGGGACGACGCGACCCGGCTCGAGCCGGTGACCGTGGGAGCGCGCGGGGACGATGCCGCCGCGCAGTACAATCGTTATCTGCCGCTTAAAGTGAGCGGCACGTCCTTCCCGATACCGGACGTGCCGGAGCTCAACGGCCGTAGGATCTCGAGCGTCGTGGTGCTGGCACCCGTCGACTACGACTTTCCCGGCGAGGAGAGGGAAATCGCGGCGGCGGCGGCGGCGTCGGCGGAGTCGCAGCGACGCGGCAGGAAGGCCGGCGGCGACGCGCAGCCGGTCAGGTTTCTCGCCGGCGACACCCTCAAGCAGCTCGTGAAGAAGCCCACCGCGGAGAACTACAAGAAGTGGCTCGAACAGGAGAGCCGCACCGAGCCGCAGAGGCAGTCCGTCGTCCTCCTCGTGACCATGTAAGTGTTCGATTATGCGCGATGCATGCACGCGTGATAAAATTGTCGTGGTTCATTTTCTCTTAACGCTCCAGGCACCTTTAGACATTTAAGCTTCTTTGGTGCCGCTTTCTAAAAAATCAACACGTTACATCACCTCGTGTCTACATCCAAGATGTGAGTCGATAATATAGCGTAAATTTTTTAGATTTCGGTAACATTTTCAAACTACAAATAATTATCACATATTATTGATTGAATGAAATTATCTATATTCTTTTATTCTTTTAGCGTATGATTGAATTCTGTCTATTGCTTATGATTGAAATCTGATAACTATTTAAATCTATCTTTCGTATTTATTTCTCATTTAACGCTATTCGATTTACAAGCAATTATAACTTTTAACATAACATTCCACGTTTATAGTCTCACAGCAATGATTATCGTTTATAATTTTATTTTTTTATTTTCACGTTATATATATCGATCGACTAACATTGAGTAGAATGATATATCATAATAATGACTTGCCCCATTAACTTTTTAACATTCCAATGTCACCGTATTACGATCGACGGTTCGTCCGTGTCGCGCGCGAATCCACTTGAAAGTCGAGGAATTCGCGAGGCTGCGCGCGCTTTCACTCGGATTTATTGCGATGTTTTAGGCCGAGAGACGGTGATGGTCAGGGTGACAAGGAAATCTTCATGTACGACGTGACCTCTGGATCCGTTAGCAAGCTGGCCGGCGATCTCTCGACGGCCTTCGTGGACGCCGCCGAGAGCAACTCCGACGGCACCGACTCCATCGACGACTCTACCTTCTCGACGTATTAACTTATTGTTAGTCTCGTAAAAAGGCTTTTTCCAAAATATTTCTTTTTCGAGGGTCTCTACAACACACGATAATTAATATATACGTTCAAGATTTCACCTTTATTGCAAATTAAAAAAAAAAAAAAATTCTTTGCATCGCGGTATAACATACTTCTCCAGTGGCTTTGACTAAATCGAGTTTAACTTTTTCGTTTCACAACGGAGGGAAAGAGGATTGGATGCTTGGATTTGTATGCTGGCTATGCGATAATGAATGTCAATGTTAAACGCCGATGATTAAACGCTCTGATGGAAAAACAGTATGAAAACGACGGATTTTCACGAGATCGCGCGTGACGCACTCCTTTGTGCGATTTGGGGCGAAAATGGGGGAAAGAAGATGAAAATTTCGGAATAAGGGCGGATAATCGCAGCGTGACAAATTACTTCGTGTATCCTTGTAGATATCTTAACTGTGTATTATTATGTACATACATATAAGAATAATTTTGTACTTTTTTATACGAAATAAATCGCAGTCTTTTTATGTTTGCACGATGCACGATGCATTTCATGTATGCGGAAGCTTCCGCGTGGAAGCTAAAAATACATCATATATTATGGCTGCGGTCCACTTGACGCTACAAATTCTTTGGAGCGTCCTTCTTCTCTTTCTTTCTTCATTGAAAGAAAAGAGAAGAGGAATGCTTCGAAGCATTTGTAGCGTCAAGTGGACCGCAGCCTATATGATATTTTTATTATTATAGTATAAGTTATTATAATATCAAAATTATATTAAAACCTTCGCGGGAATCTTACACATTTGAATAATGATTAAAAAAAATTTTTAAAGCAACTTTTAAATAATAAAGGGAAAAATTTGCAAAACATTTAGTAATGTGAAAGAAAAACACATTGTGAAATATTTAACAAAATAATGAAAGAAAGAATATCGCGGAGATATTAATTCAACAATGTCGTACGTTATATAACGAAAAGACGTTTTTACGCGACTCTCACGACACATGTAAAAAGTAATAAATTTAAAGTTTTCCCAGAAAAGCGAGACGGTAATTGGTGTCGTTTCTCGTATACACGTTTGTGCGCAAGGCAGAGAGTTCGCTTTGAAATCTTCGGGAGTTTCCGGAGGAATCGGAGAGTGCCACACGAACGGAAGAAGGAAGAACGCTGATGCCGACGTCGGCGGTCGGCGGCGTCGGCGCTTATGGCGGCTCTCGCAAGTCGCAAGTCTTTATATATGTATATATTGTGCCGTTGACTCGTAGTACGCAAAATCACAAAACTGATCGTTTTTCCGAATAAATCGTGGTAACAAGGGACCGTTTATGCGCCGTCGTATAGTTATTATACGTATGTGCGACGCCACGACCTGTCACGATTTCGCAGCGATTAATCTGACCGAGTGAGTTAGGTTAGGTTGTTGATCGACGATTATTCCCTGGTTTTGGGATTTGGAATTTGACTCGCGACATACAATATAACCTGGAAGGTATGTCAAATTGGCGATCGAGTCACCCGGCGGAGCGACGGGACACGCATAAGAATAACCGGGAAAACAGACGCGACAGGAACGACGAGACGCACAGAGACAGATCGCAGAGGAGCAGGGACGGGGATAACAGAGGCGGCAGACGCGATCACTCCAGGAGGGACGACGAGAAGCAGAATGAGAAGAGGAAGCACGAGAGATCGCCGTCGAGACGGGAGAACAGCCATCCCAGGCACAGGGAGCGTAACGAGAGGAGCAGAAGTAGAGACAGGCGAGAGTATTCCGGCCGAAGACGCAACGATCAGCACAGGCAGAAGCGAAGCCCGGAGGATGGGAGAACGAAGAGGGAATCTTCCGCGGACTGGGGAAAGTCGGCCGTGAAGGAGGAGAAGGAGAAGCCCAACTTCGAACTGTCGGGAAAACTGACGGAGGACACGAACACCGTCAACGGCGTGGTCATCAAGTACTCCGAGCCGCAGGACGCGAAGAAACCCAAACGTCGATGGAGACTGTATCCCTTCAAGGGCGAGAAGGCGTTGCCTACGTTGTACATACATCGGCAGTCGGCTTATCTCATGGGCAGGGATCGCAAAGTGGCCGATATACCCCTGGATCATCCCTCGTGTTCCAAGCAACACGCCGCTCTGCAATATCGTTTAGTCTCTTACCAAAAAGAAGGTGGTGCCGAGGGTAGAAGGATACGACCGTATATTATTGACTTGGAGTCCGCAAACGGCACCTTTGTAAATAATGTGAAATTAGAACCGAGGAGGTATCACGAATTATTAGAAAAAGACGTGGTACGGTTTGGTTTTAGTACCAGGGAATATGTTTTATTGCACGAACATAGTAAGGATGATTTCTTTGACGATGACGTACCTCTTACAAATGAGACGTAGGCAAGTAAATTTTTACATTACGTTATATCCGCTATTGTCACTGTGCTTGTAAAATTGAATGAGATAGAGCATTGTGTGTGTGTAAACTCATTATATTAAATATATATAAATATATATAACAATGAGATATAAATATATATAACAGTTATTTCAAATATTGTGGAATTATAAAATTCTTAATTTTTTTTTAAATACTAGAATATAATAAGACTCCGAGGTGTCATATTAACAATTTGAATTTTCCTTATTACACGTGACTGTATATGCAACCCTATTTTTTCGTTTCTATAATCTAAAAGATGTCTGTACTTTTTCAATTTCAGGAACTTAATTTTAATGGTGGAAAAATATCCAAAAATACCAGAGATGAATATGTATCAAGACTGATGCAGAAATCAAGCTGTGAGAATCAAGAGAAACACCGTATCTGTGAAGAGGAAGTACCAGTATATAAATGTAGATACAAAGTCTTATAATAATCTTTTAAATTCTTGAAACCGTTTCAAATGCATATTAGTATTATACGTGTAAAATAACTACTTTTGGAAGTTTATGAGTCACCAAAATATATTTTGCAAATCCGAAATTTGCCGGAAAGAAAGAGGAATAGTACCCCACTTTTCTTTTGTACATTTTTCTGTGACATTTAATTTGGTACCTTAATAGAGTTTGAAGTATGTCATGTATGTAACTCGTAGGTTAAAAATAATTAAACTTCTGATGTATATATTGTTCGTAATATATTATTTACAATTATTTAGTATTCATTGATCCACAAATTTATTTTCCTGTAAAGCTACTTGAAAATATAAATTTCAAATATAGTCAGTCCATCGGTGTAAACTTCGCAGTTTTATACATTCTAATTTATCTTTTCAATAAAATAATAAAATTACATATACATTTTCGTATTGTTAAAGCTACGCAGAAAACTTAACAATTTCTTATTATTATTAATTTTCATATTTACTAATTATCGTCAAGCATGAAATTTGTACAATGAACAGTGAACAATTTCACAGATTTTATTCAATAAATATGTTATGTAAAATTTTTTTTGTAATTATAAAGTTAAACTAAATATATATATATATATATATATATATATATATATATATTTCACATTTATATCATTCTCCACCAACGTATTATTTCTACATTAAACAGTTTCGCGATTATTTTACTAAAGTCACAAAATTTAGGTACGTTCCGAAACGATCTGCCATATCTGCGTGACAAATTTTCGAGTATAAAAGTTCATGTATGTACATTTAAAATGGCAGTTTAAAGCTATTCTTAACTCCGCTCCACGCATTCCTCTTTATCTTCTTCACATATAAAATACTTGGACATTAATGGTAGTAAGCAGAGCTTAATGTATGAGCGTACGTAGTTTGATATGTTTAAGGCACCGCGTTAGGATGAAAAAAAAAACAAACAAAAAACAAATTGAGCAAGGTCGTAGCGACTGTCTCGAGTAATTTTTTATTAGCTCTAAGGCAAATTCGACTGAAATAGTTCCTGGAGAAGAATAGATTTGCTACAGGAACCACTTAAAAAAAAATTGCATCAAAATTAGCATGTGTGATGTAGAAATCTATTATCATATTTCATAAATATGAAATATGATAATATTTAATTGTCTCGATTTTTTACGTCATTCAAACTCCGAAGTAATTTGTATAAGTCTCGCCTATTTTTATACGAAGCGTTCGTACGAATCTTTAGATTTGTCACGATCGGCGACTCACGATCCATTCACTCTTACAGCATCCGCATTTATATTCGTATACGTGACGATATTGCTGCCGTCTTCAATGGGCGTCTGCCGCAATAGATTCAGCAACGCGCTGTTTATCACGAGCGGTATGTTCGCCTTGCCGTTCTGCAAGTTTGAATGAGTCCTGTGGATCTTCGGCAACGTGCTCTTCATCACCGCGTTCTCGCTCGAAGGCACTTCCCCGTTCACGGCGTTTGAGACAACGACGTTGCTCTTCAGGCACGGTAGGACCGTCTGCGAATTGATCAGAGACGAACTGGGACGCGTGGAAGGCGCGAGGCTGTGCGAGCTACAGCTTTTATCCTCGATACTCGCCTCGGAGTCCCTCCGCTCGCTCAAGCTGGTCTTGTACTTCCGCTGGCCGTTCAAGGACGAGAAAGAATCCCTCTTCAGGGTCGCCTTTGCAACCGAGTTGACCGATTTCGAGCTGTCCAAGGTGTTGCATTTTTCCGACATTCCCGAAATCGACGTGCCTTTTCGATCCGGTAAGTTTAAACTTGTGATCGACGATCTCTTGTACAGCTTTCTGTCAGACTGCTTCCGTTTCTCCGTCGAATGTTCCTTACGCTCCTCTGTGGTCTCCGTAGGCAGGCTGCTCTTACGATCGTGACTCATGCAACTGATTCTGCTTATATTCGCTAGATTCTGATCCGAGATGTGGATCGAGCGAGGTATTTCGTAACCGTTCGTAGGGTTCTCCCTTAGAATGATATCTTCATTATCTGCTAATAATTCTAGATACTTCGGAGCCTCGTCGGATTGCGGGCCGAGCGTGGCGTTGTTCGAATTCTGCAGGAAGGGTTGCATGTCTCGGCTTCCCTCAGAGCTACTGGACTTCCAGGAGTTTCCTATACAGAGGAACGATGACAATTTATAGCAAAGTAACTGAACTTTATCAACTTATTAATTGCGGAACTCTAAGAAAAACGTATTTCTTCGTGGTGAGAAAACGTTATTTTAGTACGTACGTCTTCGTACATATTATTATTTTTCTAATATATATGCGCAAACAATTGCACATGTATCACGTTGCGCAAGGGTTAATTGCAATGATTGGAAAAATACGCTCGGTGAAGAGTGGAAGAGTCGTATCTCCTGGTGTGTAGGATGGTAGTGTAGAGAGGCAGATGATGTTTGTTAAGACCTACCTGAATTATTATGATTCTGATTCTCGTCAGCAAAGTAAGCCATGTTAGACACGCCTGCAAGCACGAGCCATGCAATGATCAATATGTATTCAAGCAGACAGAGTAATATTCCAGTATATTTTGAGGATGAAGAAGTTTCGCGATAAAACGGATTTTTCGTCGCGTATGATTTGACAGCGTCGAGTTATGTGAATGTAATGAGAAACATGCTTATTTTTCGCGACGCAGGAAACGCGAAATCGAAATAAATCGAAGAGACTAAATCTCCGTTATGCAACAACTCGCGAAGGATTTCTTCATTTTCAAACATTCGTAATTTACGAAGTAAAGAAAACTTTTCATTTATTACAGTTTTTCTCATTCTGTGAATTCCGTTTTCTGAAGAAAAACCTCTCACAGTTTATACATTGTATGTAAATGACGTATTATGTGCAAATTTCTAATAGTCACGTTATATACGCACATAATACCAGAATGAATGATTCGTGAGTATACCGTTTTATGTAATGCGAAGGAGTAAAAAAAATTGCATAATTTCAATCAACATTCTATAGATTCGTAGAGATTCCTTGCTCCATGCAGTGATATGCGCGCAAGTTAATTCACCTCTGCGTGCCAGATAGTGCCCAGCGTGCACCGGGCTCAGCACCGCGTCTTCTATGTGACCCCTTAGGACGACGATGCTCTCGAGACAAATTTTGAAGCTCGGTCTGGCGTCCGCTGCGCTCCAGCAGCGCAGCATCAGCTGGTGTAACGTCGGTGGGCAATTGAGGGGTTTTGGCGGCCTGCCGCCCGCACGCACGTAATGCAACACCTCGAGATTAGTTCTGGCAGGATAGGGTTGCTGGCCTAACGACGTAATTTCCCACATTAACACCCCGAACGCCCAAACGTCGCTCTGTGAAGTGAACACCCCGTCCACCAAGGATTCCGGTGCCATCCAGCGAACAGGCAGCAGACCTTCTCCTTCCTGAAATTTTAGCAATGAGTTAATTCGTTTACTCGAGATGTATCCATCTGTGAAGCGAGCGTGCGTTAAATCGGACAACGTTCACTTAATTTCTCTTGTTCAAAAATGGAAATAATTATTTTTCTTAAGCTTTGCTCACGTGAAGACAAATAATATTATTATAATAAAATAAAATATAATAAAAATTTTTATGACAAATAAGTGTAGCTTAGGAAGTTTTCTTCATCTTTTTCCTAAAAGAATGCATTTTACCTTGCGGTAATAGTCATTCTTGTAAATATCTCTGGCTAGTCCGAAGTCGCCGATTTTCACGACGCGGTTCTCGCGATCCCTCGCAGACACCAGACAATTTCGACACGCGAGATCTCTGTGCACGAAATGCAGCTCTTCCAGGTAGCGACAGCCCCGCGCGACGTCCTCGCACATGGCGAGCAGGTCCTGCAGACGCAGAGCGTGCGGGTCCGTGGGTTGCAGGGACCGACTCTCCCTCAAATAGCTCAACAGGTCACCGACCTCCATTAATTCCAGCACGAGTAACGGAGGATCCGTATCTAAGCAAACGCCCAGCAACCTCAGCACGTGTTTGTGGCGAAAGTGGCTCATGAGCCTAGCCTCTTGCAGGAATTCCGTCTTCTCTTGCGAAGACGCGTCCTTTCGTAGCATCTTTATGGCGACGGGCGTTATGCCTGGTCCTTCTAAATCCTTAGCATTTCCCTGATATACCTGCAAGACATTTGAGATTAAAGTAAACTGTGAATCTCATAAAAGATATATCTTTAATATTGCAAAAGTATTTTTTTCTGCTCGACAACGACTGAAAGTGGTTTTATCTTTTTATTTCTTGGTTCTTCAATAAATTAATTTTTTTTCTGTAGATTACAAAATTATTTTTAGAATTAGATCTTACCTTTCCGAATGCGCCACTGCCTAGAAACTTTGTCAGCTTAATTTGCTCTTGTCTGATTTTGGGCAGGGCAGAGTCATCCGGATCATTTTGCAGCGTAGAAGCGTAAAGCGCGTTAGATTGAACGAAGTTCCCGCGAGGGATCTCGCGGAGGGTCGCTAATTCGACATCGGACACAATCGGAGGCAAAACTGTCTTCTTGTCCTCTTTCCGTTGTCGATATACTGCTGGATAACGTTACGATATACTTGTCTAATATCATGTATTACCACTTAATGTATAAATATAAATTGTCTTTTATTATCAAGTTTAACTTTAGAAATGCTATTCTATTCACTATTGAATATAATTTGCGATCGAAAGCTCGAGCGTCGCACCAAGTATACTTACGGCAGAAAAAATAACAAAAGCACACCAACATTATGGTAATAACGATCGCGATGAGGCCCAACATCAGCGGTAGGTGCTGTTGCGTAGCCAATATTCCTCCGGCGGACTCCGTTAGATCAACGACCGCGCTCGGTCTGCTCCAAGCGCCGAAACCGTAAGCATTTTTGGCCTGGACGCGAAATTGATACTTCTGATCCACATCCCCGGGAATTATCCAGTAATTGTCCGTTCCGTTATAATATAAATTCCAGTGCTCGTTTCCGCTACTCTCGTCGTCTTGGTTGCTGTCATCGACGACCAAGCCTTCCAGTCGATACCAAGTGACCTGCGAGCCGTGAGCTTGCGCGGGTTCCCAATTTAATTGATATACAGAATTCCGGAATTTCGTTACCACAGGCACCCCTGGAGCACTCGGGACGTCACCTTTGTTGTACAAAAGAATACAGTTTAAGTTTTCCCTTTGTTTTACTTCAATATATTTACTTCTATTCAAAACTTTATCGCGTTAACTCTGCCTTTTATTTCTATCAAAGAAAAAACTGTCACACACGGTTTTCTTTCATAAGAGCACTGTTAACAGGTTTTCGAACTTTAGCATGGCCGATTATGCATTTTCACGAAGTCGCACAAACCGATACTGTATCATGTTAGCGTATTATTTTTAAACAACTGTTCTAAACGTGGACTTCATTATGATGATAAACATTTTAGGGTCAAAGCACATAGCATGGTGTAGCGATATACGATGGTCGTAGTCCTCGACTTGACAAATCAAGATACGCCAAAGCTTGTGCGTTACCTACGTCGACGATTATGACTCGTCATATGTGCTTTGGCTTGAGTATACGTCTTCAAAAAATTGCAGGTCTTTTTTGAACTCGTCGAGCTTTATCGAGGTTAAATAAAAATTAATTCGGCGTGAATGTTTGCGGATTCGCAGAATCTTTTTATTAAAAAAATTAATGCACATAAAAAAATTTACGTAAAAAAGCAAGCACTTCTTATTCTTATCGGATAGAAAAAGTATGAGACACCTTTTGAGAGATTCTGATTTAGGCATACAAGAGCAATCAAAAGAGAACCATTAAAGGCTTGATATGAAAAACCGTAAGAGCGAATAATAGTATTATAGGAAAAGTTATATTCTGCTGTAGATTATTTAATATTTACTTTAATTATAAGTAACACAATAAAGATTGCTCTTTAAATTTATCATATTTATTATAAATTTTCTAATAAATATATATATATACACGATCTAATTGCACGGTCTTCCACAATATTACCATCGATGTCACGCAATTTCTTCGACGAGGGAGAATTAATTTTGAGAATATGATATACTTTTTATACCGAAACCTTTGATTCCCGAGTGGCTTACCGGTTGCATTGATGAAATTTGTGTTGTCAATGCACCGCGGAATAACGAGCACCGCATACTCGAGAAGGAGTACAAAGGCGCATAGCGTGGATAATCGGATGAGTTAAGAAGATGACCTCATAGTGATTGACACTGTTACAGCGCGCGTCAAAAATGAAACTAGGTAGCCATCGCGTGTTGCCGTCTGCTTTTAAACGAAAAAACGGGCGCCAAAAAACGGGAAGTTATTGTCAATGACTCAATCATACGTACCATGATACGAGTATTGATTACGCAAGTTAAACAGAGTCGTATTTTTATGATAAAACATTGCAGTGTTTTATCAAGTAAAACACTGTTTTATCATAAAAATACGACTATTTAACTCGCGTAATCAATACTGCATCTGATGTACATGTATCTGATTGTGAGAGCAGTGTTCGACGAGGACTTTATCGGTTTTTATCGGCAGAATAATGCCTTACCGAGCGTTTGAAATGTAAACCTTCCATCGTCCGGCCATACAATGTCTTTCTTATACGTGGGGTATTTCAGCTTCAAGCGAAACTTGTACAAGGTGCGCGGCTGCAAATCTTCTATGTGATACATCACTTGGTCCTTGTTCACCTCAACGTGTCGCGCGATTTGCCACTCCTTCACTGCAACGTCCTTGTACTCCAATATGTAACCGACCGTCAGATTGACGCTCAGGGTCCAAGAGATGTTCATGCTGTTCACGCTGACATCGGCCACCGTCAAATTGTTCGGCTCCGAGTACATGCGGATGACCTGGCTGAGGCTCTCGTTGTAGAAGTCGCTGTAATTAGCGGGATACACGCGTACGTACACCCGGTAATCCTGCCCCGGCAGCAACTGCTGCAGCGTAGTGAAAAATCTGCCGTCTGCCGCACGCTCAGGGTTTTTGACCAGTTCTGACCAGGCTTTCTGCCGCTCGTTCTGCAAGGAAGTCAAACTCCAATGCACCTCGTAATGCACCACGGCGGAGTTCAGTATCTTGGGTGGCATCCAGTAGACCGCTGCTAATGTCGGCGTCAGAGCCTGAACCGTAACGTTCTCCGGCATGCTGGGGTTCCCCGCGCTGGTCTTCAGCGCTACATCCGCGCCGAATTCCGGCCTCATCGACAACAGATCGGTATAGAAATTGCTCAGTGCCAGTTTCAGCTTGTATTCCGTGAATGGCTTTAAATCCCGGATCTCGTGACACCTCTCACGTGTCTGCACTCTCATCTCCTCGCACTTGCTGGGAGCGTTTTTCGAACAGTGGGATACATGGATGATGTACAGCGTGGTGGGTAGACTGTAATTTTGACATCCGCGTTCAGGACTCGGCTCGGGAAGATTGACGACGATGCTGTTCACCGTTTCGCTCACTCTCTCGACATTGTAGTTCATTTGGCGAGGTATCAGGCACTTCGCGGTGGGATAGGGTTGCAGGGATTTGCCGAGGGCTCTGATCCGACGTACGTTAGGCAGGTAGAGGCTCCTTACCTCCGGCTTGGACGTGTTTTCCTTGTTTGCCGCGAAGAAATTCTTTTTCAAAAAATAGATTTGGTCCTTCGTTTCGTTGGACCAGTAAATGTTCATTTTGTCAATCGTGAGAAACGTGAGAGTCGCTGCTTTGAAGCTCGTCTTTAATACCATGTTGCACGCGCAACCGTAAATATCAGCCACGTTTAAATGCCCGTCCGATGATACCCAATACATCATCGGTTCCTGGATATTGGTTTTGTCGATTGTCAGGGTGGATATTAGTGGTGGTCTTTGTGGACAAGTACATGTGCTACCATTGTTTCCGAAGAAGTATTGCACGTTTTTCCCTTCGAGATCCGACTGCATTATCGTACCTCCCTCATTCGTCTCAATCCAATATAAAGATCTGAAAAAAAAAATATTTGCATTTCTTTGATTATTTTAAAACAAAAATATAATAAAAACAATATACATATATTTTTTTTTACAATTTTATGCTGATTTGTTATTCCGTATCATCTTGATTATAACAGTTAGTATATTGAATGATTAAAAAACAACTGTGACTACGATTATAAAAGAAATATTTTAGACAAATAAAAATTGATGTAGGTACCCTAAAGACGGTAGCATATCTAAAATCGGGATACGGCCTCTTCTCCTTAAGATATTTTTGTGCTTAACTATGCCTGCCTGCCACATTGTTAAATCCAATCTCATGATATAGCTGCTGCTGATTTTCCACGGCTCGTCTTTACTATATTCATGCTCCACCCAGTACAGATTTCTCGCTACCCAGTCGATGCAGAGGCTATGCGCGGTATTGTTTAGAGCAAGTATTCTCGTCGCGTTGGCTCCATTTATTTCCGACGTCACCAGTTCCCGCATCTCGCTGATCCAGTAAATCTTATTCTCCGCCATCAAGTAATTGACCTCTGTCGCGGTGTGCCTGGTAAGTGTGTTATTGATTTCTTTGTCCAGATCCGATATCCTCACAGCATCCGCCGTAGCGACCAGTAATTCAGGCACCGGATTCTCGTGCGCAGTCGACACGCTGATTGGATCCGTGTAAGGACCAGCACCGATCTCAGTGCACGCTCGTACTTTAAAGTAATAGGTCGTGTTGGGTCTTAGATCGTGCGCTGTAAATTCCAGTACTATAGCCGGGATGTCGTAGTCGTCGCAGATCGATACCTTCTTCCGGTTCTCGATAAACCAACACTGGACCGTGTATTTTTGTATTACTCCGTTTGTAAACTCGGGTTGATTCCATCTGTGAAGAAAATAAGATATTTTAGCGTTTATATTTCCCGCGAATCTATAACAAAGTTAGATTTTGTATATACATGTACAAGTTATATACATATATTATACAAATCTAAATGAGAGTATGCAGGCAAAGTTTTAGATTTTTCACCTAAATATCGTAAAAATGTCGACATCTTTGCTCAGAACTTTCTTGTAAAACTCCACGAATGCTCTAGGGGATGTTGGCTGGCTCGGCACGCTCTGTGGAGATCTCAGGATCTTCCGGGAATGATGCGCCGTTTCCCAGTATGTAAATGCCTTCACAGTGACTTCCAGGACGGAATATGGCAGAATCTGATCCGAGTTGTTGTAGGGCATCGTCGTTTCAATCGTGATTTCCGGATTCGAATTCGTATTAATATAATCCGCGAATTTCACTTCGTAGAAGACCGTGCCGTAGTTGATGTTCTTCACAGGATCCCACGATATGTTGAAGTTCCTCCAGGACCCCTCGACTCTTATGCTATCGAGATCAACCGCATTCGGTAGAACCATCACAGTTTCCGACGTCAGATTCTTCGGATACTGATGAAGCGCAGGATCCATAACAGCCACCATGTACAATCCGGACAAAGTGATTCCATTTATCACGGCGGTGTTCTGACCGGAGAGATCTCCGATCACCGCGTTTCTGTCGTCCTGCAGCCACAGCAGGTGCTCGGAAAAATAGCACAGAGGTCCTTGTATATTTGGATGTTGCAAAGTAGAAACCTTAAATTTTATTATTTACATCATTATTTTCGTTTTTAATTATTTATTTACATGTTTCATTATTATTTTATTGTATATCTTAATGAATGATTAAAAACCATGACAAGATCTATAATTTTATCATTTGTTAAAAATAATGATACTCATAAAAATCAATTAAACGTATGAAACAACCTTCTCTGGAATGATTTTGTGACTCATTGGAATTCTCTCGGACGTAGGCGCACGATAGACGATAGATCCGCTTTCGTAGCTTCGAACAATCCAATAGACGTATCTATTTTCGGTGTCGAGAGTTAATCCCATCACTTGCTTGCCATTGAAAATTTCATCTAAATGATAATATCTCCTGTCTTGTCCATTTAATCGCGCGACTTCCACGGCGTGACCAGTGGACCAATACAAGTACGCTTCGAGAGAATCGATCATGAGCTCTTTTACAATTGCTAAGATAGACATCGGCTCTTGCTGAGATCCATTCAAGTTTGCTCTCGTTATCTGTACCGGAAATAATACACACTGTGTATAAAATATTTAAAAAATATGAAAATTTTATAGCCAAAGATTTAAATGACAATTATAAAATCTTAAATATAATGAATATTCTGTTAGATAAAACTTATCAAAAAATGTAAAACAAATTTAATTTAATAGTTAATTCATTTTGAATTAAAGAGACTAAATGCACTTGAGTTAAAAACAAAAATCTAATTATATGTATATATATTTACAATCTGCTGTTTTGGATTTGCCCAATATAACTTTTTCGATATCCAATCCACGGCGACGCTTCCCACCGAATGTATGTTGAGCTTCGTCTTCTGATGATTACTGACGTTATAACGATAGAGCGCGGAATTATTTCCCACTATATACAGCACGTCCTTGTACCAGCTAACATCGACAATGTAAAATTCATTCTCGGAATCTTTCAAAGTCGCCTTGTTAACGAGCGTGTCGATATTTTCGCCTGTTACGTCGCTTCTCAAAATTCCTTCGTTTGACGACCACAAGATAGATGCGTGTGATCCATTTCTAAATGCAAAATTTTATTTAATTAACATAATTAACGGCAAAAAAAGTGAATAGACACTTCATATATATAAAGTTTTAATTTAAAAAAATGAAGTAATTGAACGTTGTATCTAGATATAATTTTTCTGAAATATTTAAAAGTATCCAAAATCAAGTAAACTTAAGTAATGTTACCTTAAAGTTCGCCCTCGGAACTCCGTAGACCACGGTCCTCTGCCAGCGATCGTGTAAGCCGCGGCTTTGATCGAATATTCCGATCTTTCTCGCAAATTATGAACAGTGTGAGATGATCCGGCGATACTTTTCTGATGGATAGTTTCGCCGGTAGATTCGTCCTTGATTTCGAGCTCGTATGACCAGTTTTGCCAGGCACCTTTTCCTTGGCCGCCCAGTAAATGAGGAGCTTGCCAGGAAACCTTTGCCCTTTCCGCCCCGAGAACAGCTTGCACACCCGTGGGTGGATTCACTGGGACGGGAACCGGCTGACTCGCATTCATCAATACGGTCACGCTTACAAAGGAGGTATCGGATCTGAAGAAAATAATATTTTTGTATTTAATGTAAAATTTTCAGATAAAGTCTTTTAAGAAAATCTTTTAAGAAATCTTGTAGAAACAAATATATTACTTGTCAGGATAAGAATTGTGGAAATATCTGTTTTGGCCAGCATGATAGCCTTCGGTAAGGACCTCTTCGCCGTTAGTCCAATAGAACAGTCCATTTGCCATAGCCAGGGAAACAACATTATTGAATTTCGGCTTCTGCGTATTGGGGCGAAGATTAACAACTTCGCGACCATCCAATGATACGGATATCATCGTGTTTTTAGTGTGATCAGGCACGAGTAATCGAAAGTTCGTATGGTCTACCGTAAAAGCACCCAAGTGATCATCTTCGAGAATTAAATATGGTTGAACCTAGAAAAAAAATATCATCGAAAATATTTAGACAAATAATTAATATTATATTATAATACATCAATGTCACGACAAATAATCTTCAAAATTATTTTCTTTAAGAAAAGTGAAAAAGATCTACGTTAAGTCGAGAGTATATTAAAATAATTAATATTATATTCTTAAATATACAAAAATTTTACGTCTTTTAATACAACTAGAAGAAGTAAAAGCTTTGATAACATATATAATTGCAAAAATAGAAATAATCGGTACCTCGTGTTTCACACCGTTGCTGATATCGGCCAAGTCGAGTCTGAACAATCCCACTTTAGTGACCCAGAAGAGGTACCCGTTGTAAGGATCGACTTCGATATGCGAGGGTCGCGTTAAAAGTCCAGCCATGGCCACTGTCAAACTTTTGCCATCGAGATTGCATCTGGCTATCTGCCACACGGTCGTCGCGTGTTTTACTTCTCCTAAGACGTACAGGTGAAGATTCAGCCAGTCGACGGAAAGGCTCAGAGGTTTGAAGTTCACTCCGCCGGGGCTTAAAATAATTTTCGGTGTGGATCGCTCGATGATCGAGGTTCGATACACGTAACCCGTCGACGTGGAAACGAATAACTGTGCAGACGCCACGTGTATCGCAACCCCGCGGATCACACTCTCGGTCTCGTAAATGACACTGGGTTCGTCTAACATATCGGCGCCCTGTCTCATCACCACGTGCTCACCACCGAGGATGAGAATCGGTTGTTGAGTGTCCTTGACTAAAATTCGTTTTATTAGCGACTTTGAAACATAAATTTTCATGTCATGGACGTAAATTATAAAGTTTGAAAATCGATAGCCAGTGCTTTAAATTTTTAAAGCAGACGATGTGAAAGTATGCGTTAAAAAGCATATAAAAAGAATTTTTTGATGGAAAAATAAAATTATCATTATCGTTATATATACGATAGATTCTTTCTGTTAATGTTGAACATGTATTCATTTTCTTGCAACCTACCGGTAGCTTCTTCGGGATAGGTAGAAATATGGATAATTGTAGGCGGACCCTCGCCGACACCATTTCTCATAGTCACGGTGATAGAATAATCTTGATCAGGTTGGAGGTTTTGAAACATATAGTGACCGGTATTCTCGGATACTGGAATATCCTGTCAATAAAATACAACGTTATACAGGCAGTAAAAACCCACCTTTTCGAAACTCTTGCTAGGAAGTAGACATGCAGTTGGGAAAATAAAAGAACGCCATGCTAGAAATTTTCGCAGGTACTCTGGTTCATGCAAGTCGTCTGACTATGTTAGAGGATAGCACGATTAATGAGGATGCGATAGGTAATTATCATAAAAGCAATAGATACATACAATCAAAATTAATGCCAAAATTAATACCGGTGCGCTCGTATTTACATTAAAATTCCATGACATATATAATTCACCGATTCTTTCTGTTCTTCCGCAAAATAAAGTTGAATTACGCTATCTATGTAAATTGAAAAAAATAGATTTCCTAAATATTAAAAATTTTTATCATGCGTTTGAATACGTGCACATTGAATGGCAGTGATGCTCCAAAACGTGCATTCTCTGCAAATTGATATTATAGTGTGCAACACGAAAAGCGAAAAGGTAGAAAAGAAAATTCATTGGCTTCAAGTCTTAACACGTTGAATACTTAAACGGGAGTTAATATCGTGAAGAGTTAATGAAAAAATGTTAATTAAATATTTTTAATGCTGCAGCAGCGGGCAACTCGTTTACATCGCAGTTTACGACGTAAAAATCAATTAACGTGGCCAATAAATTCTCTTCAAACGGGATAACGGAGTCTACCTTGCAGAACCAGTTGCACATCGCTCTTTTGCAAACAACAGTTAGATAATACAGCGAAGAGCGTGACGACGCCGACGCGCCTCGCGAGCGCGCGAAAATGTTATGAGAGTCGGTTATAAGAGTGCATAGTTGAAAGAAAAGAAGAAATGCTTGTACGCACGGAAATATGCAAAAGACACAGATCTGTGCGTATGCCAGAAAATGTAGTTCTGCCGTAGGATAAACGTGTCTCTAAACTATATATACGATTCTGGCGTGGCGTGTACCTTAAGCTGGGACTGTTTAGCCCCTCGCAGACGCAGGACATAGGACAAAAGTGGGCCGTTTGTGAATGGGCCCGGTTTCCAAGACACAGAGACGCGGTAGCTGTCTACCGTCGCCGCTCCTACAATTACCGGTGCTGATGTCGGTAGACCGTCCGCGTACGTTAATATTACCACGCTCGGCGCTGAGACGATCGGTTCTGGATTGTGCTGCGACGATTTCAGAAGCAGCGCTACGCGAAACTGCAAACGCCAGCGTTCCTTCATGAGAGGAGTACTTTATTCTCCCCGCAAGGAGAGAAAACAGTTCAACAATTTAAGAGCATGCCACCTAAAGTCTACATCGAGCCTAGATTGACGGGCGTTGACGGAATCTATCGGAGGTAATAGGCATTTTATGTTTCGTTAATATATAAATAATTCATTTCACTGTTACGAGTGAATAAAATAAAAAAGATTAATCCTGTTTGTGGATTCTTCGTTTTCTTGTTCAGTTACCGCTCTTCTAGTTCGTGAAGTATAGTTCTACCTGACTCTCTTTTCGTTTTTTAACCGACTTCTACATACCCTGTACTTGGTGTACGGCTGCAGGTTCTTGACCAATATCTGATCACCTTCGTCCCACGACTGTTTCCGGCAATACTGCCACGTCTCGGCTAATTCCTCGTACCTCCATTGCACCAAGTATGAAATGCCAGCGCGTCTGTTTACACTTTTCCATTCGAGGCTGAGCGACGTCGCCGTCAACGAGTCCGCGACTAACGCCGGCGCCGGTGGGGTGCCGATTTCCTCTGTTCGTTATAAAAAAAGATTTTCGTTTGGTATAGAAAAAAGACTATGCAGCAATTCAGGTGCAAACAAATATTTAATTTTATTTATATTTACAGATACATGTGTGCGTGTGTCTGTGATACACATTTGTACATACATATACCTATGTGTGTGAAAATAATTCTAGAAAAGAGTTTAATTTTTGGTCGAGATATTCGAAATAATTATAGAACCAACGCAACGATCTAACGCAATGGCACTATAAAAAACAACGTACGATCATATCGTCACGTAGAGCAATTGAAACAGTATGCCCTGTCATATCATATCATTTTAACCCTCCAATTCGGAGGTGAAGCGTTAAAACACGTTTTGAACGCTCAACACACGAATGGTCGACACGGAAAGAGAACGAATGTTCAAGGAATACAACGAGATCCTGGACGGCCTGAAGACGGCGTTCATGGAGAAGTGGAAGACGAAATTGGACGATAACGCGAAGGTAGACGACTTCGAGCGTTTCCGAACCGTCGGCACCGGTGCCTTCGGCCGGGTCATCCTCGTTAAACACAAACCGACATCCACGTACTACGCCATGAAGATTCTCGATAAAGCGAAACTGGTGAAGACGAAACAGGTGGATCACACGCGTAACGAAAAACGTATCCTGCAGTCCATCAACTTCCCCTTCATGGTCTTCATGGAGTTCTGCTTCAAGGCAAGGGTCGAGAATTATAGTAACGACATTGCTAATTCATCGAGTCTCGCAAAATATAGCCTGATTTTCTAATAAACTTATTTTTTTTACTGCAAGGATGGAAAATTTAAATATAAAGATGGAAAATTAAATTATCCATGCATTTCATACAAATATTCAAAATTCTCGTAAAACAGACGCGTAAACATGCTCTACTTCAATCCCCGTATCAAGGATAACTCGTACGTGTACATGGTGCTGCCGTTCGCGCAGGGCGGCGAGATGTTCACCCATCTCAGGCGTATGGGGAAGTTCGACGAATCGCTGGCGAGATTCTACGCCGCTCAAGTGGCCCTAGCCTTGGAATATCTGCACCACTGCAGCCTGATCTATCGGGACCTGAAGCCGGAGAACATCCTGATACAGAACTCCGGCTACATCAGGATGACCGATTTCGGTTTCTGCAAGATGGTGGACGGTCGCACGTGGACGTTGTGCGGCACCCCGGAATATCTGGCGCCGGAGGTGATCCTGTCCAAGGGCTACGGCAAGGCCGTCGACTGGTGGAGCTTCGGCGTGCTGATCTACGAGATGAACGCGGGATACCCGCCTTTCTACGCGCACGATCCAATGAAGATTTACGAGAAGATTGTCGCGGGCAAGTACAAGTTCGCGCATCACTTCGGCGAGGAATTGAGAGACATACTGAAGAACATCTTGCAAGTGGATCTGACGAGAAGATACGGCAATTTGAAAGACGGTAGTATGGACATCAAGAAGCACCGCTGGTTCCAATCTATCGATTGGATCGAGATTTATCATCAGAAAGTGCAGCCGAGCTTTATTCCTCATTGCAGTAACAGCGGTGACACTAGCAATTTCGATCATTACGACGAGGTCCCGCTCGAAATCTCCTCTTTTGATCAGTACGGTAAGGAATTCGCGCATTTTTAGAAATAATGCTGGCAAACCAACGTAAAAAAAAATAAGAGATTAAGGTTTGATTGTGCGTGAGAATATTTTGAAGTATCTTTTACCTAAATCCGGATTTAAATTAGTTTACGATAACAATAATTAATCAACAATATTCTTTAAGCATATGAGAACAACGTGTATAATAGCATGTAATAACGTAGAAAGAGGAGGAAAGAACGAGAAGTACATAAGTCGAGATAATGTGCGTTTTTTAAATTTATATATATTACCTCTTTTCGCGTAAGTGTTCCGTGTATAAATATAATTGGTTGCATAGAGTGGTATTTAACTGTAAGTTTGAAGCATTCTCGTCTTACGTTGGCAACAAATAAAAATGTTTTTTACTCTGATAAGATTTCTAATAGTAAAAATTAATTCTATATACTCATACGACATATAAATATATTATATATTAGGTATACTACTGTCGAATAATTTGCGCGTGATTTATAATTTTAAATGAAAGACACATCAAAGAGCCGAAAGATACACAGTTACCTTTGAGCTGCTGGAAGTAACGATTTAACGCGTCATGGCAGCCCAAAACGCAGTACAATTCTTTCGGCGGTAACAATTCCTGCGTTCCATTCTGCGAACATACATCGGACTAACATTAAGCGTTTGTCTTTCTAAAATTAGGAAAATATATTACGTAAAACGGCCATGCGGAACACTACGTTACGAGCATAGCGCGGCTTTACGTAAGTTTCCCCGATAATAAATGTCATAAAAATAAAAATGGCAGCGATACTAACGCAAACAGCCTGGCAACTTGTGTCTAGCGCCTGTTCCCATGCTTCACAGCCTTTTGTACACTGCAACAATAAGCATAAAGATAAGAAAACGACAGTAGAGACATCCTGATTCACGTTTTCGTAAAAGGAGTGAATCCAGTCTTTTTGTATCTTGCAAAAAATTGAATCTGGACCAAGAATGCAAAGAAGACAGTTCATATTTGATCTTCTTTCCTGTAAAACGTGAAATAAACACATTGCATCCTATTCTTCTCATTGGTTTCTTCTTGCTTAGAATCTAATTTAAATTTTTTCGAACAGCGTTTTATTGTTCTCGTGCAAATTTAGACTTTGTTATTTATATGTTACATAATATTCACAGATAAAATATCCTTAAAAAATAAGTGAGATAAGTACTCTTAGCTTGTACGACAAACTTTTAGGATTTTTCGCAGATACAATATTCGCGGTTATTTCATCCGAGCATAAAACGCTCCAAATTGGATTTGTGGAAAATCGATCTGTCCGGCGTGCATCCTTCCGCCGAAGGCCGTCAAACGTTCTGACAATTCGCTAAAATACAGCTCCGGAAGTGGCCGAACAATGGGTCACATTATCCGGAGCGAAGTGACATAACTCGTCGTGCCGCTACGCGGCGAAACCGTAATTTTTCGTATAGCCGCGTCCGATCTCGGCCTGCGTGGCACGTGTCTCAAGTAACGCCCACGTTCATAAGACGCTCGTTGCGTGGTACCATGTCGGGCATGGATTTGCGAACTGAAGTTTAACGCATTAATTTTCTGCACGAGAGGATGTGGGCATTTGTCGTCGACAACAAGGCAGCTGTATAGCCGAGGACGCGTACGGCTCAGCTTCCATCGCGCCAATACACAGTTGTTTATCTTGCGGTTTCCCGACGCGACTCTTTCGGCCACGGTATATAATCTCTCGAAAATAAACCCCAAGAGAAGACTCATTTATATCAGATATAAAAATATCTAAATGCAAAAACTTTTCTGTAAGTTACTTCATAATGATTTAGTTGATATATATGTTGAGTGACACATATTGTTATATTGATTTTTGTATTAATTTAATTTCTTCACTTAAAATTAGCATTATTGAATATTACTGTGCATACAAGGGTAAATGAATAAATTACGATTAAATATTAATTACGAAAAGTGAGTGATCAAAGGCGGATTGAAGGTTCTGAACCCACTGCTCCAGCTTTGCTTTAAATTTGTTCTTTTGAACATAAGGAATTTCTTTCACAATATACGGAACAGAGATATGTAAGTGTCATTGAGTTTTAAAAAAAAACAGAGTAGAAAATCCATTCAAATACAATTGGAAGTATAAATATACAGGAGCGACTTGTCTCGAGTGCCTCGAGTGCAGACCTCGATAAATCTGTAAACATTTGGAACATTTCGATCATCGCTGTCACTTTTTTGTGAACTTGTGCAACTAAAAGATTATTATTTAATTTCGTAGCTTTTATCGTAAAGATTTTAATCGAAACAACACTTTTTATAAAAGAACAAAATCTTTTTCTTGATCTTTACGTTTTCCTTTCGTTCCATCGTCACAATTTTATCGGTTTTAGTAATAAATATAGGTGTAATTTCGTAACACGTAGTGGAAGATCTATTTTAACGTCCGGATACAAGAGGTGCTATTTAGCAATTGGCAGACTGATCGGCACTCCGCTCAGTTCGAGAGGCGCCGCATATAAATAATACTGCACTCGGCATTACGAAATAATAAGCAAATTGTATCGTACAAGAAACCTAATTCCTTGAACAAACTGTGACGTATTTTTATTATTAATTTAATCCCACTATTGAAATTAATTAAAATTTGATTACAAATTAATTTTTGTTAAATATTTTATTCAATTTTAAATCAGTATTGTTTTTTGAGAAAAATGCAATAACCACCTAAAAAATAAAATTAAAAAATCTGTCTGAGATAATGACGGATATTTTTCAACCGATATATTTCTCGTCGCTGGTCTTACATCATATATGTATGTACTGCCAAAACACACACGAGCGAGATGTTTACGAATTCTTTCTCGACAAAATTATAAGTATCTAATTATCTAATTATCTAATTATTAAATATAATAATTAATAATTATCTAAAAGTATATTAAAACGTCCACATATTTTCCACATAAAAGATTGTGTTTAATTACTAAACGTAAAAAATCCAAGACAAAGAATGATTAAAAACGAAGACATGTTCAGACTACTTCGGAGTCTGCTCTCTTAATAATAAACTTATGTTTAATCTTTATTGTTATAGTCTTGATGTTTCATTTCTCAACCGTACGTTAGGTTTCAAGCGCTTACTTTGTATTCGTATTTCAAAAAGATATATAAGTCTTTAACGTGAACTGTGGACGAACTTTCGAGACGTTCGTCGCATTACGCGCTCATAACAAGGCGTGCGCGTACGATGGTGTTCGAGGGTATCACATAGGTCAGCTAGTATGAAAAGTCCGTCGAAGGAAAGGAACCTCCAGCACCAGATAAACGTTATTAATAATCATTTGTGACGCTGAAACTCTACGACATTTCTGGTAAATCATCGAGGCGCGAGTGTCACATCTTAAATCGTACTCGTTAATTTGCTGTCTCAATTAAAATTATTTACGTTAATCGCAGAATTATGTCAACGGTACCTATAGTGAGTTTAATACATTTTAAACTGATGAAAAGTACTCGTAAATCCTGTCGTTGCGTACATTTAAAGTTCAGAGACTGTTTAAAAAGCTATAATATTTAATTTACTTAAATTTCAACTATATATTATATACATATTATAGGTATACAAATATTATACGTATATAAAATGCAAATATTCAAATATGCAAACACATATTTGCACATTTAAATTAAATACAAATGTCCGAATATGTATGGTATCAAAATTTGCCTTACGATTCCAGAAGTCACGCCAAAGCGTATAAAACACTTTTTTTACGTACGTTTTCTTATCGTACGAGTACTCCGCACGCTGAAAAAACTGTTGATTAATGTCTTATCTAATTTATGACCGCCGCGACATCGTTGTACAACTTTTTGCTCTTTTCGATGATTCTGATTAATTTACAGCTTATTTTTAGCAGATTATTATCAATTTATTTTTTTGTTCGTTAAAAAAAATATGTGAGTAATCAATCTTTTGTGAAGTAGAGGATGTACGGATCCCGAGGTTTAATTCGCTGCGACGAGCATCTGGGCGCTTTAATTCGACGTGCCTCATCAAATATAGGTTTTTAAACGATCTAGCTATCCACAATGAGGGTTGACAAAACTATCAGACAGTAGAAAATGGCTGAGCCGAGCGGCTCGGCGCAGCGGCCGCTAATTTCTCACTTCCTCATTAAATCCTCACCGGGTATTATGCCCCCAGCTGGGCTCTCCCTCCACACACACGCGCGGCTCCCCGTAGATCGTAGATCTTCGTTTTACCACGGACGTGCATCTATCTGTCCTCTCCTCGTTTTGCTTTAACCCCATTTACTGACTTTCAGTCTGGCTCTGCAACCATTATCGAGCGGAGAGAAAAAAAGGTAACCGAATACGGCGCCTCGGAACGTCTTAATTCTTTAATGTATTTATAACGAGCTGCTAATTTACATGCAACCGATTACCGGTGTCAGATCTTCCAGTAAATTCTGTTAAAAGATCCTCTTGTCTCTCATCGATTATCTCTGATAATTTTTCACTGTATCTGTCATGTTTTATACATCATTATAATACATATTAAAATAAGTAGTAAAGTGTATTAAAAATTGTAGTATTAAAAATTATTATATATTTTTGTTCATACTTAAAACGCTGTACAATTTTAATGATATGGTCAAATGAATTTCGATTTAAATAATTATGATAATGACAGATATTGCGCTAAATAGTATAGTAAAGCTTTTTTCTCCATTTATCACTTCATAGTAGTAGTAGTTGGGATCTCGTGTAGTTAGTATCTGGCAATCTTTACGTTCAGAGATTCAGGGCAGCAATTTTCAAGTCAAAGTGGCTTCTGGCAGTCACTATCAAGCAGAGACATTTGTATGGATACCCCGCTGGGTATGTCGGTGGTCCTCCACTTTACTACGTTGTCAGACAAACACACTCGACCATCTGGTTTTTTGGCGCACGATACACGGAAGCAAGTGTTTATAGTTTGTTCGTGTGGTTTACGTATATCTCGATACGTACCTAAAGTAGGTACCACGTGAGATGTATCGTAAGAAAAACATTTTAGATTTTTAATCTTTTATTTCTCGAATTTGATTTTAACATAACACACAAATATTTTAATTTAGTTTGATACGTTTTGTTTTTATTATTTGCCGCAAGAAGCACGTTTTATAAATTTTATTTCGAATAAAGATTGCAATTTATTAATTATAAACTCTCCGTAGGGAGATCGGAAGTAGTCATCGACGAATATTTCCGGAGGCGAGCGCAGGGGATACAAGGTTACATTAATATCCGAGAGCGAACCGAAAAAATGAGAGGGCGTCGAACAAAAGAAATTCCAATGGTATTAATTCGTCGTTATCGACCTGTGAAATTACCGGAAGAGACGTAAAGTCAATCCGCTGCGATGTTGGTGAAATGAACGTCGAACGCGATGACAAACACGCACTATACGCCATATCGATTAATTAGATAAATTAACTACGTATATATAGATGGATTTCTACAAATAAATTAGCAATATATATTTTACTTCTTCCTTGGTGCGTATATATAAAAGACAAAACAAAACATTTGCATTACGTTCTGTAGTAATTAAAAGAAACCGAAAGTAAATGGAAAGTAATTCAGGCGCAAGTTAGAAGATAAAAGGTCATATAGAATCGAAAGTTTCATACAAAATAATTTTCTCAATCCAAAGAACGCGATAGCCTAAGACTAAAGTAGGTCGCGCCGAAGCGCGCAAATGTCTATACTAGCTAGGATCGCGCGAAGCGTCTTCCTACACCTACGTCGCCCCAATCCGTTACTCGTACGCGTTACTGGCGACTTACGAACCGTGAAACGAGCCGAGGGAGGAAATCGTTTTAAGCGCAATTCGCGCGGTAATTCGTTTTCCAGGTCCCGCTTCGCAACGCGTGCAACGAACGTCGAGCCGCGCGCGATATCCCGAGCGGCCACGAATACCGCTCATTGATGACCGTGTTTTTTTTTTTCGGAGACACGACAATTAGGCACGCCAGAATCCTTTTTGTCCTCTCTTTATGGAGTTAATTATCCCGCTCGTTCCCTGTCCTGGAGACACGCGTTACTGGATATCCTTCCGGTCCCCTGAGAGTCCTTTTGGTGTTTCACTCTCGCTGGAATGTACATGTTTTTGACCCTTTTGAAATACTAAGTTAACGATAAGATGGAAAGAAAGTAAAAAAAATTTCCTTTAATTGTATTAAGTCTACCTACGGATAGTAAGGCATTTTACTATCTATTCGGTTCTTATAATTTTTGTATAAAATATAACTTTTTGTATGGGAACATCTTTTTCTCTATAATTTTACAATTTTTTATAACTTTACATGGAGAAAAATTCCAAGTTTTTTTCTCTAACAAAACAATTACCTCCATAAAATGTTTGGTTTATTACTACGACGAATTTAGATCCGTCTTCCTCATTATCAATTAATTCTAAATGCAGTCTAATTGGTCTCTCGTCTCTTTCTACAAAAGTAAACACTGACAAAGGATCAGCCGTACTCATTTATCTCGTCGTATGGAACTCGGAAATACGGCACAGGCGCGACTCCAGTCACTCTCTCAATTTCCCCGTTTTTCTCGTTCGCGCACTTCCGTTTCGGGCGGAAAGGAACTGAAAGAGAGAAAACGGAGAGAGAGAGAGAGCGCGACAGCGAGACGGACGAAGCGCGAGAGAGTGAATCCGGAGTCGCACGGTAATTTGGCGACATCCGCCATCGGTCGCACTTGTACGCGATCCAATTTAAAAGCACACGAAGCCGTACCAGAGAGCAAGTGAGAGAAAGAGAGAGTGACCGGGCCATTCTTTCATTCGTACGCGCGCAATGCGCTTCGTACGTACGCACGTTGGTCCCATTCATCGACGGCGCGCGTAGTTTTATTTATTTGCCGTTCACCATCTCCGCCGGCGTCGCGAGTTAGGAGCTGCGGGGGCCCCCTGGGACACCAGCGGAAGTACTTTCATTGTAACGAGGGACCGCCGCGCGGGACCGTCCCTTCGTTTTTCGTCTCCGACGTCCGCACCGGTCATTTGCGTATATCGCACCATCCCGCCAGGACGATTATTATCCCAAACTTTGTTATGTAGTATCGCATGCGACTTTATCCCCGGACAAGACGTACAACCCTTTTACAGAAGCCCAGGAGAAAGAAGCATATCTGTTCCCCGATATCCTTCGTCCGATTTATCAATTATTCCCTTTATATGAATTGTAGGGAATACATGTTCACGCAAAAGCCCCGTGAATACCCCGTATGGTAGCAAGGAACGTGCGAATGGGAAACTTCGCACGGAATTCCAACGGGAATCATTTGCACACCCCCAGACATTCGATGCGAATAATTTGGATACGCGCGTAACTTCTTACCTGATCGATCTTGCATCTCACGC
The DNA here is from genome assembly GCF_048541705.1 of Temnothorax americanus. Taxonomy (NCBI): domain Eukaryota; kingdom Metazoa; phylum Arthropoda; class Insecta; order Hymenoptera; family Formicidae; genus Temnothorax; species Temnothorax americanus. The sequence continues at coordinate 8,584,195 of NW_027509338.1, read as the reverse complement.
CGCATCCTACCTCCGAGCTCAGGTCGTCCGTTCGATTCTGGAATCAAAAGACACATCTCGTTTTAACCGTGTATAGTGTCTTACTTGCGAAACTTAATGATAGAATGAAATACAGATCATTTCAACACGTTAGATCGTTCATTTTCAAGATACGTGGATCATATTGACATGTCTATACCGTATCTGCGATACGCGATCGTCGAACACGGAGGGGCCGCCGTCGAGCGACGCAAAAAAAAAAAAGAGAGACGTCGAACGCAACGACGCGAGCGGAGCGCGATTATGTTACGCGCAGGGGCGGCGGAAAATAAATTGAATCGCTTGCCGTCTTTAAAAGACGTTAAACTGTTCCATCCGGTTCAATTGACACCCCCGGTGCGCGTGTGTATTTGACGCGGCGCGCCGGAATGAATCGCCGAATATAATAATCGTCAACCAAGGTGCCCGGCCCTCCTCCTCCGCGCCCTCCATCAGCAGATAACGCGCGCGCTCGTTACAGCGGCTGCACCTGTAAGTACGTTACGCATTTCCGGGGCACAGGTGCACGTCCGGCCTCTCGATGGAACCGAGAGTAATTGGAAAAGGCCGGTCGAGCGCGCCGAGAGATCGGCGGCGGCGGAGGGAGAGCCGAGCGCAAGTAGAGAGGGGTGCGAAGCGAACCGTGGTCGCGCTGGTTAGCCGCCATGGGAATTTTGGACGTCGATTTGTTTGACCGTCATCTAATTATCATAACGCACTTGACTACGGAATAGGCCCCACCTGCGGAATGCAAATTCGCATTGCTGGTGAGAACGGTAACCAGTTGAGGGATTTCTAAAATTCACGCGAGGTCGTAGGTTCTCATTATTGTATCATTGGTAAAGATTTTTTTTATATTTGACTTAACTGGCTATCTTTATTAATTATAACGATTGTTTTGCAATAAATTCTTTGCAGTGATTTTAAATAGGATGCTTGTTACATCGATTGAGAAGTACCAAAACTCATGCGGTCGAAATGTCGTGACGATTGTAATTGACCAAAACCAATGGTCACATTATCGTGATGATTAGGTATAATTAATAAAGATAGCCAGTTAGGTTGAATATAAAAAAAAATCTTTACTGTTAATTATTCACTAGCGAAATAAAAGTTATATACTGATTTGGTCTCATTAGATTATATTTTTAAAATATCTGTAAACGTGTGTGTCAACGAAGAAATGAAAAATTGCTTTCCTATTTCAAATTTTCGTTCAAGTATTAAATTCTAAAGTAGCGCCGTCGCATGTTAAATTCGCACGCAGTAATTTATACACGGCCAACAGCCGTAAACACTCATTTATATGATTAGTCGGTCAAGTCGAGTACCGTTACATAAACGGAACGTATCGCAAATTAAACATTATAGTTCTTCACGTTAAAATTAGGTGTCTTCTCTGTTCTTCGCAGAAGCGGCCGTACGAACGAACGTGCGTCTCCCCGCAAACAGCCGTGCGTGTTTTACGGCGGTATACATTTAACTTCGAATTTCCGTAATTGGATAATTACGGAATTGCGCACGGCAAATTACCGCCAACTGAAATTTCCGCGGAAGCGACAATAATAATCGAGAGTTTCGTGAGCGACGCGGATACGCTCGTCGCGTGTTTTCCTCGCGCGTACATACAAATCGCCCGCGAGCAACGGCGAGTTCACCGATAAGGGTTAACCGGGAGAGGGAGATAATGTTTTCGCGTACTATCTCTCGTCTCTTTCGCTCTCTTTCGTAAATGTATCAATTTTACGACGGTTTTTTTTTTTTTTTTTATTTTATTCCTCGCGGCTTTCGTCTCGTATAGCAATATCTTCCCGGCGCGGCGGCGCGGCGGAGCGTCGTTTAACTTTGCGCTCGATTAATCAATCCGCTTCGCGCGTCATCGAGAGACCTCTCGGACGTGTGTTGCACTTCAACGTATTTATTCTTAGGTATATCTCCTCGTCGAATGTGTATTTTTCGCAACGTCGATTTCGTGCCGATATCTCAGGGACGTTACGCCAAGTTCACGCCGATTTAACGTAATCCTATCGAAGCCTAATGTTGATTCTTGTTTACTTCGTCACAAATTACTTCGAATTTTTTCGAGGAAAACAGAGATAATATAGAAAGTAAGTAAAATATAGAGTATTTGAGAAAGCAAATTTTTTTGTTCCTTTAATTTCGACTACAATTTGCATTCTTGATTCGCGTCGCTGCGTAATACACGGAAGACGATGACGTACAAATTATCGTGTCTTTTCTAAAATTTCTCTTTCATTTCTGATCAGGAAACTCTTCTGCGTGTCAAATTATTATTTTTTTTTCATCGAGAAGGAAGCTGTGTGCAGGAAGCAGTTAATATAGGACAGTCGTTTCTCTTGGCAAACAATTCCTAGAAAACGTGTCTCTCTTCGATCGCAAGAGCAATTTGACGGAATGATTCGGCTTCTTCGTGATTAGTTCCCTTCGTCTTCTTCAATTAATTCCAACGGGGCGACCCCTCGTTAACTCGACTTATTTTTTTTCGCGAGTGCTTCCGTTCTCACCGCGAGTTCCAACGACGAGTTCGTCTTAGAGAAAATGGGGGAGACGGGGAAATCACCTGTTAGAAGAACGGCTTTATCTGATCTAAAGTAATCGACTAATGCATATATAGGTGCCCGTCCTTCCGCACGTCCTTCCGTCGTGTCCAACGTCTCCGTCACGCTCGACGACGCCGGCCAACTGTTGCGTCTTCCCGCCGACTCGACATAATCACGAAGACGGAAATAATAGCGGGTGTCGAACACGGAAAGCTCTACCATATACGGAAACGCACGTTCGCCATTCGGTTAAACGGCGCTAGGATTCCATCGTGAACATTCCTGAGCCCGGGAAATGCCTTCCCTCTTCCCATTCCCAATAATTGTGCACGCATATTTCTCATTTGTATTCATGCTGCTTTTTCTTCCTTCACCATTGTTAATTTTTAACACGTCCTTTTGACGCTAATGGACGACAACAGTAATAAAACTGACAGATGTGACTACTTCTTTTAATTATTTTCTTTCTTGTTCTATTTGCAAAACGGAGCTGAATAAAGAATACAGATTTTTGAAAAAATAAAAGATTGCAACACAAGACATGTTGTAATGAAGGCTGCACAAGGACCGAGCGAGCACCTTACGAAATATAGTTGTACCGCGGTGAGAGATTGAAAGGAGCAACGGGGGTACTTGATACCCGCCGACGAAATAATACGACATGGACATGTTATTTTGCACGCCCGCGGCGCGCTGTTTCAAGTTTAAGGTAAAAGGTGTCGAGTTTTTTCCTGCGGTCACCAACGTGCACGGTCGCACGGTGTTGGATGTACACCGGCCGGTGTCCACTCGGTTGGAACAGCGGCCTAAGATTGAGCATTGCCTTCGACGACCAAATCGTCGATGTTCCAAGAGAAACACGGTGTGGGTACGCAAACTCTTGAAGATCACAATACCAAGATGGAAAAATCGTGAAGCCTTTATCGCGAAATGTCATTCGCTACGAACACTGAAGATATTTTAAAATTTCGTCAAAATGTAATAAAAAATCGTACTCCAAAAATTTATGAATATATATAATATAGGGAAAAAGTAAGCAAATTCGAGAAGACTATAGTAATCGTGAGTGCTCGAAAATGCATGGTTTCGTTTAAAAAATGAAGATTATCTTCAAATCTGTGCGGGAGTTATTTGAGTGGCTGGTCTTAAGTGACTCACTCTGTATATCAGAAAGCAATTTTTATATAATCAGAAAACAAACTTATGTATCAGAAAAACAAAAATTGATATCTATTCTTTTCATTTGCAGTATCATAATTTTTTTCAGAACTTTTTTAGAATAATTTAATAGAATATAATCTTTTTATATACGCTTTTACAAGCGTATCATATGCATTTTCTTTACATGTTTACTAAAAAGATGCCGCCGGTGTCATTCGAATGCACGCAAACATTTTCTTCTACGAACCAAGTCAATTATTCTCATATTACAGTGGGAATTGAGAGAATAGACATCGCGATTGAACCTGCAGTTATTAACGTGATCAGGAAGTTCTCCTACCTTCGATTTCGTAATCATCGCGCGCATTTTAATTACATCTGACGTACATTTATTTAATTAGGCTATCTCAGTTGCACGTGACAAAATTCGAAATTATTACTTATATATGTAATATTTTATATTTATTTGTGCAATAATTAGATAAGTATAACAGAAATAAATAAAACAGAAATTTAAATAAATCGATATACTTATACATAAGTATAATAAGAAAGTTGTAGCGTCAAAGATTATTTTTAATTTTTTAAATATCACCAAATGTCAGAAAAATTTTCTTTTACTTCAATATGATATATGATACTGAATTACTATCGTGCAATCTCTCATAAAGAGTTAAGTTTTACAGTGCAAATAATTCACTGGGAATCCTCTACTCGGGATCAATTCGACAATTCGAATTGTGGAAGCGATTAGACATTTATGTACAACCTCTGGCGCGACTAATGCGTCCCGACAAAAATCATACCGGCGATCGTTTTCCGTGAATGAAATCTGCGATGTTGGCGTGGCGTGAATTGAATGGAGCGTAATAAAAATTGAGACGATGACGTCGCCACGACGGGCCGACCCCGTTCAGCCGTACGAGATGAGAATCTGGGTTATCGTCGACCTTAAGTGCATCGCAGCTAATCCTAATGCGATTGCGAGAGACGCTGCCGTCGAGAGGCGCTTCCGGCGCGTCGCCTTCGCGCTCAGCGATTTATATTCTCTATAAGCGAGCGATCTCAGAATAAATAAAATATTAAAACGCACCCCCTCCCCCGCAGTCTAGATTTCTGAGAAAAGGGGTGTCGCCCCCTCGCCATCTCACGCGATTAATCTTCCTCGGTATTTGCTCTAATGCAGCCGACTTGCAGTTGCATACGGGTCTCCGGTCTACCCACATCCATTTTACTAAGTTCGGAACGTTTTCGTGGAGTTACCACAAAGGGGGAAAAAAACCCTCATAGAAGTGTTGAATTGAATTGATGATCCATTACGTTCTGTCGCCGACAGATCAAAGATTTCTATCTAAGAAAACGAAGAGTGAAAATCCCGTTAAAATATCAATGTTTGATTTGTAATGATGTAGGTACTGATCTCATGATTTGTTCTATCGATAAGCGTCGATCTGCAACTCGAAACATTCTATTCCCGTTTAGGAGTAAATAGATTTTTATTACCTTCCTCAAAGCTAGAATTGTACGTTTTACTTGTTCTTCTGGGTTTGTTATTACGTTTTTTAACGCAAACAAATCCTGGGAAATGCGGTGCCAACCGCTCTCAACTGACGTCATCCCAATTAAAACGCGTTATACTACACGTTGACACATATACGTCGGACATGATCAGCCGCGCGCGGTTTCGAGCGGGTAACGAGTGGCAGCTGATGTTTTTAACTTAACTTTTGGCCTTAGAGCTAATTAATAAAATTGGGAAGGCGTCCCACCGTCCATCTTCTTGGATATTTAACAAAAGTCTCATTATTCGCGCACTTTCCCCCTCGACTCGAGAAAACGCTGACTTTCAGCGTCTCTTATCTTTTGTCGAACGCAAAATTGTTTATGTAAAATATTCTTTATACGGTATACAAGTCGATTTCTCTCGCGTTTCTCGCGTTAAAGTGATAATGCGAACGATCAGGCGCGTCACGCGCTTCAGATTTGCGTCACGATTAAAGGTGAAATTCGCACGATTATCGATGCGCCGCTAAGCGAACCCCTGCCGTTGTAGGTGAGAGGATGTGGCCGGCAGGAAGTTCATTGTATATGGCTACACATATAATGTTGCACATGCCGGACGATCCTGCATATTCGACGTAACATCAGGCTCTCGTCGCGCGAGAATCCGGGGAATCTCGTTTGATATATGCTGTATTTTGAACGCTGGGGCGTGTTTATTTGTCTTTTGTTTATGCCAAAGTATCATTCTCAAGATAATTATTCTTCCAGAATTTAAGTTATCTGATAAGAAGAATCATAATTCGAACTTCATCTTTTTAATTTGTGCTTTTAATGGTTTTTTATCTCGTTTAGTCATACAAACAAATTTTTCACATAAGTATAGTTCTTTTGCACGCTTCTATTTTAAAGTATATGCGCCAGTCGAAGACTCAGAAATATTTATGTTCGCTCACAGTTAGTTGCTTAAATTATGTGTTATAATAAAAACGCGATACTGATGTTTGGTCGAGAAATTCGTAACAATTGTTTCTCGTTAATAAGAAGATATATGCTGTTATAGTATAATGTATACAATAAGTACGTAAACAAGTATACGCAGTACGTAAACAAGCATGTGATAAGTGCGTAAATACGCAATAATTACGTAAAAAAGATAAACATCATATATCATCATTACGACAGTTTTTGCGTATTAATAATTAGCTAATATTAATTTAAATTGTCCTTAGTATATATTATAACATTTTTTAAATGCCTAATTAATTAATAATAACAATTTTTTTAAATATAATATATATATATTTTTTTTAAATTTTTATATTTAAATTTTTTGATACACTTTTTTATAGATTCTTTAATCAAATCGTGTATTTAATATTCAAATATGTAATCTTTCAATTAATACACGTGTTTACAAGTTCTTGCTGACCAATTAATTTTTTAAATATTAAATAGTTTAATAATTTCTGTCGATATTCCTGTTTTGACCAGTTATCTCCGTTGATGTTACAACGTATTTAAAGCCGGTGTATTAGACAAATCACATATCCCGAGCGACATCGGAGAAATGAAAAATTATTTATGTTAAGTAGGAGTTATCGTACTGATTTGAGATTTGAACGTCAGGGCCGATGTTCAAGAAGCATGGATGACTGAAAAAATTCCTCATGGATGTTATGCAAGCTTAAGGTCATCTTCTAAGCATCACCCTGAGATAAGAACTAGGCTTATGTATTTAGTATAAATAATACGCGCGCCTGTTTTCACACCATTTTTAACAGACAGACTGCTTTAAAAAATTCAGATATATTTCTCGACGTTAAACGACATTGAACAACATGAAACATGTAAATTTGTTTCGTATCTGAAGCAGGAAAAAATTGTCCCCTCTACTTTCAAAGTTTCTTACATGAAAACACGTCGACAGAATTAAAGATTTTGTAATAGTGCAAGCAATATAAGCAATAAGGATATAGCGCATTGTTATTAAAAGATGCTATATTTATCCACATTTATCACAGAGGTTAAACGTTCGATAACTTAAAGATTGTATAAAAAATTGATTTCAAGTTAATCACAAAATGCTCTTTGAAAGAGCGAATTCTTTCCGGTTTGCACATTTTTTTCTGTCGCACTGATCTTTTAATTGTTATACAACAGGAATTTAACAGTGACGATTATGAGAATTGTGATTAGGGCTTATAAATTATTTCATGTTCCACCTGCAGGAAGTAATACTGGACCAAAACTATTATCGCGTGACCCCGAGCTCTTTTCTTCTCATCATTTGAAGACGAAGGAGGGAAAGATTATTACTAAGGGAGTGAGTTATGCACTATATAGATAAGAGATCGAAGAAAGTGATTTTTTGTGGATCACGCTTCTTTCTTTATCTGGCGGCGCGGCGGCAGAATAATTGATTCGCCAAGCGCGCGAACGAAGAAGGGTTGTGATTCGAGAGTTCGATGACTTATAATATCGCGCAACTGTCGTAAAACTAATTAGTAAATATTAATTTTATCGCTAGTTCGCGCGCGGCCTGCATCTATTCGTCACGAGAGATCGAGAAATAGAATGTCACAATATTATGTAAAACCGCGCGTTAAATTTAATACTAATAATAATATAATTAAAGATTAGTTTAAACGTGCTCATTAAAATTATTTTACTTGCAATCGTTCAAAATTATTTCTCATGCTGTTAATTAATAATTTGTATTACCAGACGTTGCCGATAATCACATAAAAAGCATTTGTTTTTAATTTGATACTTATGGATCTTTGAAATAATTGTCATATGCTCTTGTCGAAATAATATGGAACTAAGGAGAAAATTATCGTTTTGTTTGATATCTAAGGATGACACATAACTGAGAAAAAACCTCCGGATTGCACACAAAGTTGAGCAACGATCTGATACCAGAATGCACGTTGGCGGCGATCTTTTTGAGGAGAGTTAAATTGATAATTGGTACCAATTTCGTTCTTGTCAATTGTCAAACGCATTGATTAAAACCTTTTTCATGCCGAGGCCTTTCGCACGCTGTCGCAATGGATCAGTTTACTTTGCTGCTTGAAAGCGACGAAGTGAAAGTAAAATTTAATGCTGATCGCTATAAACATATAGTCTTCGTAAAATTTGAACGTGCATAATTTTTATCTCATAAAAGTTTCACTAGAAATGTACGACATTAATTATTCCAGAAAACAAAAATAATATACGTATTACGAAAAATGTAATAAAATGCATGCTTAAAAATTTTCAAAAAATGTGTTTATGCTTTTTATTGACGTTTTCGTAATATCTAGAATAATCTTCGTATAAATTAATAAGATTATATTAATTATAAAGAAAAAATAATAAACTATAAATATTTCCAAAAATTCGTATCGTGCATGGAGTTGTGGTGCGCGATACGACAATGCGATCGGTCATATAATTCATGTAATGAACAATAATCCGAGTCGACGAAGGCGGCGCGCGACAGAACGACGTTTTCGTCCTTCTTCGTAAGAAAGGGATTAGATGGCCCTGTATCCGTTACGTGCTCGTCTTTCATCCTCGACGCTATGCTTATGGGCTGCCATGATGCGCCGTCGTGTAGTTAAGTTAATTAATGAATGGTACAGTCCGGGCTGGAGAGTGGACTTAAATTGATACGTCCTTCGCCGCTCGCGCACAGCCATTTTCGTGCCGTCGTCGTCGCTCGGCTTGCAACCGGGGATGCTTAGGACAGTATCAAAGTGCATCGATGCTTTTTTCTTTTGTCCTGAGCATTTTTGACATCGTCATTTCATTTTCGATATTAAGTACCAACGTCCGGAGGGCATGTGAGAATGTATATAGAAAGTAGAAATCGCCAGATAAAGAATTATTAAAATAAATTTGAAATATGCTATGTATATTTTTTATAATGCGTATTATATTTGCATTGATATTTGTTATTTTCCTTGATTATCGCAATCGTCAATGCTGCAAGGTATCTCCCTGCTTAAAATAATAGATACAATATGATGATCAGATTACATTATATTACATTCAATTTCAATGTTAATACGGTTTTTATTCATTTACGTTGAAATTGAATGTAATATAATGTAATTTGATCATATTGTATCTATTATTTTAAACAGAGCTACGCTTTTGGTGAGCATGACGGATAGGATCGGTGCGCTTGCGATATTCAAACGAAAATATCGGGATTCTATCAAGCTTAAGCATGTCTACTCGAGGTAAGTGATTTTCTTGCGCTTCCGACAAATTGACAATTCAATGGGAAAAATTGCGTCACAGCCGCAAGGATACGCATACGTGCGTTGCATCGCCGAGGAATGCAACTAGGTCGCCGGTGCGATAAATCGACTCACCGACATAGATTTTGAATATCACAAAGCGCCAAGATCTTTAAATATTCCTCATTAATTAACACGTCGCGTCGACGACAATACTCGCGCTTGACGTGAAAGCCGATTGGACGGCGAGTAGAAAACATCTGGCGAACACACAAAACGTCATTATACATCTATCGAAAAAAATGAAGAGTTTATTTGCAATAAAATTTATATTTTGTTAAGAAGCAAATAATTTTGTGATTTTCAAGGAATATAAAGTCAGAATTTCAACTCATTTTAGTTAACTTGAAAAGCTATATAATAAGATCAAAATTATTTATAGTACTCCTAAATTAATAGAAAAAATTAATATAAAATTTTTTTATATATTATTTATATTTATGAATAAATATAAGCATATATGTACATCACTACAATATTCAAATATTTCTTTAAATAGAATTAATCAACTGTATTCGATCATCACGTGTCGTATTTATTAATGTTACACTATTATTAATATTATATATCTGTCCAAATTAAAATAATCGTGTCTTAAGAAATGTAACGTACATTTGAACAACAAGACAGTACGGTTAAAGGTAATAGCCATAAATTAGACTGATAAGCGCGAAAAATTTCGTACAGGCCAAAACATCGTGATCAGTTCGCAAACGCGCAACATTGCAGCTTATCAGCTATACATTAATTTCGATACACATCGCAGACCGGAGTCAAACAAATAAACTGTCGCCTCGTTACCAAAATTGCTGTCTATTATCGGTTTCCATTTTGCTCGTGCAAAAAAGTACATTCGCGCCGTTTCTTATCTCAGCGAAAGTAGACATATTCCGCATTGGAATACGCGAGTTGCAATTAAACGTGACATTATTTCTTTGACAATGTTGTCCCAAGAGCAACATTAAGGGTACTATTTTTAAAAATGACTTTCATCAGGAGGAGAAACTGCTTTCCCTAAACTTCAGAGTCTCTTTCTCCCGACACGTAAAACCTTTTAGCGTTATATTCGATTACGCATCAGGTGTCGATTATTTACTCGCGCCCCGATATCTATATAACTTCTTCCTATCGCACGATCGAAATCTCCTACCTGTGTAAAGTCTAGGTCCGGGCATTTGTAGGCGCATTTCTCCTGGAGGGTGGTCGGCGGAAGAACGACGCGGTCCTCCAGATCCTCATCCGGCAGGACGGCGACGGCCGCCCCTGCCAGCACCAACACCTTCAGCAGAAAACATAATCCCGTTCCTAACATAATAACCCCCTCCCCCCCCCGTAGATTCTTGCGCACGAATCAGCTCCCGCGCGATTTCCCGGGTCGGCCGGTTCAGCTGCCGATGGTCATCGTTCCTCTCTCGATCCTCTCGACGATCCGCGAATGAGACGCGCTAATCGAGACGATGTCTCCGCATGGTCCCCCGGCGGATCCTTCGACGACACGTCGCGACGCCCGTCGTCGTAACGTCACGTGCCGCGGAGGTCACGTGCCGAGCGATCGCACATCGGCAAGTGCGTCGGAGTTGCGGACCACAGATTGGCTACTTCCGCTAAATATCCGGTGAAAAATGGCGGGGGAGACCCCAGGCGTCCCGGGAGAGCGCACGTTGCGCAGTTATCTCTCGCGAGGTAGGTCCCAATACCGTTGTCGAATTATATGAATAACAATGGAATCCAGCGCGAGATCATTCGCATCGTCCGAGCACACGCGCGCGGACGCGCCGCTATCAATTTTTCTCGTTATCGCGGGGAGACCGTTTTCCACGCGCTCGCCTCATGGAGCTCTTTATCTCCCCGATGTTGTATTCTCCGATTTTCCTCGCGATGTTTCCCACGATCGAATTACGGAACTGCGGAAAAGCAAATAATCGCGCTGTTTTTTTTTTTCTCTCTCTCTCTCTCTCTCTCTCACGACGGGAACCGATGACGCGCGTGCATCCGGTTGCACCCAAGGCAATGCAACACACGCTATAATATAATCAGTCCCCGCTTCCGCGGTTTCTTTCAATCGGCGAAGCGATCGAGCGATAAGAAACGGGCAACGATCGTGTCGGAAACTGCGTCGATCGAGGAACTTCGTCTTCGACGGCACCAGGCACAAAGTCCACCTTTGACTTTAGCACTGCGAAACTCGTTCTCCAAAAGTAGAGATCCTTCGCGGCAATCCTCCGCGGTGGTCGCAGGATCCTCCGTCACTTTTTCGCCGCGCAGATTCGAGCGCGAACTTCCTCACGTTAGCTTCGCGGAAACTCGCAATTATCGCGTTCGTTTTTTTTTACCACACGCGCGCTCCGGAATTCGCTGTTTTCTCTCCTCGTCGTTCCCGACACGGTCCGCGACGTTCGCGTCACGCGGTTCGAGCCGAGCGGCGCGCAACGCGATCGCGCTGTTCGTGGCCGGCGAGCATAAGAGCAACTGACTCCGAATGGCCACTCCGGAGTCAAGCATCCCCCACCATGCCACGAGCACCCTTATCTTGCCGTGCAGGCGTGCAGCGTGCACTCCGGTTGCGGCCAATTCGCCTCGGCGAAGGTACTCCGCGCGCTTCTGTGTGGGTATACCGCGGGGAGCGCAAGGGAGGAACGATCCGCGGAGAGATCCGAGAGATCCGTCCATTCCATTCGTGCGGTACCGACTAGTAGCTGGCTGGTCAATTGCCAGATTGACCTGTTCTTACTATCCTCGTAAACTTTCATTCATCCATTCGCGGCGCACGTGCCGCTAGCTAGCAACCGATAATTATCTTGTCTGGGGGTTAACGGACATTCATAAATCATAACCCATCACGAAAGGCAAAGAATGCTTTGAGGATGCTCTCGCGGTTCGCCGTTGCATTCAATGCGTTTATATACTTTAAATAAAATGCAAAAGCAATTTTAAATCAACTTGAAAGAGATTCCCTCCATACCATCCCTTCCTCACGCAGACTGAAAATTAAATCTGAAAATATTTTACTTATTTCGTATATTTCATAAAGCACACACACACAAGTCCTTTTGAATATGAAAGAATAATCCAATAATAGAAATAATATTTTCTTAAAATATTAAAAACTATTTTTTTCTGCCGATTCGCGGTAAATGAATACGTTTCTTTTGTAGCTAAATATGATTGCATTGCAAAGTAGATTTTTTTAAGAAGATTTTTTCAAATATTTGTTACAGCCGTTACAGAGGGCACTAATGTTTTGAGATAATATTTAATGCCGCATATATTCCAATACTAGATGGAAAGTAAAGCGACTTTCGTTCCTTAGTTGGTTCACGTCGCGAGTGATACAAAGTAAATTTGAACGTCAAACGAAATTCTTCCGTGCGGACCCTTCGGAGAAAAGTGCATCGCTCCAAAATCTGTGTATCTTTGACGCCTAGGACTTGTTAATGATATCCCTTCGACCCTGAGAGGAATTTAAAGTTAAAACAAAGCCGGCCTCATCGAAAAAAAGGAATCGATTCTGCTTGTGATTTTCACATACAGCGCATCTCTAAGAAATAATAAAAAGAAAAGCTAAACGTAATAAAAATATTCACTTTTGTACTATATTAACCCGCAATATAATATTTTCTTTCTCGTTTATCATTTTTAACGCATCTTAGCGAAAAAAATTACAACGTATAAATGTCGGCAAAAGGTTCAGTCTTGCGCTTCTGCGAACCCTTTAGCTCCTCATCGACTGTTATTCTCGTGAACATGTTTGTTAGCCGTGAGCTCATCAAAATGGTGATTCATTTCGACAGATTAAATCTGCGGGACAACGAGAGCCGGTCGCAGTATTTGTGGTGCCATTGTTGGCTGCGCGACGCTTCTTTCTTCGCGATGACCCGGAGGAGGCCTCGAGAACGCATATCTAACCGATCGACTCAATCCTGGACTCGTACGCCGCACACGCATCGAATTCAAAGACTCTTTTTCATGCATGAAAACGCCATAGAAACAGAAGAAAATATGTGTACGTTCAAAATACATCGTGTTCTCTTCGCGCACAGTCATATACGCGGCTATATTTGTAAAATCAACGTTTTTTAAATAAATATCACGGTATTTTTAGTGACACCGAACGTTTCAGTAATGTGGTAAACAGAGGGAATATTATAGAAACATTGTAGGAATATTATACAAAGGCACAGAAGTACGACAAGGCAAGAAATGTTCGAATCTATATAGAGACCGCGGTTATAACAAGGAAAGCTATGCGATACGAATGCGAGCCGGTCATGGTGAAAAAGCCCAGTTTAGATCTGCGTTAAAGTCTTAACGTGTTAATGTCTCGTGCCGTCGCTTGACTTCGAGGCAGACGGAACATGTGCGAATTCTTGGTCTAGGTACGTCATATATCTGCCGCGTACCAGAAATATATGTATTATTTGTCTACACTGTAATTCTAACGGAGCTAAAAGAAGAGAGATCTTCCTTAGAAACGAATAGAAGATAGATTTCTATGTGATAATAATTATTAATTTCGAAGCGACATTTGTAATGCATGGGTCACTTGTTGACTCATCATTGATGTCTGGTCTGGAGTCAAATTATCGATTTTTTTTTCTTGCTTACATATACGGAAAGAACAAGGTACCTAAAAATTTAGCTAGCAGATCTAAAAATAATTTCCTTGGACTATCAAAATAATTTTGTAGGACGCTCAAGCTAGTTGATGCTAGAATGTCAAAACGCTTTGCAGCATTATCATCATACGCTTGAACGTCCTAACGTAATTATTTTGATGATCCAATAAATTATTTTCCGACCTGCGTCTAGCTACATTTTTAGATAATTCGGCGTAGAACCATATTCTTTCCGTATCAAATACACAGCGACAGTGTTAACTGAATCGAAGGCAGGAAAGTTTTTCTCGCGGGAAAGCGACGAAGGCCTCTCGAAGATAACGGCGTTAGCTTTTCCGTCCAGCACGCGCGGTAGGATCGACGCAACTAGAACGGATTAAGGATATAGCGTTTGTTGCTGGCGCATAGATCACGACGATGAGCCGTAACGAGTGCGTGTCGAGCGGCATATGCAGGGCGATCGTACGCGCATGGCACGGGGTACGAGCGCACGTCCGTGGACGACCAGGAGCAGCGCGCGGCGATCCAAGTACATATACGCTCGCGTTCGCGCTCGCGCTCGCGCGATGATCGGGCCGAGCGAGTCGGAGCCGTTGGAGGTCGGAGGTGTATATTGGCCATTTCCGCAGGAAGCCCTAGGTAACCTGTAACCGCCATTGAGTTTCCAACTAAACGTGCCACGGATCTGTGCTATCGTCTCATAACGCGATGCGTGCATTGCGCTCTGGATCTCGCTCGCGCCCCCGAAACGTTAATTCTCGCCGATCCCCCCCCCTGCGCGCCCGATCCCGACCTTTCCACCGTGGCTCGCCTAGGAACACAAACGGCGTTAATTTCTCCCGGCCGATGCGACGGAGAATTATCTGTTTTACATAATCCTCTTCGCGATGTCTTCCGTTAAAAGAAGTGAAATTAAAGATATTCACTCGTTAATAGATAGAAGGACTAATGCGATAACATCAAATATCGTTAACTCATCGAGATAGTATCGACGTTCGACAAATAGGGCGGAGAAGGGGATCGACTGTAACGACTGGAGGTTTAATTCGCGGCGGTGACTGCTTTGTTTTGCATGCAAAGCAATTGCGGGACGAAAAGAGCGGCTTTTAGGCGTGAGTCGTCTAGACAGCGCTAGATCCACCCCGCTCCGCTCGATACACCATAATTCGGGTCTATTAGGCTCAATAAAGTGTATAGAGAGGAGGAATGCGTCCTGAGCCAATGATAAATGCGATGTCCGTTGGGCCGTTCGTGCGCGAATGCACGCACGACATATATGAGGTGCGGGTGGACACCTAATTTAGATTGAACGCAGCTATCGGGATTGTCATATCTCTATAGGCATATCGCTTTTGCATTGAGGAGGCTCTTGAAAAAAAAAATCGCGATTGATCTTTAACTCTCCGTCTGTATATATTTTTTTGTATCCTCGGAGTGTATACATGGGTCACGTTCGACGCTATTTTTCCCCACCTTAAAATATTTAAAAAAATCTGAAAAAAAAAATCATGAAACATCTGTCTGCATTGTAGTTGACGATTTTATAGTCAATTTGATAAACATCGCGGTCATTTAATATTTTCTGGCAGGCTTGCAAGTTTTACAGTTACGAGCAGATATTTTGGTTTGGACGTCGTAGACCCGTGTATACAGACAGAAGGATAATTTTGTCAAAATCTGTGATAAGATTGTCTTAATTTAATGACGCGCTATTTTCATTATAATTCGTTGGACGTATAAATGTGCGTATGAAAATTGTTCAAAAGTAAATATAGGCGTTAATTAGCAATTTTTTCCATTTATATCATGAGCGGTATGCTAAGTGATTACATAAATTATCGACAGAGTCCGCCACGAATCGACGCAATTAAATTCCGTGTGGTCAGAGAGAAGCCTGAGAGTCTGAGAGACAGTGAGAGAGACCGTCCCGACCTTTTTCGTGGGACCGTCGAAACCTACTCCTGTGTACACTATCGCCAGTCCATCCATTTTCGAAATTGGTACTACGTATAGCCATCGTTTATTTTCCGACAGTGCCGATAAAACAACATTCTAATATATACGCCGCGCCGCAAATATTTATTAATATAAATAAACAAACGATCGCCGCCTCCGATAATTTACGAGTCGTTAATTACGGTAATTGATTGATCGTGCGGGTCTGCAATCACTGATCGTTTGTAGATCGAATGATATCGTGTCTCTTTTGCTACTTGCCGCGTAAAGATATTTCTCTGCTCTACGACGAGTCGTATGGGAGTCGATTGTCGGAACGCAGCTCATGGGAGCGTAGCCAATGAGAGAATTTTCTTTTCGAAAACGAATTTTCCTGATTGGACCATCGATCATGGTCGGCTTTTGGAAAGTGGTTCTGACTGGCTCTCCGCATAGAGCGTCTCCAATCTCGTTCGCTTTATTAAATTCCGCGTGGTATACGATATGCGTTTCGCAGATCAAACGCATTGTATTATTTATAATTATCTTTATTATACCTCAAAATCAAAAAATTATTACCTACCGCGTGAGAAAGCGGCGTTGGAAAAAATGGCATTGAGTTTTCAAAGGAATGTCGTTTCATGAAAACCGAACTCGAAGCCGAGCAAGCGCATAGCGCATCTGTGAATCGTGAAGTGAATTAAACGTTAGTGCGACGTGCGACGCGACAGATACGGGAGCGTACAGCGTGTACAAAAGATCCAAGATGGAAGTCGGTGACAATAAAGTGGAAAACGAAATTGGTAAAGATAGGAAGTCCTACGCCGGCATACCGGAGGCCGACTTCGTGGTAAATACGACTTACTGATATTTAATTTAACTTGTGTGTACGCGCGCGCGTTGTCACACGTATATTCGCGAAATCCGAGTTATCGCTTAAATTCCGAAACTGTCTTGACTTGCTCCGATGCTCCGATCGTTCTGCAACAAATCTTCGTTAATCGTTTTCTCTCCGCGCGAACGAAAGATATATGTATTGAAACGTTATACGGACCTTGAGAAGCAAATCTCTTTGTTGTTGTCGACAATTAAAATTTCACGACTGACGAAAAAATTTCAATCGATCGATCGAACCTTATATGGTCACCAAAAAATCATGCGGTACCGTTTCCTTATCTTATTGTTATAAACTTGCTGTTCTATTTCTTATTTTGTCTTTTAGTTAATTCAAGCCTCGTACGATTGAATAAGCATGTTGCACACAACTGTTCTTGCGATTCATGTATTTATTCATAATTATAATTAAATATTATTTTTTCTGAAATATAAAATGTATCCTGTAATTTAAAAACATCCACTAAATTGAGGTTATGATCTAACGCGCGTCGCAATGATTTCAGGACGATGTCGAGGCTTTCATGGCCAAGCCAGAAAACGAATCCGTGGACAAGGTACTCAGAAAGCTCGACGAGAGCCATGGGAAGTACAAGTTCATGGAGTTCAACCTAGTCAACAAACGAAGACGCTTAAAAACACAGATACCAGATCTACAAAGATCTCTAGAAATGATCGAGAAACTACAGGCCGAGAACAGTAGCTTAGCAACGCAATTTTTATTATCGGAACAGGTTTACGCAAAAGCCATAATACCGCCTACCGACAAAGTGTGTTTATGGCTGGGTGCTAACGTCATGCTAGAATATACCTTAGATGACGCACAGGAAGTGCTGACCAAAAATATTGAGGCGGCCAAGAAGAATTTAGGATACGTAGAGCACGATCTGGACTTCGTCCGAGATCAGTATACCACCATGGAAGTGAATATGGCCCGTATCTATAATTGGGAAGTGAAGCGCAGACAAGCGGCAAAACCCACATGAAATCATTCATCTTACCTATGCTCGGATTTGCCTAAAACAAGAAGGTAATTTTTTGAAAATTGAAAAATATATATATATATACACACAATATAAAAACATTTTTTCCATTCAACTCACGGAGTCAAATCTCTTTTTACACACGTTCATATTCAAATTCCTATTACTTTTTTCTTCATTATGTTTAATATCGCTGTATATTTCAGAATATCTACTATACGAAGAATAAAGTTCATCGATAAACAGCACTATTGAAATTCCTAGAATAAAAGACTCAGAAACTTATTTAATTATAAACTCTTGTGACACATCAATATTTATATATATTACAAATATGTCTAGATGTCTAAATTTTTGTAATATTAATTACTAAAAATATTTTTCATCTACCACCCTTCACAGATCGATCTTATATCTATATTGTACAAATCCTAATAGAAAAAAAATCTCATTCCGATTACAAGGGCAATAAATGATGTTACAATTAAGAATACATGTATTATAATAAACGTAAAAGAAATATTTTATTTGTGTCCTGAGATCTATTCTGTACAAACGACGCGTGACATTAAGTACGCGTGTCAAATACTTTACATCACAAATTTGTCCTTAGAAAAAGAAATCCATATGAAAACTAACAGCTAAATTGCCATTTATCTTAAATAAAGATACACGAATGAATGAACATGTAATGGAATGTATTACACAGAAGTTTAGTAATTTATCTTATAGTCTAACATTCTTAAACGTCATTTATTATAGTAATAAGGCACATAGTCAGACTGACTTTAGAAAAGTCAGTGTCCAAAAAGAAAACAAAAAGACTAGCGTGAACTCTGGTCGAAGATATGTTTTCCGCCACGGTTACTCGGCCGTCGCTTCATCCTGTTCATACTTTACTAATTTTGATTTTAATTCAGCAATTTTGGCTTTGGACTCCTCCAATTCTTTCTTTAAGTTGTCGATATCCGAAGTATTATCCGCGATACCGCCGAGATTCTTACGTATATAGCTGTGATACATGGTTAAGGAAATAACTAACGTTTTTGACGATGGTTCGAAGATGCTCTGGATAAGAGCAATGGGACATAACTAATTAACTTGATAATAGTATACTATCAGAAAACAAACATTTCTCATATAGGAGGAGAGCACAGAAGCTATGTATATCGGGCTGATGGCTCGACCGAAACCAACTTAAATATTTCTCTCTCTCGAAGCTTAGAAAGATGTGATATTAAACAATGTTGAATCTTAGTTCATAATCAGAAAAGGATACTCTAGAGCGTCAGTTGGCTTTTCAACCTCCTCGTAGAGTGAGACGAGTATCTTTGTGAGGGCATCCATGACGCCAGACCTCTCCAGGTACTTGCGGAACTCCTCTCGTTTGGCAGTGACCGACTGTAAAGCAAAAAAAGGACTTAATCATTCATCTCGCAAAAAAGAAAATACAAGATAACAATCGGTTGACGCATTACGACAAACCAGTGCAAAACGCATATCAAATGTAAGTATATCACAAGCTTCCCAAGAAATATCCGAATTTCATGCATAAATCATATGCGCGAATAAAGACATGTTGAAAGGAATTTTTCATTATTTTTCTGGTCGTGCAAAGATCAAATGGCTGCATTCCTTCTGACGATATCAGCGCTGTAAGCATCATTTTTATCTTCGTCGCGTATCGAATATCAAGTAGAGCAATGGAGCAATGGAGCAATGGAGCAATGGAGCAATGCTTTCAACGCTGAAAGCATTAAAAAGAATGCAGCCAATGAACCTAAAACCGGCATAAAACATTGCACAGGTCGGCTGTAAGTTTGTCTCGGAATGTCTAATCGGTTTCTACCGCCCGGCACACCCTTAGTGAAATTTTCTCCAAGCCATTTCTTTTCACCAGACAATCGGCAATTTCCAAAAAGAAGAGAAGAGCGTCCCGAATTTAACGCACGTGCTAATGTACATTAAATTATCGGTACCGGCAAATAGATATGCGTGCGTATACTACACGCACAACGCAATTATAGCCCATGTCGGGGAGCGGGACGATCGACGTTCCGAAAATAAAACGGCGGCACGTAAACGACGCATGTAATCGTTTCAAATCCGGCACGAGGCCGACGATCGTCTTCAAGCGGCGAAGACAGATTAAAACGATTAATTGATTGAATAATTACCATCGTGACGGATTTCCGAACGGCTTTCTCTCACGCTCGAGCTTCTTTCGAGAGAAATGGTCCGCGAGGAGCCGGAGGAGCAGCTTACCAACGGCGAACGGATGCGTGGTCACAGCTCACAGCCAAATTAACACGCCAAACCGGCCAAACGCTTGTCTCTTATCACGCCATAGACGTGACGTATATATGAGATATGAGTAGACAGAACATGGCGCCGTCGGGCGGCAGTGGGCGGCAGGTCGTGCATAATAATTTTCCCCTAGGAATGGAAGCGTGAAAAACTTCACGCGACTTGACCGCGAGACGAATCCGGGGATAATGGGATAATTCGAGAGACGGGGATTATCGATTGTCGATATAAATTCTCATCGACAATATATTGATATTATTTATTCATCGATATTTATGATGCAATAATAATACCTTTATATTGCTGAAAAGTTGTATTTTTGTCCGTCACCCACATGGGCAGTCAAATCGAAATTATAACGATAAGTGCAGTTTTAAATAATAGAGGCTACGGTCAACGTGACGTTACAAACGCTTTGGAGCGTTCTTCCTTCTCTTTCTTTCTTCATTGAAAGAAAAGAGAAGAGGAATGCTTCGAAGCATTTGTATTTGTAGCGTCACGTTGACCGTAATCGAATATTTTTTTCTCAAAACATATTTGAAAAGTAAACTTCTTTTAAAAAAGAATGATGAAAAAGTTTATTCTATTTCATAAAGAGCTGCAAACGTGAATCTGTCTATAAATGAACGTTATCTTGCGATCGTTGATTCGATTCAAGAATAATTATGTCTCAAGAAATGCTTTTTTACAATGCTTTTTTAAGAACTGAAATCAATTTTTTGACATTTATTCATAATTTTAACGCATTTGAATGGGCTAAGAGAATCCTCTATTCGTGACAATAAAATCGTTACGATCGACAGAAGATTCATTTTTCCATGGGAGAATTATTCAATCTCCGAAAGAATACGAAGCTCGATTGCGATTGAAAGAAGCGCCGTTCGCGATTTCGCGCGCCGCGGCTCAGCTGACCTGCCGCGCACCTACCCCCGCGCATAATCAAGATGGCGGACCGTCATCAGCAAGCATTCGGTTTACAATCGTCGCGCTCCGCGGGTTGATCGCGGAAACGCGGTATTGCCGCGCGGTGTTACGTTCGAGATTACGGTCGCGCTGCGCGACAGCCTCGTCGAGGGAAAAGAAACCGTGCGCGATCGCGCGATGTGGCGCGAGTTTTGGTCGCGCGCGCTCCTGACGTGCGCGATCGGCTCTTGTTCGGTTCTCGGCGATTTCGGGCTGAGGTACGGCAGGAGCGAGTCGGCGCGCGCCGCGTTCGACAATGCGACGCACGCGACGGTGGGCGGTCTCACCTGGACGTTGATCGTCGTTCTCTCGCGGAAGTCAGTCGCGCGCAATCTGAACAGCGTGTTCTCCTGCTTCTTGCTGGCGTCCTTCATCGATCTGGATCACTTTATCGCGGCGCGCAGCTGGCACATCCATGTGAGTGACTGGACTAACAATATTTGCGAACCACATTCGAGAATTAACCTTGGAATTCGGATGAGCGACAACGATAAGCGGAGAATATATTAACGATACGGTTCCTAATATACTCGCGGAATATTTATTAATAACACGAGGAAATGTGTATTGATCTTTATTTTGTAAATTATTAATGTAATAAAATTATTTAAAAAGTATTGTATACGAGTGTAATAATTGTAAATATTAAATAGTAATAAAAATTATAAATTTACAACTTTTATCTCAAAGAAAAAAAAATTAAAATTTTATCTCAAATATTTACTTCTGTGCATATAAATCCTTAGTTTTTCTATTCTTATCTTTCATCTTGTATTTTTTTATTCTTTCAGGATGCCACGCATTTGCAAAAGCGACCTTTCCTACACTGCACCACCGTTCCTATTCTACTGTGGATACTTTTCATCTCATTTTCCATTGCCTTCCACTCTCCTCTATTGGAACACACTTCCTGGGTGATCCTGGCCGCCTTCCTGAGTCACCACATACGAGACGGTACCAGACGAGGTTTGTGGTTCTGTCCTTTCGGATCTACCCGTCCTATTCCGTACTACTTATACGTGAGTCTTTGTATGTCCCTTCCTTACATACTACATTGGCTTATGAGGCTGCACACATTTGCGCCGAAGAGTAACGACGATATTATTCTCATCGATATATAAGACTCGTTTTATAATACGCATATTGCATAGCGTTCGAGTGACCAAATAATCGGACACTTTTTCAAAGGTGTACATATGGAAATTATATTAAGCATTTAATTATCAACAAAGAAGAGTAGTCATCAAATATCAATATTTTTATAGTTTGTAAGGAGGATAGTTTCTCCTATGGAAGGAGAAAAAAACTAAAGCTAAAATTGAGCTGGAAGAAATAGATATGAAGACATTTTTTATTAAATTAAATACATATAATGTTTGTTTTTTCAGTAGAATCTTAATTTTAAATTAAATTATTTAATTAAAAGGCATCTAACGTTACGAGATGTCACATTTACAGTCATGAGTGATCTTAAGCCATTTTTATTTGTTTTATTCGAATACAGATATTTAAGAATTGTAATATAGTATTACGAATTTTTTTATTATTTTTCTAAGAATATCTGCATACGTAACACATTTAAAAAATGTACAAAAATAGCTCCAACGTACTATAATATATTTTCGAAACAATTATATTATTAGGATTCGTACGGAGGATCGTTTTATATATCTTTATCTAATAACTATACATAATGTTACTTAAGTTTATAATCTGTACTCACTTAACTTTATCGCAAGAATTAAATGCGGCTGTGATGTTTGACAATGATGTAATATGTATGACAACGACGATGTGTTACATCGTCGCTTGCTCGAGCGAAAGGGAAAGTCGGAATAAAAATTTTCCAAGTTGCGGATGGCAACTCGGTTTAACACATCCGCGTGCGCGCATGACGTATACATATTTACAACTGCAACACGTCGCCGTTGCAGCTGTGCGTGGTTTATGAACGAATCCCACGTGCGTTTGTTTTCTATGCCTGCACGTTCAATACGCCGTATTCGCTTTTCCATGCGGGACACCGCCAGTATACTCGCGCACCTCGAAATATTCTCACTGTCCGCAGAAATATAATTTTGTTATTAATAACAAATAGCAAGACTATTTAACGCCCACGCGTTAATAACAGTCGCAAACCAAGTGTGTTATATTCATACTATCATCTCTATTTTTAAATGATTCGGTCTTATGCACCTGAAAGCGAGTCACTCCTATTTCTTCCCGAAATTTACATCCAGCATCCTCTGTTGCACCATTAATTTATCTAGACAAAATTTTATCTCCTTTATATAATATATCTTCGGAAAAAAAGTTTAATATATGAGATATCGGTACGTGCGAGATCCGATCCGGTACTCGAATGACTAGAAATATAAAATTGATAAACCGTAAGATTAAAAAAGAATCCTCGTTTGAGAGCTTATGATGACGAACATTATCGACGATACTCGCGTTAGCGAATTCCGAATGGTCCTCTTCGCTTGCAAAGGTAATTCACGGTACTTTATTATTACCGTTTGCGGCGTATTCGAGCGAGCGTTAGCGGAATTGTCGATGTCCGTCGAACGAGCAGGAATTATCGGCGCATTACGCAACCGGGCATTCCTGCCCAGGTGCAGGACACTATACGCGGGGACGCGTCTCCGTGGGTGAGAGCGCGGAGGAGGCCCGCGCGCGGATGCCCCCGCGGAGGCACGCAAGTCGCCACACGTGTGTATACACACGCCCGCGATCGCTGGAAGGGGTTTATCAGCATTCGGCGTTGCTTAGCTGGCAACTGCCGGCTTCACCTCGCCTCGCTCTCGCCGGTCTCGCTTAGTGCCCGTTTAACTAGCCGGTCGTGCCGCACCTGTCGCACGAAACGATCGCACCGGACCGTCCGATCGCGACGAGAACCTGACGCGCGGAGGTCCGGAAACCACTTTTCCTCTCCGTTCTCCCACGTTTTTCTCTCCCACTCCCCTCTCTTCCTTTGTGGAACCTCAATCGCGATTCCGCTTATCAGCACTGTCATTGATCGGCGATTGGCGTTAAATCCTTTCGCGCCGATCCCTTAATCCCAAATTTGATTTTTTCACGACTGGTCGGAAGACCGCGAGTACTCCTATTGTGGGATCCACCAACATCACGAAATCCACAATGCCATCGCTTCTCAGTAGATACGCGAGTAAATCGCGATAACACGCTGATATCGGTATCTTGAGCAAACGCGCGACATGCGACGTCTTACATAGACAACGTCGCGAGCGAGGTATGACAAGACGGCGTTCGCGAATTCGGCTGGTTGATTCATACTCACGATGGTAAGTAACACGGTTAGTTTCTCCCACTTTCGAGTGTGTGTTTACATATCCTCTGAGGTCGATCGTACGGTCCCTGACCGCAAATCGCTCAAGGCATCACGTGCAAGCAGTTACCCTTTCCGCTTTTTCCGGCAAAATTCCGAGTCGTGTTTTGCTCGAGTGTCGTAAACAGTGTACATCAGTTTATCGATCATTTGTGTGACGTTATTAAAATAGTTATGCTGTCTGCGTAACAAGCCTCATGGCAAAGTTGATATTCTTCGGTATATCCTTGTCCCCGGTAAGTTTCCACATCTGGCGATCGTAAATTATCTCTGTGCTGACAGCAACACAAAATTTAAGTAGGATATATATTTAACAAGTTGTACACGTAACTATAACAATACCAATTTTTTTTGAGTATTTGCAAGAATACGCTTCTGATTTGTGTGGAAAAACGTGTATCTATATTTGATACATATTTTACCGTAAATAATATATATAACGAATATATATAATAGCCTATTTTTCAGAGTTTTAATGCATATAATTGGTGTATTATCTTGAATGGAGTTATCTGATAATTCTCCATATCAACGAACAAATATTTTTTTAATAGCTCATAACTTGATGATTAGGCTCCTAAAGAATGACAAGAATTTATATTTGGAGCAAATTTTAGAATCACAGTTAAAAGAGAAAATGTTTAAAACTAACGATACTCAATGATTCGCGATTAAAATCGCGTCCTCTTTTCCCTCACCTTACTCTCTCGGTTTTTCTCACGAACAAATGCGGGAGATATTTACAAATTCTAGTAGATCGCGTATCGTCTTAATTGATCACGTCCGTTCGCGCACCTCGTTATTGGAACTACGGCAATGCGCACGCAAGGTCAAATTGGCGTGAACGAGTCGATCAAGTACTTTAGAGATTCATGAGATAAATTCTGATTAACGCGTCGCAATACAGTGATTCGAGGAAACCGTTCCTGACTTTGTTAGCAATCACTGATCGTCGGAATTATAAATACTGTTTACGAAATCTCGAGGAAGCGGATATCGGGCCGCGCGCACGACAGAAATTCCATCCACAATCTTGCATTCTTGTTTCCGATAACCTTGTTACCTGAAACTTTCGCTTCACCGCTCTGATTAACGCTTGTCTGTCAAAATCGCGATGCACGAATTTTTATCGCGATATGCCAGATAGACGAATAAGTAGATTTCCCGTATACGAGCATCTGTCCACGTCCACCCATATTAGCGAGCGATCTTCGTCTCTCTCATATCTTATTTGGAGATTTAATTCTTATTTTTTCTTAAGGGGAAAGTGACTCTAAACTCTTCTTTCTAGGGAACTCTCGACGATTTGACGCTATATTTTTACATTGCATGCGGTATCACCGCCGGCGCGCTTATCACGCTATTCGTTTTGGTGATCGTGCTATTCATGAGAGTAAATCGATTAGCCGAGGACGGGTGAGTAATATGTAATACATCCTCTTTGTCAGTCGACAATTGGGACAACAATCGAAGGTTTCGGTTAGGTATATATATATATATATATATATATATATATATATATATAATTCATAAAAGATATTAAATATTTAACAAATATCAATCATGCTCAATTAACGTCAAGCGTAAACATTAATCACATTTCTAATCCGTCGATGATAAGTACATACCTTATTGCGCAAAAGTGCGTATAGTCGTAGATCATGTGCGTCGTGACGTGTTTCAAAATTTCTATGTGGTTGAGCCCGTGCCGTAGCTAAATACACGAGTAAATACATGTTACTGTACGATCGCGAATCGTCGGCGACGTATTTCATCAGGTACATGCACACGAAATATCCGGCTTTGAGAGCTTCGTGGAAACATCTTATTCGTATAAAATAAACGTCTCTCTTTTGATAATAGGTTCTTACACATTTCTGCACTTCGGACATTATCTTCCGTTATTACATAATTCAGTAAAATCTAGGTGATCGAAAGATCAAACCACATAATTCCGGCCATTTACTCGCAGAGCGTAAAAATTGTGCATTGGAAATTGTTTTAATTGGACTATATACGTTTATGAGCGCCGCTGTAATATTCGATTATCGAATATTGCGGGCAACACAGACTGATATTTCGCCGTGATTACTTGATTGCTTCACTTAGCAGTGCACCTGCGCGGCGAAAGGAAAGTAGAAAAAAAAGGTCTGATACATATCTGCAACAGAGGTAGTTAGATATTTTCGCATTTCTACCGCGCAAGAATGAAAATACGCATGTTTCTTTTGTGAGTCACGTAGCCGACGACGAAATCATTGATATAGCGTATCTTTATTGTTGCCATTATTTCGCTTATCTCATCCAAGAACGTAGAGCGGTAACGATGATAAAAATTTTTTTACTTTAATTACTAATTTCTGGTTTGCTCGCGAGTGTTTAATACGAAGATGCACTTCAATCGTAGTTTTGTGTTGGTTTTATCCCGATTGTTATATATAATGTGAGAGTAAATTATAACGTCTCTTGTTACGTAGAGAATTATTTTCTTTGTTTCGTCGAGTTACTTTTCTTTCCTTCCGCAATTTTTCGAAAATATCTTCAGATCTTCTTTCGACTTACTTCCGACACGAAACTTGAAGAAACTCCTTTTTGGTCCAAGTTTTGTTCTACAATTCCTTTAATCGCTTATTACTAATATCAATATAATCACTATTTCCTTCATGTAACGTCCGAGAGACATTCCTCATTGTGATCCTCATTGTAATCGGCGATCGATTTTAATTTCTGTCGTGACAATCACCTTCATCGAATCCTCATTCCTCTCTGATGGTAGTTTTTCGGAGTAAACGATCGATCGCCGTGGTTGAAACTGAAAATTGATTTAGGTCCAACCAACTAAACAGGCAGGCGAGTATGATGGCGGACTTTTGTTACACCAATCCGACGATCGTGCCTGGTGAATTGCTCTCTCGTCGTGGCTTCTCCATGTACAGCGGGACCGACAACTTCGACGAGGACTTCGGCAAGAACAAAAACGTCCATTACGGAACGTATCATGAGGCTCGATCGAAATTTTGATCGAAAATTCGAAATCTGAGATGATCGATCTCGTATCGTTAAGTGCAGTTTATCCGCGCCAATTAATCAATCAAATAGAGATTAGTAATGTAAAAATATTAATTTAAGTTATTATTAGCTAGATCCAATTATTATCAATAGTATTATTTACTCCTAAATGTATAGTATTTCTCTGTGTAACTTATTGCGTAATGTATACGCCCGCGATTCAACGTCCAAGTTCAATTTTTCTTATTGACTTTACGCAGATGTTATACATATGTATATGTATATGTCGCTTAAGTATTGAACATTTCCACGGCCTTTCGCTGCGGCGTGAAATAACGATTAAAATCGAGAGTTCGATCGATATGCAATATGTAATTGGTAATTGAAAAAAATTGATGTGTCATTTTATCAGAGACAATTTCCAATTGCGTTAACTTCGATTTAGATGCAACATCTTTGAATATCATCGAATTATTGAAATGAAAATTAGTAGACATCTCGGAGAACAATAGAAACGACAAGATAACACGCAAATACAATCATTTATTTGTCATATTATTATTATTATTATTATTATTATTATTATTATTATTATTATTATTATTATTATTATTAAGGCTGTTTTCATCGCTATCTGTTTTATCGGTCATCCCATTCATCGATGCTGAAAGTTTGTCAGAGAACGTTTAGATGTCTCCGCCATGCATTTCACGCCGCAGAGAAAATATACACGGTGCTCCGAAATGATCGCACTTTTTTTTCAAGATTGGGATTTGAGATGCATAACTTTTTGAGATGCATTTAGGACGCGCAATATTTTTCAATAGACGAGAAGAGGGTAATGCTAGACTTTGTGCAATATACTAGTCGACTCAATATTTTTTTGACAGATTCCATAATCCGTGAGGATCTAGCCGATGTATAAGTGATGATGTAATATAATTGAAGTAATATGCAATACCAAAGATAACATCATGCTATAATTTAATAAATATCACGTAAACGATTTAATAAAAAAAAAGATCACGTAGACCGGAAAATAATTAATTGCTTGTAACACATATTAGTTGACAGAAATTAACACTTTAGCAGAATTTGAGTTTTAGTATTCAAATTTACGAGAATTCGCTTAATACTCATATTTATCAAATGTATAATAGTATACGCATAGATAATAAGATACAATTTAAAAATAGCATTTCTGAGTAAATTAAATTTAACAAAGTCTGAACTAATTAAATAATTAATTTAATTAGGTTAAATTATGAAATCATAAATAAAAATGCAGATGTTTTATCTACAATTTCGTAATCAGTTACACGCAAATATGTAATATAATCACAATTGATTATTTTCCGGTATATACACATGTCGAACACATTCTTCTGTGTTGTGTCGTTTATATTAGCGTGTTATTAATTTAAATATATACTTCTTGCCATATATGATTTAAATATATATGTATATATATACTTCATTGTTCAAGAAAGAAGACGAACCTTACTCTACCCGGTCAGAAAAGATTACAAATTGATTTATCACGATACTTTAGCAAAGCATCAAAAAACCTATTCGTCATAAATTCTCATAAATCTTAATTAAACTTTACGACCGTCACACAAATATTACATCAGTCGCAATCAGATTTTAATTCAACGCAACAGGTGTTCCAATATAGTATTTAAAACATTTCTAGAGACTGTGTAAGAAATAAATTGATGCCGATATCTGAAAATACTTTCTTTTCGGGACCACATGATGCTCCAATACTCATCAGTAACGATGCTGGTACCAGGTATTCGACACCTTCGCCTCGGTAGGGTCGGTCATCCTACCTGCAGCCGTATGGTGGAGGCGGCTTCCGTTCCGGAAGCAGCGAAATCGCGCGCGGGAACGGCGATGGCGGCGGCCGGGGTATGTGTAGGCAATGGCACGGGGATAGGCCGTAATTGGTATAAAATCATCGAGCAAACACATCGGACAAGACAGCCCGGGGATTGTGGGCGGCGTTGCGTGCCGTCGCCCTGGTTACCGCGGGGGCGACTCCGCTAAAGCGGACCCTTCGTCCCCGAATGCGCGCAGGCCCGCCGTCGACACACACCTGCGTCCGTTTGTTTGTGCTCGTGTGTATGCGTATGCGCGCGTGTGTGTGTGTTTATGTGGGTGTGTGCGATGGGTCCACCAGAATCCAATGCGCCACCCTTACCTTTCCTCAGCGCTGCACGCCAGATTTACCGCCACCAGCAGCGCCGCAGCGCCAAGGATCGCCTCAGACCAGCGCGATTCTCGCCCCGTGGCCCGTGCGGTAATCCGCTTCCGTCAGAAGCGGAAATCATCGTCTCCGCGCCGAAATTTTTCTGCCATTTGCGGCAACTTTTTCCGACTTTGTTTATTTGCGACGACGAGCATTTCAGCGCGTCTTCGTAAATTGACTCTGAAAGAGAATTTGTATGTAACAGAATTTCTCTGCATTTTGCGAGGATACAGATTGAAACAATTTAATTAGGTATAATTACAAGCTAAACAAAATTGCATAATTAAGTTCAAGCATTAGCCTATACAGCGTAGTCACAATTACTTACGCGTAACTCCCAGTTACTTCTATGCGAACCCCGAATTTGATTTCATCTAGTTTCATCTACGAGAACATCGCGGTTTGCGCTACATCCCCATAAATCTCCATAATCCGTGTCTCAATGATAAGCAAATACCACGCCCCGCGATACAAATGTTTCTACAGCGCACGCAACCCGTCAAGTGTTTAGTTTAATCAAAATCCCCCCCTCTAACCTAAATCCGCGTTTATATCCCTAATCGCCGGGAATAATAGCCACTTCTGCGGTACCCTCGGTGCAGCCGATGCATATGTTGTTCTTCGAGGGTGTCACGCACGACGCGCGATATTATCCTTCGTCCCTGTATACTTGGAGAAAAACTTATCGCGCGTGTAAGGGGAACGGTCGGTCCAGTATTCGAACATATAAGACTTGGTTATCAAAATTGGCCGTATTTAATTGATTAATCTGCTTAAAAGCCAAGTAATTTTTTTTATATACATAAACTATAATATTATGCAATAGAAAATGACAAAACAAGATTATTTTGTATTAAAACGTATTTATTATAAAGATTAAAACACGATATTCTATTTGTCTCAGTACCCGAACGCTGGAAAAACTTATGTCCCGAATGTTCCATTATTTTTATGTCCTATATAGTACCCGAACTTATATAGAAAAGAATAACTTTTAGGAAGAGTTTTGGGAATAAATACATAAATTATACATAAATTGATTTCGTTTTTTGGTAATTTCTTTTATAAATTTTGATATTTTTTTAAGTTTTAATATTTGAAACTTATTCTAAACTTATTAAGAAGTTTGAATTTATTTTAATAATACAATTAAGTATATTACATTTTAAAAAAACCTCTAATTAGAAAATCGGTTTTTCTAAAAAAATTTCGTAAGATAAGTAAACTAAACATCGCAAATCCATGATCCCATGTTTCTAAAATGATTTTTGCCGATAATATTGTATTAGTAACAATTTTTTAGTAAAAATATAAATAGCAAATGTTTAAGGAAAATATAAATAAAATATTGTTTAGTTATTTTGATATTTATTTATAAAAAATAAGAGTTATATGCAAATTTGTTCGGGTATTGGGTACTGTTCGGATACTGGGCCGTTCCCTTTACTTTTGTGAAAATTCATCAGGATGTCGAAGACAAAAATTCTTAGAGTAAAAAATAAAATAAAGTAACAAGTTTCAACTCAAATGTGAAACAATACGAAGGGTGGACGTGAATAAAATGAAATGTGTAGATAATATTTGAACTCATTTGTTCAATAATTTTAACTTGATTTTATTCTTTTTGTCTAATTAAGGTCATTTCGTCGAGAAAAAAAACAAAAAGAAATATAGAAAGTTGCGAGGGGGGGGGGGAGAAATCATTATAAAAATGGATTGCAATGGTTCTCCGCCGACCGTACGTGGCCTCATTACTTTCGTGACCGGGTTCTTATATACAATTCCGTTTTACCGCACAGTATATGCGCAACGCGAAGACGTTATAAAAGTTTAAACCTTCTCATATTTTTACGAGCGACGGGAAGAAACGCGACGAGAGAAACAAAACCACTCGCTGTGGCAATACACAGTCTACTCTGTTCGACGCCGCCTATTCACAGTTCTAATCTTCTGCGAGTTTACTGTCCATATTTATGTTCTCTCATGTGTTATTTCGAATGAGTTCTTGCAACACAACGCATAGTGGAAAATTATACTTCCGATATTGACGACCTGCTGTCGTAAGAAAGAGGGAAGGATTAGACGTTATTCTTTTAGGCCCAGTTCCACAAACGTCGGTCAAACTTTTAACCTTAGATTGACTCACTCTTCGTCTCTTTCTATAAGAAGGACGTTAGAAAGAGACAAAGAGTGAACCTGAGGTTAAAAGTTATAACCGACGTTTGTGGAACTGGGCCTTAGAATACTTAGCAAAATAAAAACGTTGTCTGCTGTTATTATTTTAGAGGTCCAAATATTTTTCTTAAAATAACAAAGTACATTTGTATGATCTCTGACGTATCTAAAAGAACAGATTCATATAGCTTGCACTTTCGAAAAGTCAGAGTATCGAAATATCGCTTAAATCGCGTGTATTCGTGTCGATGATAATCGACTATAGTCCTTCCGCGATTCTGCCGTAATAGTATTTGTCGTAATACGTAGAAGCAAACGGACGGAAGAATACACCACTCACGGCATGGGTATAATGAGAACGTTAGAGGCGGGATAGTCCACGAGGGGTGCCATTATCGGTCGTGTGCGACGACGTGTCGAGGCTGCGCGAAGTCGCGTGCAGCTCGTTAAATTCTTCGGCCGGTGAATGGGACGCGACCACGATTCTGTGAAATTGTGCGATCAATCGTTACGGAAAGTCCCGACTTTCAAATACCGCCCGCAGTGTCGGTTTAAGGCCTACGTCACGGTGGCCATATGCTTGAGATTTTTTCTAATCAAACCAAATATGAGACTTTTCTTCGTCAATAAATAACTAATAATAATGATTTGTATTCGATCCAATTTATCAAATACAGTTATCACGACTTCTAAATTCATGACTTTTTTTGGCACAATATGAACAGAGAGAAAGAGGGAGAGGGAGAAGTTATTTATTGATGAAAAGTAATTTATTGATTTTATGACTTAGGGCCGATATCACAGTCTCCGATTAACGTGATCCTCCGATTAAACTCACTCTTCGTCTCTTTCTAGGGGGACAGTTAGAAAGAGATGCAGAGTGAGTTTAATCGGAGGATCACGTTAATCGGAGACTGTGATATCGGCCCTTTATACTAGATTTACACCTGAAAACCATCAAAATTAATGATCGAAATGTCGTGACAACTGTATTTAATAAATTGATCAGTTGGATCGAATAAAAATCATTATTTTTCCGATCAATCTCGCATCAGTGTTATAAAACCTGCTAAAAGCTTTTAAAACCAAGTCACATTAAAAGCTGCTCGAGGTTTCTCAATAGACTTTGTTAAATTCTATAATCAACAATAGGATATTCTAATAGCACGATGTCCTCGATTTAGATTTCCCAGATACCCTAATACCAAGTTGTAGTCAAATCTTCACAAGTTTTTAGCATTGTTACAAAAAATTATCTCACAAAATTAAGATTGATGTTAAAAGAGTATAATTATACAGATCTCCGCATTTTCTTTCTGCTATATCTCTAAAAGAAAGAAGTACATCACTCGTAATGCAGTAAGTCGACTTTAGGGAAAGTAATGACTCCCTATCTTTTTGCGTGCTCGCTTTAAGCGCGCGGAGAGAGAAAGAGAAGCTGAATGACGATTATAAAATGGCACGTGCCTCTTCAGAGACCTCATGCCAGCAAGCACACGACCGCCGAAAGCTAGCCGATCGTGCGAGGCACAATTAATTTATTGTTTGCGCCGGCCGAGTGACAATCGGGGTCGCGCGGCAGAAAAGCGGGATCGTTGCCTCGCCGTGTTTGTGCCATGGGACGAGGGATCCCCGCTGGATGCTGCGCGACGCGGATCGCTTTTGTGTGCGATCCCGCACGCCCGATCTCGCTCGCCGCTCTTAATTTAATCGTGAGAATCTCGCGAAGCTGAATTACCTGAAATGTCCATTATTGCCTTTCAACGCTTTCCTGACAGAATGCTTCCTCTACATCGATTGTTCGGCCGAACCTATTCTTTTCGCCTTTTTTTTTTTTATCATATAACACGCATTCGATTGAAAATGCAAATCCGGAGCAGTCGAGTCGTAATCTAAGCGTGAGAATTCGCGCAACTAAATTGCTTGAAACACCCGTTGAAGTTGCTTCAACAAGAGTCTTCTTTGAATGTCTTTTTTATCCATCGTCCCATATTTTTCGATCAATTTTTATAATCAAATTTCGATTCTGTAATGTATAAAATTGTAATAATCATGCGGACTTTTTTCAGTTGTCCAGAAATTTATAAATTATAAATGTTAAATCGATTTATTAGGGGATTAAGAACGATACAATATACAATATTTCCGTTTTACTTACTTGCATATAGCTGCTAAGTGTCTCGTCTCTTTTAACAAAGAATAGCATTACCTCATTTAATCATTAATATTTTACTTATAAAACACGGTACTTGCACGATCTTAAGATATAGAAGCAGGAAGACAAGTAAAAAATACCATTTTTCAGAGGAAAATATGATATACTTTCTTGTATGTACGTATGTAGTGCTACACTTTTACAATATGTACAATGCTTGACACGGACATTGCCGTGATTCTCGCTACGAAATCTCACACTTTACATTGATATAAATAATCAGGCCTGCATTGTGACATGTATAGTCGGCGTTAAAATGGTCGAGACTCTTTTTTTTTCTCGTGTTCCGAGAGAGAGATATTATTAAAAGAAAAATTATAGGTTTCGGGTTTTCTTTTTCGATGCCAATTATACATGCGCGTCGTTTTATATTATACAGCATAGTCTATGAGATGTAATAATTTTTATCTGTAATAAAATATCTCGCGGCGGTTAAAGTATTGGATTTTGCGCTACGCGTTTAGATTAGATACATTTACAGTACTCGCTCTTCTTATCTTTGGCTGCGGTCCACTTGACGCTACAAATGCTTCGAAGCATTTCTCTTTTCCTTTCTTTCAATGAAGAAAGAAGGAGAAGAAGAACGCTCCAAAGCATTTGTAGCGTCAAGTGGACCGCAGCCTTTATTGGATACTCGTACTTAAATATAAGCGCGATTAAAAATATAATACTAATTCTTCGATAAAAAGAGCGTAAATTTCTTTGGTCGATTGGCACAAGCACCGGTCAGTCTTCGCGGATCGACATAAGTGCTACTATATATATACAATTAATTTTAATTAATTAGAATAATTTACACGTCTACAGTATTTACATTCGAGAAAAGATCTCGCATTAATGGTACAACAACAACGCCAATAGCCTGATTAGTATAATATTGTTTAATATTAGAATACCTTATTTCAACGCTTGCAAAAATTGAAAGGATGAAAATGACTAATATAAAATTATACAAAATTTATTTACAAAATTTTCCACAAAATTTTGACGGGTTATATCGCCAAAACGGCTTGAGATATGGAAGAAAGATGTAAGATAAAATAGAATAATTTCAGCTATTCTGACTTTGTGCCTTTGAAACTTTGTGTTTTTTAAAAAATTATTCGACGCAATTCTTTATTCCTTATAAAAAAAGCATTACAATATTTCCATAAAAATTATTAAGTTAAGTAAACGTTATTTTAATTTAAAATTTATAAAATATTATTTATTTATTTTGTTTTTAAGAGAAAAAAGTGCAATTTTTGCATGCACGCGCATAAATGCGTAATAATAATGCGAAAAATTAGAACAGCTAAAACCATTTAATTTTGCTATATTTTTTTATCAAACCCTTTTGATGATATAACCCGTCAGTGGAACAAAAATTTATTTAGGACTTTATATTCAATGTACATTAACTTCAATATACAGAGTGCCCTGAATCCGCGTACATACGGAATGCACAGTGTGGTTCTCTGAGTCGGAAGAAGTACAGCCTTTTTTTGCGGTAAAATTGCGAACTGACTTAAAAACTCAGGTGCAATTTTGCCTGAGGAAAATGTTGCTTCTTCTAACACAGATAATCGCACTGTGTATTCCACTGCGCGAATTTTGAAATTTACTATACATATATTAAAATTTATTTAGAATTATATCTTCTAATATAAATAAACTTTATATAAAATTCTTATATTCCATTTCACGATATCTTAAGAGGTTTGTGAAAATCAATATACATATATCTTTTGCTCTGGCTTCCACTTTTTCATATATGGCTTTCAAATTCAAACGTTCGAATATTAATTAATATTACGCGTCCGGTATTTTCGTCGAATTACTCTTCGTGGAGCCTTCACGAAATTTGCGTCCAGCGCGTGTAAAATATTCTTAACTCCTTCCTACGCGATACTCCCGACGATCACTATTGTGAAGTACTTAAGTGGAGCTGGATTAAAACATCGCGAATCATTATTGTCTCATCTCGAGATATGTGATACAAAGTACGTACAAAGGAGTTGAGCCTCTTCAAGTCATTAATATCTTAAATTTCAGCCACATTGATTTTATTCACGGTGACTCGGCTAGCGTTATCCGCGTTTAATATTAATTATACTACACTGACATGTCCACTTTCTTATATTGTATTCATCGAAGTTGCATTAATGTTCGAATCGCTGTTGGAAGCATTGTTCATATCGTTACAATGCAATCGAAATTGATTCCATCGAGCTTTTATAGTTTTCATTTAAATTATCCATGAAAAAATAACGATAAAAGTGCTATATTCATCAATTTATTTTGTATTTTTTCTTGCATTTTTATTCCAGTAATATTTATTAAAGCTGCGATAGAATGTTGAAATCAAACAGATTCGCTTTCACCGCCACTGCAGTCGTCAACGTCGCTATCATTGAGATTCTACTGCGATAACGTGATAATACGAGTAAAAACGATAGAATTATGACCAGAGTCAGTTACGTGTTTCCCAAAGCTTAGCTCACAAACGGAATGCCGGTTTTGCCGCAACTCCTTTCTCTCTACGTGAAATTTTGTGAAGCATCTATCACACAAAGAAATACCTTTAAATAATATTTTATCATATTCTTATCGAACTCGCGCAATAATTATTTTTATCGAGAACTTCCGCATGCAGATAAATATATAGATAGTAAGATTAAATTCGACGTACGCGTCGGAAGAAGTCTAATGTAAAAACAATGATTTTTTTGACGGTTGTATCATTTAATAACAATATTATCACCTTATGGCACTGATTTTCTGGCAGCAATTACGAATTACCTTTTACGGTCGAGACACTCCGTTCCTCTATCTTCCATAGTCGTTTGTAGGGCGTGACGTAGGTGACGTGAGACCCAGTTGGGTTGTAGGATTCATTGTTCATCTGATGCCCAGCGTATTGCTCTCCAGCACACTCCGACGTTGCGCAATGACGCTGCTGTTGTTGATGATGATGATGACGACGGTGATGATGACGATGCCCGCACGCGCCATCGTCGCAAGCCGCGTCGAAGTGCTACGCGCAGGGCACCTCGAATTGATGTCAGTGAACAAACTGATGATGCGTCTCGTAATGAGGCTGATGGTGCAGCGGCGGCGTACCGCCGCTCACCGGTGCCGTCTGATGCGCGTGTAGCTCTTGGGGAACGGTGCTGGGACTGTACTGTTGAGAATCGACGATGACGCTAGTGTAGCCGGCCGACGAGGCTTCCAAATGATGGTGATGAGGATGCTTCACCGTTCCGTTGCCGTTGCTGTGGTGAACCTGAGGGTGACTCTGCTGGTAACCGTCGTGGTGCTGAAGCGCCGCGGCGTTATAGCTCTCGTTGTTGTTGAAACCGCATGTCGGGTACATGATTACGCCTCCAGCCTCGTTCAACGTCGTCGACGATGTCGAGTCCGGCGGCATATGGTGATGATGATGGGATGTGTGGTATCCCGACGGCAGTAGGGAATTCGTCAAGTGCACGTCCAGACCGTCGGTGCTACCGCAGGAGCTCGAGGATGTCGAGTAAGGTCGCTTCTGTTGGCCGCTCTGAGGGCTGTGCTGCTGCTGCTGCTGCTGCTGTTGCTGCTCGAGGGTCGTCAAAGAGGTCGCACTCTGATGCAGCAGATGCTGCTGAGGATGCTGTCGTTTCTGTTGGTTGTTCTGCGGGCTGTGCTGCTGAATAGTCAGGGACGTGGCGTGATGCAGAAGGTGCTGTTGGTGCGTGTCTTGTTGGTGCTGCAGGGTGTTTACGGGGTCTTGGTGGAGGTCTCGAGATTACAAAATAGAGGGTTAAAATTGAATAAACTGTAATCCTTATAGGATTAATGAAAGATTAATGATCAAAAGTCTTTCATTACTCCTGACGAACATTTTTACATTGTAACAGAATATACCGTTATACCTATCTATACCTGATGTATAAATTTTATACGATAAGACGATAATATTTCGATATCAAGATAGAATATTTTGATAGAAATAATGACTCTTCCTTTTTTCCTCATGCTAGAAAAAAACGCGTCCTTCGCTCGATCTTTATTGTGTCATGTATTTCAGTATCTAACAGTCTATATATAATTTGTAAGAAAAAAATATAGAAACTCAGACACTCTATTACTGAACCCAAGCCTGTTTCAGACGATCTATATATTTTAGGGACTTTATTTACAGTTTTATTCATTTTAATTCGCTATCTCCAAACACAGGTGAATTTCCAAGATATAAATTAATTGTGAGACTCACCATTGTACTGGTAGAATAAATCCGGACTGTAGTAAGCGCTGTCCTCGTGCGCCGCACCATTGATACTGTGCGGCGCATATGGCGAGGATGACAGGTAGTGGTTGTGATTGGTCGAACTTGCCATGTACTCCGAGTTTGGATAACCGGAACTGTCGGCGTAATCGGTATCGGGTGGTTCCTTGGTCCTACTGCGGTAAGAAGGCGGGCTCGGGCTGTGATTGTCCAGATCACCAATCGTCACGGGCGTCGACACTGGAGCGCTCGGTGGATTTCCTGGACTCGAGCAGGACGACTTTTGTTCGCAGTTCAGGATAAGGCCCGTGCTCTCGGTGGCCGTCAAGACGTAGTTGACGGACACGATGCAGTGCGGACGCGAGCTTCGTGAATTGTGCACAATCGTCACGTACGACTGCATCCACACCCAACCGCTAGTTTTTGTTAGAAACCTGTAGTACCTCGTTGTCACCTGACCTTTGCGCAACACTGTCAACAAAACAACGGTACCCACCAATTTTTAGCGAAGAATCAACGTCGCGTTTGATGATCATAAAAATTTACGACGTATAATCTACATCGTATTATATATTAATGAATAATAAATTAACGATATAAAAAAATTTGACGAAATTTTTATAAGACTGATGTATGAGAGAAAATCAAATGTCATCGTTAGTTTAACGCTATCTCTGATGACGGAGCTAGGATAAAAAATGAGCGAAAATAAGAATTATTATGAAAAATTGGAAGGAAAAGTTTTAATAATTCAAAAAGGAAGGATTGTGTGTGTGTGTGTGTCTTTCATTTGCGACTTCTCAAGAAAAATCCTAGATATCTATGGCGTCGCCGACATGACGTGCAATCACGGAAAAAAAATCGAGCGGAATGGCATTTGCGATGTCGCGCAATCCTCAGGCGCAGACATTAGCGGCATTATGTCAGACTCCCTTCGAGTCGCGCTCGTGAAACTGCGAGTCTGTTCAAACAGTGATAGCAGTAACAGCCTCTGCCTCGCTTACACCTCTCTCGCTAAACCTCCCTCGCTTCTACCCGCTCGTCGCTCTTATCGCCACTCTCACCCTCTCTCTCTCTCTCTCTCTCTCTCTCTCTCTCTCTTTCGCGCGTATAGACGCGTACCCAGCAGCCGTCTCTTTTCGTCGGCGCGCCGTGGCAACGTTGTTCAATCAATAATGTACACCCTAGGTGCACCACGTGTCCACATACTTAGAATAAGCGCGTGTGACGGCGCTCCGAGGAGAGAGAGGAAAAATGGAAAAGAGTGGAAATTCGCTGTAGCTATCCGCGCGCAAGTGGCACGTAAGATCAAAGGATGTTTCGTAAGGGTGTCGGTGAGTTAAGCAGCATCAGCTACTCTCAGTCTACAAAGAGCTTATCCTCATCGACGTATTGTGTCGTTTGAAAGGATCCGCGCCGGACCGTCGGTCAACGGCGAAACTATCGAAGGAAAATATTTTCGAGCGTTTGTGTTTCCGATGTTATTATTCAGACAGAAATAGGTGACCTTTAAATCGGGAAAACACGAGCGAGAAAATGTAAAAGCATATATAATCTGCGAAAAGCAGAGAGATGGTGCGGCTGTGATCGCACACGTATAAAAAGAAAAGTCTGATGATACCTTTTTTATCAATAAATATTTTCGGCAAAGATACCCATGTTAATGCAAAATAAAACATTGCAGCAAGCTGAAGATTACAAAATAGATTTGCAATTTGTTAAAGATATAACTGTGTGTGGGGAAGGAAAAATCTAACTAAATTAAATTGACGAGTATATATAGCTATATTAAATTGATAACAAAAAATAAGTTAAACATTCTCTGCTTTTATCACTAAACAGATTGTTATAAATGATAGCAGATGTCAGGATATTAGTGTGAAATGACTTTATTCGTTCGATAATGAATTGCATCTATATAATAACACATAATGAAATACTTACAAACATGATGAGCATGTCGCAGCTGCAGAACGTCGCATGTGTGCACGTAATGGTATAACGTTTTCTCAATTAGGTCCGGTGGATCGTAGCCCGTTAATTGAGCGACTCTGTAACAACACCCAAGACACCATATACATAATACCATATATCTATCTCCTCTTTAGCGAGTTATTATACTTTCTCCGTTTCGCCCAATACCAATCCGCGTATATCAAAAAGCTTACATATTATATTTTCTCTAAAGAGAATCATTAAAAAATTTTCCCTGAGGAGTATATTTTTATTTAAATAAATATCATTTTTTTATTTTTATTTCAATGCAATTTTGTCGTAAAGGGATGCGTATATATTGTGTAAATTGTGTAAAATACTACCGCGGTTATTCCCCGTGTAACTCGCTGCACCCGATATCACTCACGCAGCGTTCCAACGCGGAGATACAGTCCAAAAGACCACAGAGATAGGTCCGTTCTCCGCTGATCGCTTTCCGCGGATCGGGGCTTGTTTTCGTCGGGATTTACGGTGCGAGCGTCGCGAGTTTGCACAATCCGCGTGAGCCGATTCCGATCGACGGTATGTATAAAATTTCTCTCTCATCGCGCGCTTCTATCCGCGCTATATTTATACTGCGTCACGTGTTCGTTCCCAGTACAAGCGAGCGGGTGTGTAGGGCTCGCCGGGACCGCCGGTGGTGGATATTTATTTGCCGTGGATGGAGAGGAAAAAAAAAGAGGATACGCGGCAGCACGGTAACACGAAACTGATTTTAATGGCCGTATCCCTCTCAACCGGGGGCAATGCGCGGGCCTTCCATCGAAATATTAATGGCGCAATACGACACCCAACTATAATTACATTGGAAATAAATAATCCACTGTGTCCCGGTGCTCGAGTCAACACCGCTCGCTTCCTCCAGCAGCGCGAGGAGATCCGGAGGAAAAAGATTTATTCAAGAAATAGTGTTTTTGCTGATTATAAATTTTATACACAGATATAATAATGTTAATATATTTATCATTAATTTTAGTATTATATTGTACTATATTCGTGTCTTTATACTAGACACATAATTCTCTAGTTGATTTGTTTTAACTGAGAGACTTTCACGTTTGGAAGCTATTATAATTGACCAGTTTCTATTTATTTCTTTTGCAATTATAATGACAGCGAAAGAAGAGGGATGATGCGTAGCTCCATGCGGAAGCGATCGACTTATAAGATGGTTACAGAATTTAATCTCGATCTTTTTTTTTATCCCATGTATGATGAATGTTAACCTACTTTGGAAATTCTATTGTACATTACGTATTGTACAGAAGTAAACATGAAAGCGACTTTGTATAATAATAGACATCAGAAATTTTATAATTCTTTAAAGAAAATATTGCAAGAAATTTATATAATATAAATATAAATATTTTACCTTGCATCGAGGAATATGAGCTTCAGATCGAGCGAAGCTCGGAACATGAACATGTTGTGATGCAATTTAATCTCGGTTATGGAACTCGTCGGCAGCGAGTGGCCGACCGCCATTAAACCGACATTACGGATGCATCGTCCGACGCCGTCCTCATATTCGGATCCGATGGGAGCCTCCACGATGCATTTTAAATAGCCGGAACAGTGTATGACCTAAAAAAATCAAATCAAAAAGATCGCTGATATATGTTTCGTTTTTTCAAAAATTTCTCAAAGGCATACAATCTTTTAGAATCTCTCAAATTATACAACACGTCAAATTTTGACAACGATAACTTTTCTATTTTAAGTAGAAAAGTTATCATTGTGAAAATTGTATATTATTGTATAATTTGATCTTCATAAAGAAACTCGAATTTTTTTAAATAAAAATGTTATTTGAATATTTTTTAATACTGAGATGCTTAAAGGATGGGACGAAAGAAGTTTCTTCCCATCCTCTCTCAAGGTATCTTTAGCGGTATTAAATTTTAAGCAGTATTAAAAAGTAATCAAGAAGAAAGTATCTAGAAAGAAATACGCTTTATTGCTTTGTTAATACTCTCTTTTTACGTATCATTCTAATAAAGTTTTATAGCGCGTAACACGTCGTCGCATTGCGTGCATACTTGCAATTCGAGATGCATTCGCGACGTTATTCCTTGACCGAGAGCACGTGGTGATACTTGAGTGATATACCCTCGCGAGCCGCGGCTGAAGTACGGATGCTCGCGCAGAACAACGGAAAATTAACAATTCCTGCTTAATTGAATGACTGATGACGCGATGCGTAAAAAGTCTCGCTGAACATCACGCTCCGGTCTCGAGTGCCGGGCGAATTTGTGAAGCAAATAGGCCCCTTATTATGCCCGCGTTGCATACATCATCTCATATGCAATTCCGGTGCATCGGCGCGCATCGCGGCGCGAAAGGGAGTTAAAGAAGAGCGGAGTTTGTGACACGAGGGCGGTCGACCACTTTTAATCTCACCCCGGTAGCGGATCTCACGCGTGTCTGATCGAACAAAGCAAGCTGAGTCTCATCGAAAGGCTCTTTAAAACATCAAAATGGTGCAAGTTTGTCTTCAAGTTATGATGTACTTGAATTTATTTTAAATTGTGTTTTTAAGACAAACAGATGCCAATAAGTTGCATCATGAAGTCGAGGCTAATTTAACGAGACTCTGTAATAATTCTCAAGATTTATCGGTATCATCCTAAGATGAGACACTCGGAGCAGGTTCTCTCTCCGTTCTCACTCGAATTTCACGCAATCGTTAATCCGTACATTTCCGTTCGCGCGTCGACAAAAGAAAAGCCAACTACAATCCGCCTTTGTGCGTGTGTAAGTACCATAGGGATAAGCTCGCCCTAGCTCCAAAACTCTCTCGGTTGATCTAACAGCTCGCTGGGGGTTGCATTCATGACTATGCTCGACACCATTGGGGATCTTTATGCGCGATTTCGTCGAGGGTTACCGTCATCGTAGTACCACGGTTTGAACGAGCTATTTGTCAAACATTTTCCTCCACGAGGAAACTGCCTTCCTCGGTTAGCAAGTGCAAGGTATATTCGCAGGTCCCTTCACCTTCTCTCGTCTCCTCCCTTCGCTTCGGAACAATAGCGTCGTCGTTATTGCCCGAGCATATGTCGAAAGTTTAGTGATACCCGGGAGAGGATAATATGAGCAGTTTTACTCGATTTCGGAAAATTAAGGCATCGCCGTTCATAAATCGGGATTAGTGTCTAAACGCGATTTTTCGCATTTTCACGACAAATTGCGTAAATCCGATTAATAGTTTCGACAGTGTAACATAAGTACTGACTGAAATTGATTCTTGCTGCACACATATTTATGGTTTGTTTAAAAAACCGAATAGTGGAAGAAAAATTATTTTTATTTTATCTCGATTTTATTTTTCAGATACCTATTAAATTTTATGCGTACATAATAACATGATATAATTTGATATTATTTATTGTATCATATATGTATCTATAATATTGTATAACTTATTCAGTCATTTTTTTAAATTAATTTACGAGTTAGGGGCTTATTAACAGTATTAATCAAAATTTACTTAATGATTTAATTTAAAAATTATAAGATAAGAAAGCTAAAAAATCAGGATGAAATTTATCACAACTTACACTCTATTTTTATCATTTTTATCCATTATTTTAGAAACATTATAAATGTTACCATTACTCTACTTTTAAATATATATATAGGTATAGGTATAAGTTAAATATAGGTATAATGTGGTTTTTGTTTATAAATTTTTTGTAAAACATTGATATATGTTAACAATGATCGATAAATTGTTGAAAATGATTAAAAGAAATAGATAAAAAGCATAGCATTTTTTCTAGACAGACTGGATACGAGCGAATTTTACCATCTGCCCGATGCGTTTCCTTTACGACTGAACGTGACTGTGACAATTGCGTCCCTACTTAGCTGATCAAACTTTATCTC
The DNA here is from genome assembly GCF_048541705.1 of Temnothorax americanus. NCBI lineage: Eukaryota > Metazoa > Arthropoda > Insecta > Hymenoptera > Formicidae > Temnothorax > Temnothorax americanus. Next base: position 8,539,834 of record NW_027509338.1, on the reverse strand, counting down.
TTATTTAGCATTTGGTTTTGTAATTATATATACATATATATATATATGTATATATATATATATGTATATTATGTATATAGTAAAAGAATACTAATCGCGCAACTCGTATCCTTCCATTAATCTCTTTCAGTCTCGGATTATACATAGAATAGTGAAACTATCGTATATTTAACTTGCTCCTCTTTCCGTCTTTCTTTCTCTCTTGTTTCTGTAAAAAGGACTACTTTTCTGTTCTTAAAATTACTGCCGTAAGCTTGTCTTAAAAAATGTTTGACTTATATATTAAAAAAAAAACGAGATTTGCAAGACATTTCTTTTTGCTTAATAGTTATTTTATCTTTATTATAATAATAATTAATAAAATTATATAATCCAAAGTTACAATGTACGTGGAATTCAAAATCTTTTTCGACTACGACTGATAATATTTTGAACAATTTTTTGATCGAGTGTCAAGATGTATGTATACATACATATACGTACATAATAGTAACTTAATCATTTTAAGAAACTTTAAATGTGTGTGCTATCCCCGAGGACGTTTGGTATATTAATTGGGCATTAATTTAACATTTTATGAAAATCTATTTTTTCTTGTTTACCTTGTATCCTTCCGTGACGAGACCCGCGTTCCTTTTCGCTAGGATGCACTTCATTCTGAGAAGAAAGGCACGTTCCAGCTCGATCTCACCTCGCGAATTCGGTGGCGGGAATGTGAAACCCGCCAGATCCGCAGGGCTCTGCGGAAGATTCAGCACGGAAACCATCTCGTTGCGATCTTCCGGATAAATGTACTCGAATATGCTGTTTCCCGTTAATTCCACCTGCACATACGAACAGTTTCCGTTAATAATTTCCGGATTAACGTGGACTTCCATTACCTGGCGTAGCAATGTAACATATACACACAACGATGTAATAATACGATACACACAACACATAATAATGCAATTTTGCGCGGGAAATTTTATTACAAATTATACATGCAAGATATTTTCAATATTATTCATTTATTAGTTTTCATATTTTCTTGACATTTACATATTTAGAGATACGTATAGTTGTTTAAACATAAACGTAATTGCGTAAGTAAATGTTGAATACATTTTTTTCTCAAAAAATTGCCAAAATTGAATTATTAATTAGTGAAATAAATGAGGGGATATCTCCCACCTGCGACAAACCTAAGTGCACGCTAGCAGTCTCGCTTATGTACATAATTTTCCCGTCTGGTGCCACGACGAAGATGAAGCCGTCCAGTGTCTGCAGTCAGAAATATCCTGTTATCACAAGGTTAATTCACGACTCACGCGAATTTATTAGTTATTTTTACGGATTGTATTCTGAATTTATATTTGTCTTTATTAATCGGTGAAAGAGAGAGAGAGAGAGAGAGAGAGAGAGAGAGAGAGAGAGAGAGAGAGAGAGAGAGAGAGAGAGAGAGAGAGAGAGTAAAAGTGACGATCACTCACTTGTAAGAGATGCGAACCCAGTTCCTTGATGGTGGTCTCTAAGGGATTGTTGGGCGGTGGCGCGGCACCCCATTCGTCTCCGAGACCTGAAAAAAACTTAATTAAATCAATCTTCTGCTTTTAATATCGAGCGAGAACACAGGCCTGTTTGAAAATGTATGCTTTCTCTTGGTGAAATGTATTGATTATTGCGACTGATGTTCATTTCTACGAATGTAGATTAACTTTAATCTCGGTGTAACTCACTTTTATATATTTTTTTATTTTTTAGAACTAGAAAAAGGCAAAAAGTAAATTAATCTGAGATTAAAGTTAATCTACATTGGTAGAAATGGACATGACGCATACACGTCATATACAATTTTTGCTGAATCTACATTTTTCAAGTTATTATTACTAATTTTCATAAATAACAATGTTTAACAAAAAAATCGTTTCTATTTCTCTTAAGTATTATTTAAGACACATTAATCGTCTGAAACCGAAAGATTAAGGATACGCAAATTTAAAAACCGGTTTTTGAATTATTAAAACGTATAAAAATCCGCGTCAAAATTAGAAGAAGCCGAAATCTAATTTGATAAGAAATCACTTTCGCTTTTATACTGAAGTAAATTTCAGTAGGATCATTCATGTCACGTACTATGTGTTCATATTTGAGTGTGACATTTCAAACGTCGTGTATTCTAGAGCATATTTCTCTCAAGTTTGATTATCGACTGACATATTTTTTAGAAGAATCGTCGATCGTGCTGTTTCAATATACGACACGTGTCAGATTTTACGATTTTATCTTTATTATTATGTCAACGTACACAATGGCGCACGTTTGACAGACAGCTCGATCCACCTCGAAGAAAGAAACTGTCTCAGTTCAATATCCTTCGCTATCACCGCGTTACATCGAGAATTTTACATTGGAATCCGATATAACAAGCATGAAGCTCGGGATAGAACGTGAGAAATTGTTAAAGATGGATTCGTCGAGATTTGACGCAACACCGATATTATTTTTTAAGATCACTATTACATAAATCGTCATATTTATTAATAAATCATAGATGAGAAGTTTAAAATAGCGACATTACAACGCGTCTCGTTTAATATCGATTTTTGACGGTTGTTTTGAATTGTGAAGGGTTAATCTTGCGGTAATAATCGACGAGGCGATCGGCCTCTCGAGAAATTTCACGCTCGTTTTTCGACAAAGCGCGCGAGGAAGCGCCCTTAAAAGCGTCGTCGTGAGGACGCCGTGTCTCTTTTTACCCGAGAATAAAGACGGGACGATCGCGCGCGCGTTCTAGAGGGATGCAGCCACTTGAAATTCAATTCGCCAATGTCGTGAGAGGGGGAATCGAACTGAGGGAGGCCATTGTAACACTATAACGGCCCCCATGCTTTGCTTACAAAGCGTTGGGAACTAACAATGCATTAAGTGCGCAATCACATCCATCTCATCCGATACTATTTGCCCTTTGCGCGTAAGTGTCCGGTTGCTAAATTCATACCAGCCCTATAACAACGGCAAGATAAAAAAAGGCATGATTTGCGGCTATTTATGCTCAATTATGGAGTTTGGATAAGGCAATCGTTCTGGTAGGTTCAGATTGATTTCGATAAACAAGTGGCATTGTATGCCGTTAATTATTAAAGGATGAAATTTAAACCAATGCCTTGAGTTAAATAACATTTTGTTATTTTTAATTACCATGTAAGTTGAAATATACTATTTCAACACTAAACAGTATTATTTCAACTCCATTTTAGTAGGTTTAGATAAATTAATATTATTTTAATTAAATTAACGACGTATTGAGTTGAAGCACGTATTGAGTTGGCGATCTATGGGAATGGTTAAAATGACTCAAATTGGATATAATTTGACACTACGAATTTAACAGGGTAAACTTATGCCGATAAGTATATTATTATTTATTAATCATTATATATATTCTATATATTAATTCGATTTGATAATATAAAAAAAACTCGATTATAACAAATAAAAGCAAGATTTACCAAATGGGCATATTCGTTACCATGAGGAAAGACGGCTCTCATCTTGAGATAACTTGTGGTCAGTCTGATGATGCTGGCCTTGTCCAGTTGTGTAGTAATGGCAGCTGGAAGTGGTAGCAGCTTCGCCAGCTCCAAAAATTCCTGATTCTCCTTAACGCGGCGCGACCGCGCTGCGTTTTTGCTTTTTTCTTTCATCACGATTTCCTGCAGACCACCGGATGATGTAGCGGAGCTAGCGATGCCGTTCGAATTGTTGTTGTTGTTGTTATTGTTATGATGATAATGATGATGATGCGGATGATGCGAACTCAGATCCAATGTGTCTGAGGGAGGACTGCTGTCTGCAAATAAAAGGAATAATTTTCGTGAAACATGTGTGTCAAACGAATGTGTTTAACGAATTTCATTAGGATTTTATTAGCGTAATTTAATATTATTAGCATTGTTATATAACTGTCATATACAAACAGACAAATAAATAAATAAATAGCATCTTTTAATTTGCTTAGCAACATTTCATTTTTTAAAACTTTATTATTAAATTTAAGTATACATTTTGATTAAATTTTAATGTGTCTTTACACATTTTGTTATTTCTTGATGAAGTTTTAAAGATTTTTCAGACTCTAAGAAACTTCAAATTTTTAAAACTAAAGAACATACATTATTTTTATCCAAAAGAATATATATTAGTATAATATATTCTATAACATATATACATATGTATATCTTCTTGCATATGTAACGTTACATTCTTGATCAAAATTGAGGGAAGGTAACCCGTAATTCCTCGATGTTATCGCGCATGTTTACGCACGTCGTTCTTAAGGATAGAACATAATACGTCAAGAGTGGCATTAAGGGTTTGCGCTCGCGACCGAGGAGACTAGACATGCGCAACCTACCCGCGTGCATGTAAAATCGATGCAGCAATATCGCGAATTGCATAAACGACAGCATAAAGTAGTCGCGCTATCAGCGTACCCCAGCTGAATTAACTTAACTCCGCTACGCGGAGTTCGAGTCCACGCCCGCCGTAATCACAATTCATCGTCATCGTTAATGTCGCCGGCAGAAATGCCGATATCCTGTAACACCTGATATCGCATTGCTGATAATCGGATTGGAAAATATAGACGTTTGCCCTCGTCTTGTCCTTGTGTTATGTATATATACAGAAAACGATCATCACACCTTCCTCGCAATTCAGGAACGCTCCCCATTTGCTTATATCAGTTATGTATCTATCTTTGCTGATAAATATCAATTACTGTGAAATATCGTCGCTGGAAAATATTATATTCTCTCATATTATAAGCTATGAAATTTACATGATATGCAAATTTTCATATATATTGTAATTATATTTTATTATTTCTAAAATAATATGAATAATGCTTTACACTCGACATTGCTTGAACCCGATGTGTCAGGCAATGTTGTAAAAATTTCATACAATTTTTTACGTTTCATGTAAATCGCCCTGGATAACCGGGTGTGTCATTGGCCCCGTAGAGATCGGAATTTTGCAGGCGCAATTATTTGTCTTGCAATATTGGCGGTCGTGACTTTATTTCGAAATCACGTTCGAAGCTTCCAAGCCGAATTACATTTTTTCCCAGATGAAATAGAACCGTCTCTATAGACACATGGCATATAATCCATAAAATTGAGACTACGAATGTTTTTTTTAATTTTCCATAACTTTGCGGGCACGTGACAAATTTCGAAAGTATAAATCGGCAAAAAACTTATACTCGAAGAGTATACCGTCACGTGCCTGTACCGTCACGTTAAATTCGCGGGTTTATATCTATGTATTCTATGTAATAAAAATATCTCAAATAAGAAAATAAGGAAATAGAATTCATAAATTGCAAAAAATGTTAAATACGGTTAGTCGTATATCGAACAAAATTTAAAAAATAAAATTATTCGATTAAATTTGCCGTTTGCTCGACATATTATTATACGAAAAATGCACAATTCAATTACTGAATTTTTTACTATAAATTTAATAGAAGGCCACGATTCAATTATTGAATTTTTGATTATAAATTTAATAGAAGATCTATACGACCCTATAAAGGACGGATTTACGTGCAATAAAGCTTCAACATTTTTTTCCTTTCTCTTTCACTTATATGTGCAATTTAATTCTTCTTACGCACAGTAGATTTTTTTATCTGATATTCTGATACCGATTGCAACCTTTGTCAAGACTTTCATCAATCGCTTGCTCTGAATAAACTGATAAGTTTACTCGATTAATGTGAGAAAAAGAGGGTTCGAAGTTTTATATATAGCATGTACATCAGCTTTGGGCTCGTATAGACCTCGTATCAAATTTACAGTTTATAAACGAGGCAATTAATGTTATGCATTTCTATTCTCAAGCTCTTCGATTTAAATTACACATGCACTCGCAAGCATGCGTGCGTACAAAATATCTGTAAAACACAGAATTTCATATAAAATTAAATCCCTTAAAAATATCTCACGTTTTAAGTCGGAAGCTGGAGTGAATTTCTCAAGTGCTCTCCAACACGCACGTTCGATGCGAGAGAGATTTTGACCGCGACGTCGTCGTTCGCGAGTGATACGGCGCGTAACGACGACGTCGAAGCTCCTCATTATAAGAAACGAAAGCAAAGGGAGCAAACCGTCATTAAAGCGCCGGCGAGAGAGCAACCTAACGATGTAGCTACCCGGACTTCTCTGGAATGGAAATTTGTTTGAATAATGCATTTTTTTGTCGCTCTATCTCTGCATTCGGTGACGGTTCCGACCGACGCTCAACACTTCTCGATTTCCCTTATATATAAGTATCTTATCAAGCGCGTAAAATGCGCTCGGTCTTCCTGTTTATTTGAAAAAAGTCATCACTCTGTCATCTCTCTTTCTCTCTCATTAAAAAAATCTCAAAAATAAAAACGATATAGGGTAAATTCGGGTGAGATGACCTTAGAGGAGAGATGGCCTATTCATGCAATGATGAGAAAAAAAATTTCTTAATTCCAAAAAATATTTAGTCCGATACGAGCAACTAAACATGTTAATTAGTTAACTAAACATTAGTTGTTTCAACAATTATTAATTAAGTTGCACTAAAAAAGGTATAGTGCATTCATGTCAACCTTTAAAATTTTTTAATCAAGAATTAATTAATTCAACTAATGTTTAGTTAAACTAATTAAAATGTTTAGTTGCTCGTATCGGACTAAATATTTTTTTGGATTAATAAATTTTGTTCTTAGTGTAATTATTCGATACTAGATGGCGAGCTAGATTGAGAGAACATGGATGGGCCATCTCTTTTCTATAGTCATCTTACCCGTGTTTGTCTTATTTGTGTATGAAGTTTGTTATCGAAACATTAGAAAAATCCTTTTGAATAATTTTGGATAACAATTCTCTAGTCAGTTTCGAAGATCTTTCTGCTTATAATTAACATAAATTAAACAGATTATTCAATTGATAACATCCCGCCAGCTTTTAAACTTTAAGTAAACGTTAAGTAAATTGAAGGAATGATTTTTCTCGTAGAAAGTAAAAATATAACAAAAATATTGCCACATATCCTTTCAAAGTATCTCTCTTTTCTCTCTCTCTCTCTCTCTCTCTCTCTCTCTCTACGTAGAAATTTATTTTAAAATATTATTTATTTTGAAAGATTAATCTTTCCTTCGCTGATTTATGAAACACCTAACTCATGAACGTGACAATTCATAATAAATAACTACAAACGTCGATCGTTAGAAAAATGTCAAATAACATGTCAGTTAAGAAAATTGTCAAACGGAAGCGTTCGCAACATCGCGATGAATTTGCGTGTGCATTATTCCGCTACCAGGAAGTATCGTTTCCAAGATAATGCGCATAACTGGACAGTTATCCTTTTCTCGCGCATTCGCAGAAACCGCGCTCAAACATTCGTTCGCGCTCGTTCCATTACCGGGAAAAGTGCAGGCCGTCGCGTCGGTGACGAACAGGTCCAAGGAAAAGTGACTCCACACTCCGAGAATAAGTTGCTTCCTCATTGGCCGGTCTCGGTATCATATACTTCCATATTGCGATCACAAGATCGAGAACTATTATTAAGAACTATCGTCGGTGAAAATTAGAGAACATTTCTGACCAGAGGCGCCATTTTGTGGCGATGCTTGAAACACATGCGCATTACTGCACGAAATTGATTAGTTAAAAGATGAAAAATTTATTCACGATTAAATATGCGTCAAAAAATTATATACACGAGAGTTTACATATATTAATAAAATTAATATTGTATTAACGATCGGAGGGGTTTTATTTAAAATATCGAATAAAAGATTTTTTAAATTTAATTTTATAGTGTTAATTGTATTTATTTATATAATATTATTAGATATTGAGAGAGAGAGAGAGAGAGAGAGAGAGAGAGAGAGAGAGAGAATTTGAGTTTAATCAATGTAAGAATTGATCGGAATTTAACTTCTTATATGCATGCAGATTTGCTTTCAGTTTTATTTATCTTTATTTTATTTATTTATTTATTTATAAAAAGAAAGAGAAAAATCTAATTTTTACAAATCCGTGGATTCAAGAAATTTAATCACTCCACTGCAGAAATAATAACACAGTACAATGTACCAAAATTTATTTGAAATCAAAATAAAAATGAGCAAAAAAAATGAAATTATTTTTCATATTTTATAGTCACACAATAAAAAATTTACATTAAAAATCTTATACATTATTAATTTTTCGGTGAGAAATATCATCCTTATTGGAATATTTAACTAAAAATTATTTTTATATTATACTTATTATTTCAAATATGTAAATCTCTTTCTTCACACAGATCAACGAAGTTTTAGAAGTACTTTTTCCAGGATTAAAGATTTCCATTTTAAAATATGCATGTATTACGCGTGTGACTGTGACTACAAAGCACGCGAAAATAATATGTTTTTCTTTACTCGCACCGTTCTAATCCGAATAATATATGAATTGATAAATTTGCAAATTTAAATAAACTAGATTTTTCGGGTGAGGAGCTTATACATATGAGCAACCGAGCAGAAATTATTTTGAATAATTCACGTATATTTGAATATTCAGAAAAATCTGAATCGTATTTATTATGACGGATCATATGTACATAATACCTTCCTGATTCTCTTGCTTGTGTCTAATTCTCCAATTTTGGATATAAGGGTCACTTCTCGGGACAGCCGACCCGCGTCCGTAATTTTCCATCGGTGCCATGTTGCACGCATTCTTCCTATCGCAACTAGCTGAACTTTGACACCACGTAGATCGCTCACAATGTTTTCCACGTGTCGCCGACGACGTTGAAACTACTTAATTATCAGTTCCGAGCACGCGTGTTAAGAAACCGCTATGACTATCTGCCATTACTGCAATTTCCAAACCACGTGATCCACGACATCGGACGCGCACGTGTCATTGATCGAAGGAATCGATGAATGCCCGATCAATGTTGCACCGAAATTCAAAAAAACTTGATTCGCCGCGATCGATATTATAAGAGAATCTGCCGATGTTAACAAGACGACGTGCGAACGTAAAAAAAAGACTCGCTCGTGCGTCGCGCGTTGAACTCGACTAGGGAGCATTTATTTCAGAGCGACTCACTATTCTCTCTTGCCGCTGAACCAATGTCTCCTCTCTGCTTTACCTTACCCTTGCTCATCTCAACCAACGCTGTTTCCCGATGGGATAGGTAAGCTGTGAGAGGCACCACCCTTATTTTAAGCTCCACCCTTGATAGCAGGGTCAGTCCCGGGGAGGGTCAGGAATTCTCCAGTGGGGTGCACGCACGTGCGAACGTTCATGTATGCGCCCTCTCCCTCCCCGTTCCTTTGAAAAAACCGAAAGAGCAGCTGAAGCCCGAAGGATAATTGTAACAAAACGTTCCTGCCACCGATTTAGGAATAAAAGTCGTTCGCGAAGAAAAATTCACGCTCCAATAAAATATTTTTATAAAATATAATTACGTTTATTCTTTCGTATATATTACAAAAGATGATATATGATACAATTAAAATGCTTCTCCAAAAAGTTTTATGTTGAAAAAGTTATTCTTTATTATATATCTTAATGCAACAAAAAAAGGGTTTTAAAAAAAGCATTGTAATAACAAACTACGTTTATCGTAGATAAATTTTGTTTAATCTATAAAATAACACGCATTAGAGTTTATACTTAAAGAGGCATGAAATTCATTTGTATCGGAGAGAAAAAATAAAAATAGCGAGAGTCAAGCGAGATTATAAGGTGTTGATTTAATTCATACCCTATTCTTGTCCAGACACGCGTATTCGAAATGTCTTAAAATGTCTCTAAAATTTTTTTAAGACGTTAAAATAATCATCATCATATCACTAACAATCCATTATATCAGGATTAACAATTATGCATGTGTTACTTTAACAATATTTCTATCGCTGATTTATGAACAAAAAAGTTATAAAAATATACGATAGAAGTTGTGCTAATTAATTTTCAATTCTTTAATGAAGACAATTACGATTTGTATAATATTTAACAATATTTTTATTAATTAGTTGCTTTATAATATTTTTCTATAATTTACGAACAATTTTTATGGAATTTATGAAATATAATTTTACAGTAAAATTTAGTTGCTTGATATAGTAAATATTTATTTCAACTGCAGAATACATGCAACATTTTGATATAATTTTAAAATTTAGCGTGTTTTATAGAAATATACAGTGCATTATTTAAGATGTAATAGTAACAAAGATCATCAAAGCGCATGTATATATTGTCAAAATATAACAGCGGAGCTGTAAGAGATTATTAATAGGAACAACTGGAAACTTACCTTTTTACTTATTCATGCGTATTTCTATATAGTTACTGAGACGTGAGCCTATATTAGTTTAGCAGAAACCTCGCTGTCGCATATTAGGAGCCTATCTCATAATAGGGGACTTTCCTCTAATCTTATCATCATAAGGGCATTTATAAGTTTAGACAAGAGATGAGAGATTTTCGTCTTTAACGCAATTTTAATAAAAATTCTAGAAATATATTATAAGTTATTGCAGCAACTTTATAAAGAGAGAGAGATATATACCTATACATATTAGAGGACAAATATTAACACATATTTAAATTCTTTTAATACCCACTAAATAATAATCAATATCTTTATGCATTACTCATTTTAAAAAATTACGCAAAATCAATTAATAAAGCATCGCTGTTATTCGCCTGAATTATAATCGAGATTTCACGGATATTATAGCTGGGAATGATAACGTCGCGAGCAAAGCCGCATATCAAATGTCGAGAGATCAGATGCGAATTAACAAATACTGACGCATGCAGGATGCATGCAATTTCACTCTCGTTTATTACAAATGTTATTAGGTCTATTTTTTTCAATTAGATTCGTTTTTCCTTGCTTTTATATTCGCGTTTTCTTGCAAAAGAAACCATTTGCACGTGTGCTTCGTCGGCCGTTTTGTATCGTAAAGCCGTCGCATCTTATTCAGCCTTCTTCGCGTTTTTTCTCAAAGCTTCAATCTTTTTTCATTTATGAAACATAGTTCATAAGCGCGGTAACTTATAATAAATAATTCCAAACATCGATTGTTAAAAAAATGCCAAACGGAAGCTTACGTAACATTGCACCGAATTTGTGGGTGCATTGTTCCGCTATCAGAAGATATTATTTCCAGGGTAATGTGCATTAATATTAGTTATCCTTTTTTTCGCGCATTCGCCAAAACCGCGCACCAATATTCGTTCGCGCTCGTTTCACTATGGGAAAATTGCAGGCCTTTATCGCGTCGGGGACGAATCTTCCGTTTTGTAATGCGAGGCTCGAAACTCGAAACACGTGGTGCATTGCTGCACGAAATTGAATAATTAAAGAATGAACATTATTCACGATTAAATATGCGTCAAAAAATTATACACGAGAGTTTACATATATGTATGTTAAAATGAAATTAATATTGTATTAACGATTGGAGATTTTGTTGAAAATATATATAAACTGTCGAATATATATAAACGATTTTTTAAATTTAATTTTATAGTATTAATTATAAATATATATTTATATAATATTATTAGATACAGGGGGGGAGAGAGAGAAAGAGAGAGAGAGAGAGAGAGAGAGAGAGAATTTGAGTTTCTTTTGAGATTAATCAAGAATGTAAGAATTCATGTAAGAATTTATCATATGATGTAAGTTTTTATGCACACAGATCAACGAAAATTTTAGAGAAGTACCCTTTCCCAGACTAAAGATTTCCATTTTAAAATATGCATGTATTTTATTTATGTGACTACAAAACGTGCAAAAATAACGTGTATTTTTTAACTCGCACCGTTCCAATCCAAATATAATTTAATAAATTTGTATAGATTTAGGTAAATTAGATTTTTTGGACGTGGAGCTTATTTAAGGAACCAAGCAGCAATTATTTTGAATAATTTGCGCATGAATATTCAGAAAAAACTAAATCGTATTCATGACGTAGTCCGAGTTTTCACACACACCGTAAAGAAAAAAGTAATTTTGAGAAAAACGGCGAGTGTCACACCTATTATTAGAGAAATAACTAGGAAAAAAATGTTATTAATTAGAAAATTATTAACATTTTTATACATGTGATTATGAAATTGTCCCTCATTGATACGTCTTTAATAAATTTTTTTTCATATTTGCAATTGCACATTAACCGAATATCAGTATAGAGACTGATATGCATCAGTTCATATAAAATTTAATTAATTTCAATCAATATTCATAAAAATAATCTTGTAAAAATTTTGTTTATATAATTTTGCCATGCTTACGAATCATGAAAGATAATACGTTATCAGGGAGGATAAATTGAAACTGCTCTATTGCCTTTATTATGCATGCTTATTATACACTTGTCATTCAGCGGCAAGTGTAATCACGTAGCGAGGAGCAGACAGCACTGTTTATTAGCTCAATCAGTTACCTTACTTGCAAGATATGTTACATGGGTTGCACATATGTGCTGCATGTTGGGCCTATATCGGTTGCTTCCAACCTACACCTGTGTGACACTAAAGCAAGAGGAAAACCGTAAAGAAAATAGTAATTTTGAGAAAAACGCATTTAAAGTTTGGCCGAGCCGCGCCGAGCTGTCTGAACCCTTTCGCTTTTCCGCTTCACTCATTTCCCTCCTTTTTCTCATTTTTTTACCTGTATTGATGTAACACAAGTTTTGTGCGGAACTGCGTGGGTCTATCTAGTCTATCAGCTACCATCTTCAACGATTGCGCCGTCGTTATTTATTTCTCTCCTCGCATAAGAAATGCCGCGATAAAAATAACAATAAGTTACAGGGTAACTGTCTAACTTGGGTCTTTCTCTCCACTTCCAATGACCCACTGCCTCAACATTTTCACGAGATTTGTGACCGATTTTTCTCTTGCTTTAATGTCACACAGGATTAAGTTGAAAGCAACCGACAGGCCCAACATGCGGCACATGTGTGCAACTCATGTAAAACATATCTTGCAAGTTATAGGTAGCTGATTGAGCTAATAAACAGTGCTGTCTGTTCCTCGCTGCGCGCTTATACACTTGCCGCTGAATGACAAGTGTAAGAGCGCACAATAAAGGCAATAGAGCAGTCTCAACTTATCCTTCTGATAACGTATTATCCTTGTTGATTCGTAAGCATGGCAAAACTATATAAACAAAATTTTTACAAGATTATTTTTATAAATATTGATTAAAATTAATTAAATTTTATATGAACTGATGCATATCAGTCTTTATACTGATATTCGGCTAATGTGCAATTGCAAATATAAAAAAAGATTTTATTAAAGACGTATCAATAAGGAACAATTTCATAATCACATGTATAAAAATGTTAATAATTTTCTAATTAATAACGTTTTCTTTTTTCCTAGTTATTTCTCTAATAATATAGGTGTGACACTCGCCGTGGGCAGGTAGGACGGGTGAAACTGAATAGAAAAGTCCTGTATCATTTTGTGATTATGGCAATAAATAATGTGAAATTAATTAATAAGTGTCCGCGAATCAGCGTGCGTCTGCGTGATTCGACGAGATGAGACAGCCCAGGTCTCTACAAGTCTTTGCAAGTGTCACTTGCTAGGTCCACGGTCAGGTACTTCGGATTTATCTGTTCTTTGAATTTTTCTGAGGGATTTTCCTTCTTTTATATGCACACTATTGAGGAATTCTCCACCCACGCCTGATTCTGACCAATGGTGCTTAACCATTTTCCTTGTTTAAGTAAGTGAATGTTAATGCTTTTGCCTGTTACTGTATTAGTGCAACTTTGTCGTTTTTACAGATCCGTACAGTAAGAATAAGAGAATGTGACATCCCACCTGCTACAGTAAAGTTTCGGTTTAGCAATAGCGCGAGTGGTGTCGACTGTACGACTGAACTCAATGTAAGATTAATAGTAAAATTAATAGATCTGCTTGTGTATTAGGAAAAACCTGCGAATTGCTTTTCTGCAAAAATAATATTTCGGTGTTGAATAGAAACGGATAAATCCTAAACTAACAGGTATAATAGATAGTACAGATGTTCGACTTTTGTTACAGTCGTTTTAAAAGAAGTTTTGAAAAGATTAGGTTTTAGTTGAAAAGATTTTGCAACTTGAAAAAATTAGATTTTAGTTTGGATTTTTAAATCTTCGTGCACGAAGAATTCTTTTTGGACAGAACTTTCATAATCCGGTTGCACGTGTTTTAAGAAGGCCTTGACAGCGTTATAATCTTGAAGGTTGATGAAGGTGTTCGACTGAGACATGCCGATAGCAACACATGGCTAAATATTTATTTTCCCGAAAACACAACAACCTGTCAGCAAAAAAATTTTCTGAAAACACGCCAAGATTTCATAGACCGGTATTCAGTCGGTTCTTATAATTGAGACCGTCTTAAGTACAATTGCAATCTTAAGATGTTTCAGATTAATGAAATAAGAGTTAGACACTTTATTATACAGTTGCAAGAACATTAATAATCATTTCATCAAATATTTCTGTGTTTTTTCATGAACTCATTTTAATCTATCATGATTATTATTTATTTACCCCCAATTAGTCGTTGGATTTTTAACATAACGAAACATTTCACAGGGTACAATGAAAACAATTTAATATTTAGGAGAGTTATGTCACGAATTATGTAATTTTCCTAAGACTTAATTTTTCGTAAAGTAACGATCAGTACTCGTGTATTCAAGAATTCTCACACACAAAGACAAAGAGAATCACGGCAACATCTCTGATTTATTAATCAGCGCTTTCCGATATAATGCGTTCACTCGTTGCTCTCTCTCTCTCTCTCTCTCTCTCTCTCTCTCTCTCTCTCTCTCTCTCTCTCTCTCTCTCTTTCTCTCTTCATTATCAAAATCGCCATTCGTTCGCAGATTTTTACAGTTATTACATACCATTACGACTATAATCGATATCCGGGTATAGTAAGTAAGCGCGGCGAGAGGGAGGATGAGGCAATCCAATTTGCGACCACCGGTATCTGTCCCCGTCGTCCAATTAACGGATCTTTCTTCTAATCTCATGGATT
Organism: Temnothorax americanus; assembly: GCF_048541705.1. Lineage (NCBI taxonomy): Eukaryota > Metazoa > Arthropoda > Insecta > Hymenoptera > Formicidae > Temnothorax > Temnothorax americanus. Next base: position 8,524,742 of record NW_027509338.1, on the reverse strand, counting down.
CACCTGGCGCCCGCCCGGATAAATCCCGACCTTTTTGCTCGGATAAAAGAGAAACTGAAGAGGGACGATGCGGGAAGAATGACGTGCAATTATCTAGGTACGTCGATTGCGCTATATGTGTCGGAAGTGCCGAATCGTCGCGTATATGAAACGAGAAATGGTATATTACATTCGATAACGATTACCGATACTGTTGTACACGTCGAAATAGACAAAAAGTTCTATCTAAAAAGAATTCCTCGCGCACGAAAAGTTAATGGATTGGGAAAAGGAAATGATGCCCATTTCCCACAGATATATATTTTTTTAATTTACGTAGAATGTACACGCACGTTTTTTACAATTTTCAATGTTATTGTTACTGCATATACGATAAAATGTTTCACGGTAGAATAATAGAATGCGAATGTCTCACGATATGCAAGGCGAAAAAGCAAGGGAAAAATCGGCCACAAATCTCATGTAAATGTTAGTGCAGTGGGTCGTCGAGAACGGAGAGAGGGACCCGCACTTGTAACTTATTATTTTTATCGCGGCATTTCTTATGCGAAGAGGGAAATAAATGGCGACGGCGCAACCGGCGGGAAGGCGCACTATACAGATCGTGCAGGATGGCAACCCAAGCCGTCGTGTCGTTTGGGAGAATCGCCGAAGATTTTTCAGCGCGCGGGACAAAGAACACCCTCCGCGCGTCGATATATACGTGAGGGAGTTTGCGCGCAAATACGCGCAAAGCAAATACGCGCGAGAGAGAATATCCGTGTACGCGCGCGAAACAAGCGGAGATAATATTTGCCGGGATTTGCACGCGTGCCCGGCCGTCGGCCGTTATTTTCGTATCGTAATGTGTCCCGCGTCCTATAGCCGCCGTGCGGGATGAGGCCGCGTATCCGTGAGAAATGACACATCCGCACACGCGCGATTCCGCTTCTGTGCGCGCGGGCCAGGGTAAATAGGTGTTGTGCATCCCGCGCCGGAATCGCGCCGGTGTTATCTCGAATTAGAGAGACTACGTGCTTGCCACTCGCTATCATCCGGCGCTCCATAAATTCCCATTACGCGACGCGCGTCCGATCAACCTGCATCCTACAATTACATGTTCACTGTTCACTGTTTTTTTTTAGTTTTCTTTATTTCTTATTTTCGAAATAGATATCCAGCGGCGAGTGGCCTGAATCTCGACAAAACGGTCGAAAACGATTGAAATTATCGCGGTGTTTAATTATCCACACTTGTTTAATTATGTTCGACTACTTATTTGAAGAAATAGCCGTCGTTGAATCTTTCTTATTCTTCTTTCACCGTGTTCTGTTTTAATTAATTCAATGCGTCTCTATTCTCCCTCCCACATAACTTCAAGTTAAAATATAATCACACAGGGTTGGACTCGATAATTTAACTGCAACGAGAGATTCAAGAATAAAACTTTATTAGAATTTATCCCTACATTATTTCTATTGTAATTGCAATGAGAGATTCAAGAGTAAAACTTTATTATTAGGATTTATCTATATCATTTTATTGTAAACTCTCTTATTACGGAAGAACAATTTAGACGCATTAAAAAATTTCATTATGAGTATGTAAATTCGTGTTTGTTTCAATTATTTACTATGATATTTAGTGAGAAATGTTTTCCTTCACAATTTCTTTCTTTCGAACTTGGATTACGTTACAGAATAGGGTCGTTCTGCTTCGCGCTGTTCACGAAATGTTCAGATCTCTCGGCCCAAATCGTGAACAAAACATCGTCGATCGTTGATGTCGCAGGTAAATGTCAAAGTTACGACCTACAGCAACTTTTACGCGTTGATATGCGCAGACACACACGATGCTGCTGTGCCGTATACAATCGCTGAATGGATTTCGGCCTCCGGTCTCTCGACCGATCGGGGATGATGAATTGCGCGCGCTCCCGCGCGGCATGCACCCTTATCTTTTTGCCGGATTTCCGAGACGGGGGACGAGGTGAGGGCGTAACGACGTACCAGAGAAATATCCTGGCTGGCTGGGATTGCCGATAGAGAATGGGCGACGCCATAGTCGAAAATGTAGGTGAGACCGAAGTTAAGCCCCAGCGGAGTTGCAAGCTCGCGCCCGTTCGCGTTGCATTCAGTTGATCACGTACGAAAACGATCAAGGCATTTCCTGCCGAAACTGCTACTGCTGCGCAGAAAATTGGAATGCAGCAAGATAGATTTATGTTAAACTCGTCCTTTCAGAGATAGCCGCGCTTTTCAGGACGCACCTGCAACTATTCCACAAAGGTATTTTTTTTTAATTCTTGATATTGAGAAACGATCTTCATTTTGCGGTTTTCCGGTATCTCGGCGACCTCGGCGTATATTCTGTCACTTGAAATATGCTCGCATATACGGTAAGAGCGGTCACTTTTCAAGACGATTTATATAACATAAAAACAAATCTAATATTTTCTACATAAGCTAAAAATTTTATGAATTGTCCTTTACGTTCCAACGTTTCGGTTCAACGGCGAATTTCGATTTATTTATAACTATGCATTTAATTAACGAGTTCGAAAAGGCAATTCTATATATAGAACTACTAAATAACTACAAGAATATATATTTTTCATAAATCCTTTATTCGCCGATGTGTACATCCACAATTGATTCATTCTTCAACCTATTATCATTTAAACAAATCTGTTTGCCGAAATTAATGATCTAACTAAAATTCTTTATTGCAAAATTCTTTTACGAATACGTAAACCTGCCCTAGAACTCGCCTAAGTTTGACTAATACATTCTAAAAAAATTAGATTCAATTTTTTTATTATTAAATATTCCACACTATTATCTATTATATAAGACACTTCGTAAAAAAATATATTTGTAGCCTACTTTGACGTACAATATACGCTGTTCCGGCCTCGTTAACCCCATTTTGATTTCTACGTCGACATCGATGACACAAGATCCGGGACGGCGGCCCAAATTATTAGCATACTGCGTGTCCCGGCATACAACGCGAAGTTTATGCCGAAAATACGCCGCGCCGTTAGCCGCGTCGTAGCTGTCGCGCTAAAAGAACAAACAACCGAATCGCCAGATTTCATCCCCCGCCGTCGCGTCGTCGTCGTCTCGATCGAGCGGGCGCGATACCCGATTTGTCCCGTCCCCGGTCGTACAATATGGAGTGCTCGCGTCGGCTTTAAGAGATGCGTCTGCGAGGAGAGCGTTCACCAGATGCGCTGACGCCCGCATTAATATACATATATTTTTTTTTCAAAATTATACGACTGCTTTGTTATGTTTGGATATTAATTTTTCATTCAACGGATGAACAACGTTAACTATAAATGACCACGAATTCGTAATTGTGCTAATCGAGATCGGAGAGTTGTTATCAAACTGAAGAACAATTATTGTCAAACACTGACCGAGTTTTAGCCCGGAGGATATTTCATATATTAATCTCATATACTCGAGAAAGATTTTAAATTATTAAAAGTTAACGGATTTTTCGGCGGATATAGAGCTTTAAATAAGAAAGATAACGAAGTTCCACACATTCCTCCATTAATTTTATGAGTGGATTTTACTTTAATAGAATTTTAATCTCAGATTTAATTACGTTACGAAATAGTTAACGCTGAATATTAAAGGAGATACGAATAAGGTCTCCACAGTTAATTAGACTCTCCCGAGAGAAAAATTGATTCCCGAAATCGAGAAACATATAATCCTATTTTAGGACTTGTCCTATGAAGGGCCACTTCAGTTCATTACTTTCTCACAGACAACTGTCCAGGATATGTGTATCGGATGACGATTCGCGATATATACGCTGATAATACTATCGTTCTTGTCACGCGGCGCATTCCTCAGACAGATAATTCCGTCCGTATTCGAGTTGCACTCGCGTGTACTCGCGCGTGGAGTGCGCCCCGGCACTCGGTGATACCAGGAACCACGTTCATCTCGGGCGACTCGGGCCCGTGTTTTTCTTGCATTGTGCTGACCACGTATGATCCCAAGAGACGACGTATATACGGGCCCGGCGTTGCCAGCCACGACCACAGGGTGGATGCGGCAGCGAATCGGATCGTTTGAGGGACATTTTTCGACGCGTTTTCCTTCTCCGATGAAAAAGTGACATTTATACATCGCTTACTTTCTAAATGTCAAAATTATATATATATATATATATTTTTTTTTTTAGATACGTCAAACGACACAATCTAGCTGACTGTTAACGAATTATCACGAAAATGGTAAATTTTGACAGATGTAAGGCCACTTAAGGAAAAAGTTGCCGATTATCGTTGTCAACGTTGTGTCATTGGCGATTCCATATCTGGACACATCTCTTGTAACTCGATATTTCTCACATTCGCGTCTCGAATTATAATTTTCTCGCGTCGAGCTTCGGAGATCGGCAACGTCGCCGTGTTTGCACGTGTTGCACTCCGACACGGTAGACGGTACAACGTACCCGAGAGACCTCCTTCCGCCCCCTCCCTATCATATTTTTTTTTCTCTCACTTCGACGTGCACTCCACTTAGAGTTACAATGTTGCTCGTGAACTGGCAAACACCGTCTCTCGTGAAGCCGGCGCGACGTGAGCAGCGCGCGCGTGCAACCCGCAATTCTACACGCGCAACTCGAATTTCCACGCGTCTTTCGTGCGCGCCGTCTCGCGCGACAAAGCCGCTCACACGCGAAACGTGCGAGGGCCCCGAAGAAAGAAAATAAAGCGACTCGCGTCAACGCGCTTGAAAATCGACGACGCGTGACGCGAATGTTGCACACAGCCGCGGTGGCGGGCTAATTAAATCTGCACGAGTATCGGTGACGAGAAAGGGAACTTCTTGCAACAACGCGAAAGTATCACCTGACAAATTAGTTTCTTCTGAGAAAGCCGGTATAAAGTATCGTTTCTGAATTCATGGGGCAAAAATCAAGGATGCCCTTCTGACCGAAAATCAAACAGTTCCTCCACGTTTCGATATTTGATAATTTTACGCATTCGCTTATGACAGTCAAAGCGAGATTTTTTTAAATTGACAATTGCGTGCAATGAAAATAAAACGTTTTTGGGAAATTAATCACATAATTACGCGTTTGAGGCGATGTTTTATTTAATTAAAACGCGAGAACAACACGCGTGGCATCATGAGTAAAAAAAAAAAACAAGGTTTACGCGGAATAACAGCGATTTAACCTTGAATAGATTGTCTTGCGAGTGTTGTAGATTGATACGAGGGTGCGACTAAGCGTATTTTGTTGCATTTTGAAACGGGAGAGAACGAGAGAGCGCCACGGCTGATAGGTCGCGCGCGCGTAGTTTATTGATCATGAATTCGAGCCTGTGTTTAGACGCCAGTATCGCGACTCGCGACGCCGTAACGTGAGAATCGTGCGCCGTAACAGGCCGAGCAGGCAACAGCCGTACCAAATCGTTAAACGGCCTCGTGCCGTGTTTAATTTTTAACTAAACGTCATAACAAACGAATATCTCTCGACTGGCACTTTGTGTTGAGTTCTGGACTCGAGGAATCGCGGGGTTGTATCGCGGGATTTTAAAACTGACTGCCTCTCTGCGCTCATTCTCTTCTTACAGAATTCTATCCGGGGGACATGATTCCGTTACCGATTTCTCGAAACTTGTTACAAAGGCTGCATTCCGATATTCACTGTCAGTACTGCAAATCTATATTTTATGTCACGTATACTATAGATTTTCAGTACTGAAAGTTGCTGACGGTGAATATCGGAATGCAGCCAAAATTGATATCAAGGAAACGTGCTTTATTTCGACAGGTTTTCGACAGTGAAAAAAGTAGTCGTTTCGAAAAAGTGCGCGTTGCAATCTGTTCACTCTTTCAATCCGCTCAGATTTCACGGACAATTGTCGACAAAAGTTTTGGGCGACAATTAGCGTAACGAGGAGACCTGTTTTTTTTCTTCTATACCCCGCGAGGAATTCTAGCAACCCTATCGAGGGCGAAGTCGCTCGAGGGAGGAAGTCGCGCTCGTGTATGGGATATATAGGCGGGTAAACGCGTAACACGAACGCATGTAAAGCTCTTGTCGGACAGCACAATATTTCTGGTTTATCTTATCATATAATACTTGCGTGCGCGCGTGCGAGAGAGAGAGAGAGAGAGAGAGAGAAATGATTTTTCTTTAAAAATGCATGAGATTTCATTGTAATCCGAATAAAGAATACCAATCTAATATCTTATTATTTGACAAAAAATTAGTTTCTCTTGAAAAAGTAATTATTCAGACAATATTATATTTTATGTAATTAACGCACATAATTACGTATTTCATTATACGTCAATTAATTTAGGAACTCAACTGATTTGTTTATAAATCGATGCACGCTTTTTTAATACACGATAGAAAATCGAGATATATGCATAAAATATTGTTTTTATACGAGATTTTCAGAGCGTACTTATTTTTTATTTAGAAAAATCGTACCGCATGACAAGGGCTTAATATGCATCTTAGAATGGCAAAGAAATGGGAGAGGGAAACATGGAGAGAGTTGATAGGGCAAGAGCTACCCCATCGTAACGAAACAGGGAGAATACAAGCAGCGGAGCAACCCCCTTGAGTCGAATGGGGGAGGCCCTTGTCCTTTCATACGGACGCACAGCCCGCCCTTAAACAGCCCTAAACTAAGTCAATTTAGTTTTGACATTAAGTGTGACTGATCGTCCAGGCGTCCAGAATCGTCCTTTAAAATGGCCACCCAGCGTACAGCGCGGCGCGTTTCGATGGAAGAATAATAAATGTGCGACTTGCAATCGTTGGCTTTTGACGGCGCTTTTAAAATATTTTTCTGACTAAGGAAATATTGAATATATATATATATATATATATGAGGCAAATAATATTGAATAAGTCAAAACGCAGTGTCTTGGAAGAGTCTATCTCTTTTTCTCTCTTTCTCTCTCTGTTAAATTTTCTTTCATTCATATTTCTTTTGGACAACCAATTTAAAGTTGATTATTCTTATAAATCAAAATTTAATCATTTGTCGAATTCTTAAATTATATTATTAGATATTTAGTTAACTCTTCTTGATTATTATATTATTAATAAAATAAAGTATAATTCGGTTGAAGTACAAATTAGAATAATTTTACTGTCAATTTTACATTAATTCAGAAATATCTGAATATACTTTGATATATCGTTTGATATAAAAAACAGTTTAATATTGATTTCGCAATCAAACCATACAATTTCCAAGTTGACGTTTCTACACGGGAAAGTATTATACAATCAAATAAAGCGAGTGACATTTTCAAGATCAAGCCTTCGTATTTTAGTCAGAACATTTCTACACGTAAAGATAACAATTTAACATCCATTTATCAATAATCGATCTTCGCATTGTTCGAAAAATTCGCGTACACTTGTAGGTACGCACGAGCACCTTTTGCGGCATATTATGCTTTGCAAAGGACGAACGCGTGACATCATTCGCAGCGGTATGTACGTGCCCAAGTGGAAAACATCCGCGGCACCAATTATCCATTTTTGCACGGAATTATCGCTGGCGACCGAGATAAAGCTGTCCGGCTCGCGATGTATACAAATCATTCGCGACAATTGCACGCAAATTAGTCGCGGATAAGTCCGGGAATTCGTCAACGCCGTCACGTTCGGGATTTCGATCTTACCGATCTTATCGTTCGCGTGTTTAAAGTCATGCTCGTTTCTCTGTCCCTATATCTGTACCTCAAAAAGTAATGAAGCGAGCAGTATTTTTCTGAAGATCCCCGTAATCACACACCATGTTGAATAACTCCTGAGAATAACTGATAATTATATAATTAGCACGGAAACAAATACATTATTTTTCACTACTGAGACATATTAAGAGATATGCATTAAGCAATGATTATGCGCACGATTCTTTTCGTTGAAAAAGAGATGATCTGCGATAGTCGAGGAACAAAACGGGACGAGGGTCAACGGGTTGAAATATTGCGTGGCCCACGCAGGAGCGTGACATCGCGGGAAGAAATCCTTCGAGTGGACACGCGGTGTGCGTATGAACACCGTCACGCCCTTACGACGAAGGGAATGAACGCAGAAAACGTAAAAAGGCCGTCCGTGATGCCCGTGACGTCAACGAATCACCAGGCACAAGTCGGGTCAGCTGGCCGAAAGCCAAGCTGTAAAATAATGGCACGTTAGTCCCGGTCCTAATCGCCAGATCGACGTGCCTTAAATTACGGCCTAATAACATTCGTAATAAACGCGAGTGGAATCGCATGCATCCCGCGCGTCGGCATTTTTTAACCCCCATCTGATTTCCCGATATTCGATACGCGGCTCCACTCGCGACATTATATCATTCCCCAGCTATAATATCCGTGAAATCTCGGTTACTTATACGATTCAAGCGAACAGCGATGCTTTATTAATTGATTTTGCGTGATTTTTTAGAATTAGTAATGCATAAAGATATTTATTATTATATTCAACAATTCAAATTCTCTGGTATTCAAAGAATTTAAATGTATATTAATATTTGGTTTCTAATAGATCATCTTTATAAAGTTGCTGCTTACAGACGAGAATCTCATCTCTTGTCTCTGAACAAAATGCCATTATGAAAGATACGACTATTTATTCTCAATTATTCGCCGAAAGATTTGTTCCTTAATCGTATTTTTTAAGTTAATCGACGTCAACGGTCTTGCTAGAGGATAACGCACCACAATTTTTCACAAAAATCCTGTTTAGTTTATCGTCTTATTTACGAAACGCGCCTATTGTCGGACACCGGCCCGACGACGACTTCTGGCTAAAGTAATTTTCCCTTCGCGGAATCGGCGCAGGTTCGCTCTCGCCGTTTCTTCCTCTTTTTTTTTCTTCCTTCTCGCTTTGTTCCGCGTGCGCCATCGCCATCGCGTTGATGTATCACGCGGGGTGAGAGGGCGAAAGCGTGGAGGTGATAATAAGCCGTAAAGACTGTGAGACGCATCGGGAATGCGTGAAGTATTTACTCCCCTTATATACTTCGACGGACCGAATGATCCCACCGGGACCGAGACGCGGCGCGGGCCCAATCGCCGCGGCGCGGCCGGACCATAATTCAGCGACGTTATGGCAAAAGAAGATGTCACTCGAGCGCAAGGCACATTACGGGGGTGTCGTTTGATCCTCGGTTAACTGACTCTCGGGGCTGTTGCGTGTAACAGCGCGCACCGTACATCCCGCGAATGTTGCGTATATAAGTTATGCGAACGTGTTACAGCGAATTTTTGATATTCTGTCCTTTTTCCGTAGACTTTCACATACTTTGCTCATACTTTGATAATTTTAGATAAATAATTTGATAACAGTCGCGAGAGCTTGACTTGTTATAAAATGTGATACTTCGATACGAGAATGTAAGAAACGCGCGTTCGGAAATTTGAAATTAAATTTCGCAAGAGGATCAGCAACGATTTTAACGTACATCACCATGTCTTCCGCGCGTTACTCGATCAGAGTGAAAACTTATCGACCGTTCAAATCACCGACATCGTGCGTGCATATTGTTGCGCTATCAGCACGTAACACGTGACCGTTCTATGCGAAAAAAGAATCGCGCTGAGCCAAGAAATATACGACGGAGGGGTACGGGGGACGAAAGGTGAGAAAGAACGCAATATTCATCGCGCGTCGGCTCGCGGCAAAGTAACGCGAAATAGAATTTATTGGCGTAGACGAGGGAGTGCCGGTGAGTTTTTGAAGTCCCCCGGGACTTCGTTGCCTTCGCCATTCGACTCACCATAAACCACGACTCGTCTCGTGAACGTTGCAGAACGGAGCAGCGAACGAGAGGGTTACCGCGCGCGCAGACTCGGTTTCAGAGCCTCGAAAATTCAAAGCGATTTGTGAAAGAATGCAATGTAACTCGCCTAACACTGAGAGAAGGTATCAATTACCTCAATTGTTAAAAAATTATGAAAGGAGAAAATGATAAAATGTACGTCAGTTAAACAGCGGGAGTTTGCTTTAAACGCATGTAGTTTCTGTAAAAATATCACAGCGCATTCCTTGCGACCGATAATCGCAAATGCGTTTCTTTTGAAAACGTTTCTTATAAAAGTAACAAATCCAAGTGATTACTAATATATTTATTATCTCGTAACTTTTAAAATCTGTAATAATAAATTTATAGATATCTATATATTTACAATATTTCTATTTTTAATTACATATTTTTAACATAATATATAGTTATTAAAAAATATATATTCAATAATATTTATAGATATTTTTTATTTCGTATTTTTTATTATATATATATAAAATGCAATGCTGTACAAAAGTACAGTTTTTAAATAGTATGATATCTCTGTCGAGCGATATGCAATGCCGTTCTTTTCTATCTATCCTGTATAGATATGAAACGTCCCTTCTTTTGCTTTCGTTCGTGCACGCGCTCACACCAACGAATCGTCTTTCGCCATGGGTCCTGGTAGGGCTTATGGGGCTATGCGACGCGGAAATCGCTTAAAGCATCAAATTGCATGCGTATGGGAATCGGATGGTGCACGAGCGATTAGGAAGAGAAAACGAGTTGTCGTCTTTTTAATTCAGATTGCAAAGTTAGCGAGAGTATAGCAACTGCGTACGTAACAAACTTTTAATACGGGTGTCGTTCAAGAATCGGATCGAAAGATTAAACAAGAGCGATTGCGAAGAAATGATATCCTCTTAAAGGCATTTAAGTGTATATTTGCAATTAAAAAAGAAATTTTCTAATTCGGATTAAAAAGATTAAAAAGTTGCGATGCACGTCGAGCTTTGTACAAATAAGCGAGATGTTGCAGTTTTCAAGCGCGCGCGCGCATTGAAGTGATCGTTGCCGGAAAAATTTTCGTAAGCAACGACGCAAGGTCGACCCGTGGCTCTTTACGTGGAAAGTCTCTAAGGTGGGCGTGAACAGCGGCGCAGCCTTGGACGTCGGTACGATAACAAGGATATGTCTGTTATGCTGACGGCGCATCCTCTACCGTAATCAAACTTGTGTGGAACTCCCTGCGAAGGTATATCGGCGAGTCGCGAAACTAAAGTACCGCGGCGTGCGAACTCGTGCGCGCGATTGTATTTCGGGAAACGATGGCGTTGCTCGAGTTTATCACACTTTGAGCACGTGCACGATTATTATTTTCGCGTGACGTTACCATGAACGGTCATCGTGACGCACCCCGGATAAGGAAGATTTTATATTCAAAATAAAGGAGTTATAAATTAAAGACAATATCGATCCGAGATTAAATTTTGGAGAGGAGGCGAAAGAAAGTTCGATAAAAAATAGAATTATTTTATTCTGCATATTACAATCGTGTAATAATAACATGTGAAATTATTTATCTCAAAAAAATGTTTTATGCTTTTTACACAGCAATTTATTTCATTGTTTATCGCGGAAAAGTCATCGCGTTATTCGTAACTTTTTGCCAAGTTTCATGATTTTTCACGCGAACGTTATCTTAATTAAACGGTAAGTTACATTTCAACGAAATGTCGCGATTATGACAGCCACGGGATAATTTTTTCTTTCGCGAAGTGGAACGATGACGAAAGCGCGCGCGAAACGGACCTGATGGAATTTGCAAGCCTCACGTGGCAGAGTGCCATAAGCACCGGCCGGGGGTTGACTGCCGTGGCGACCCACCGATACTCTTTTTATTATTCCGCCGAGAGAGCTCCCTTCGGCCGCGCCGGTGGGTTCTTTTATTTCGCGATTTCTCTCTCATTTCGCTGAACCGACCCACCCGACACACGGGCCGAACTTGGACCCGGTCGCTCTGCCAATTTGGCGGGATTATTGGAAGTCGCCGATCGTCCCGAGAAGAGTAACGCAAGAATCGCCGATAAACGACGCGATAGTTACGATTATTAACACTCCCGGCAATGTCGTCGCGTGCCTCAATTTGCCACATTCTCTCGTATTTTCTTTCTAATATTAATTTCTCAAAAAAAATTGTTCGAATCACACAAATTACTTTGGTTCTAGATACTGAAGAATATAGGGAAGAAATACCTCTTGCGTATCTAATTATCGAAATCTCAGGTACCGCTATTTAGAACCGCTCTGCCCGTGTGAAAGGTGAATTCCTCCATTATCTATAACCAATTTTTAATGAAACGAAAAGTGTTTCGCGCGTACACGCCACCATATGTCACGCGCAAACGTGAAATTTGCGCGATGCGAAATGGTGGAAATGAGACTCACGTTTCATGACGCTGGTGGATTGCGTTGAACGTTTTATTTAGGATCCAGAGCGTTGGTCACGCACGGTGGCGCAATGCATAATCACCCATGGGCGCGAAACTTTTTCGTAGCCGCGGCGACCGGTCCGTATCATGGCCTGATCGTTGTCGGGGTGATCGTCGTCGGGTCGGGACGACACACGAGAGGAGCGATGCAACTTAAGGTTGTCTTAAGCAAAACTAAACTTTGGTCTTGCCTCTTCGACATCCCGGTATCGCGTATCCCCCCACCATCGGCTTCTTTTCAGTCATGTGGGATTTACGCGTACGGGGAGTAGTTCTCACACCCGGGGCGGTACCCGTTTAAAAGACGGGCATCGGTGTCACCGTCGCGCGTATACGCTGCGTGCGTCACTATATATGCGCCGGACGCGTCTAGAACCGAGATACGATTAAGCGACGACCCGTCAGAGGATATTGGTGCCAAGAAATATAATAGTAAAAAAAAAAAAAAAAAAAGTGTCACATCAAAGAATAAAACCTTGATTATTACATCAATTACAGTTTAAGCAACATTAGTTATTCGAATAAAAAAGCTAATCTCTCTGCAGAATTTCTCAAATCTCTTTTCTTCATCGAGAGACCAGTATACTTGAGATTTTCTTCGTTAAAAATGGAACTTTGGAAAGATAAGAATTCTTAGGGCAAAATTTACTCTCCGGTTTAAGATATTCGGGTATTAGAATGTAATGTAAAAGGAAATTTAGGACAATTAAACTGAAAAAAAATAACAGCTGTTAATTTAGAGAGGTGATATTTTTGTATTCGATAGAAAAATTTTCCGCATCACCGTCCACAAAGAGTCAGCTAAGCGAGCTAAAATGACATAACAATCTTCGCGTCGTGCTTAAGAGTTAAGATATCAAAACGCCTGAGTCATTACACGATATGCTGATTCGTAGACTTCGCGGGATTATCAAATCACAAATGCACTTCGCTCATTTGAGCACGGGTGTAGAGTCCTTTAAATTGTTGTTATATATCCATGTCATCTTTCAACTCGTGTTTCACCAATCGTCTTCTCAATATACATATATCACTATGTATCATATATTACACTGAAGATCAAGGTATCGTCAGCAACAATTAAACGTCAATAGTCGAGTTCAAAAGTTATAAAATAAATTATTTTCATAACGGTATTATTATTAAACGTTCTTAATTGTTAATATTATAAGACTACTTGATGAGTAAAAAAATAAAGTTATATTTTCATTTATTTATCATAGATAGATATATAAATTTTCATTTTATATTGGCGACATATTAATCCGTTTACTTTAAAGATAACATATTTCTATTAATAGACTTTCGTTCACGTGTTGCAATGTTTATTTTGTAAACTTTATCCAAGACAACTTCGTTGCTTTTGGGGCCACCTCGGATATCCTGCGACATTTCTATATAGGGCGGAGACTCGTGATTTGTCGGTTTGCGATCCCGAGCAGATCCTGATATCGTAGATCATTAATATCGATCGGGCATGATGCCCACTGAGTTGTGCGTGGGAAGTGTCGAGTTTCATGTTTCTACACATGTTCGAACGCTTAAGTCGTCGTATCGTCTTCATCTATCCGGTTGCCCGGGGCGGGAGCGTGCATCAGCTGTGACCCGCGGTCTCTCTGATCCCGACCACCGCCGGACACTTCCGGAAATCTGGGCAATGCATCCGGACGGGAATTCGTGGTTGCCGCGCCGTAAGTCTGAGAATCAAAGAAGTCACTGCGCGGCGGACTTGTATATCGCCGCGCCATAAATCTGATCCAGGTTTGGAATCTCCCAATCGCGTTGCCAACTTCCAATTCGCCAAAAAAAATTTACCGGAAATCTCTATTCCAGGAATCTATTTTGGATTATCGAAGTATTAATTGCGCTCGCTATCGCATATACGCTGGCGTCGCGCGACGAATCGCTTGACGCCCGGGACAATAAACAAGCGCGGCAAAAACATAAACCGTAAACCGGGACGGAAATTTTTACACGCGTCGCGGCGTCGGCGAGATTTCCTTCCTTTCTCTATTTTTCCGCCTGCGAGAAACTCAATGCGCCGCACATTGTGATTCCGTCGGATATATTATACGTTTACGTCCGCGCGGCTTTCGAGAGCTGCGAGACAAAGCCACTCTCTGTTCTGGCGTTACCCCGCGCCACGTAATGCCCGTATAGATTTTACGAGGCTGTAAAGAAGACGCGTAAACTATTCCGAAGGGTGGGAGAGAGGGGCCGGTGTCACCAATTTTGTTACGCCTAGGATTTCGTTTCGCTGATAAAAATCTTAATTGCCAGACGCGAATGACGGCGCGCGGATAAATTTAACTCTTGTTACGAAACTTTTCGAGAGCTTCGCCGCATAGAAAACTGATTATCCAAAACTTTGAGTTTGCATGGATTTGGACTTTATGCGTAAACTTTTCGTATTACAATAGGGGCAGAGACTATACGAAAGGAAAAAGAATTTCGTGGAAATGATGAGAGAAGAAAAAAGAATTATTTATTTTTAATTTAATTTACATTCACGTTAAATATAAACGTATCATTTTCTTCATTCGAAAATGGCATAAATATCGGCTGGTATAAATTGCGGTCTTTATATACCATCGCGTATCGCAACGTTTATATTTATTACGGTTTGTTATGGAGGCGTTAATCTTGATGTGTCAACAATTTATTATATAATTCTTCAGCCGATCACGCTTGTAAATAGTCGACCACGAGTCGCGTATAATGCTCGATACAAAATGCTTGATACAAAAAATAATAATAAACACTTTAATAACTCTTCCGTCATCGGAATGTTTTTCTTTCAGAACTGAAGTTAACAAACAAGAATATAAGATCCCATAAAATTTATTGCGCCTTTTATCGAGTAGAGTCCATTTTTTATTGTCAATTCATCTGTTGTACGCAATTGTTATCCAAAGATTAATCGCAAACGAAAATTTGAGAACACCTCGAATAATCCGAATATTACTTATTATTTCATGTCCTATAGACTCGGGCGTTACATCCAGCAAATTCTGAATGCTATACAGACTAGCGTTGGAGAATATTCGCGCTCCTTTGTTCGAAGTACTCCAGGCGCTCGAGAGCGCCGAGAGTAAGCAGAAGCAGAAGAATCGAGGAGTTAAAAGTCTTCGGCGGCCCGCAGAGAGGTAACGATAGGCGCGTGTTCGCGCGCGAGGTTTCTCTAGAAAAGCGCGCCGCTGTTTGCGAGCGTTTTGCATATACACGTCGGGCGTCACCCTGAATTACCTAAGAGCTGTTTACGCACGTGCCAGGATGTTGTAAGGCGTGCACCCGCGCGCGCGCGCGCGCGCGCACACGCGGGTTCATTCAATTATTGCCACTACCGTTACGACTACCACTTACTTACCACTATTATTAGCCATTGCGGCTGAACCATTCATGAATTACTATTATTATTACCGCGGCAATACGAATGGTGAACGCTCGCCTCCGATTTGCGAGTCGTCCGATTGTCCGACATTCGGAATCATCTGATATTCGCGAAAATAACTTTACAACTAAAATCTATTTTTCTGGAATTGGTTTTAACTGCAAGAACCTGGAAAGACGCAGAAATAACTTATGCCTTTGCCGCCCGCGCGTGTGATTGGAATATTTTCAGGATGCTGTTTTTTTTATTTATTATTATTATTATTATTATTAGAATTATGTAATTATACAACGCCATTGGAGATACCTTGATTTTTTTATGCGAAAGAATGTCACCCCTTCCGTAGAGAGACCTCCGAATTACGTTCATCGAAAGAATTTAAATACGATAGGAGTTTGGCTCTTCGTCTCAAGCACGACAGCGATAATTCAACGTTTAAAAAAATGTTTGAAAATAAAGCTATCGAGAGATAGATCCTGTCCAAGCGAGCACACGCGATACGGAGATTTACGCTGTCGTGACAGCTGCGTAAGTCCTCGGCGCGATGTTTTCGGCTATATACGTGAGCGGCGGAAGGGTGTAGCGGTCAGGATCACGCGTAAGGATCACGTCCCGACAGTTCCTTCATACAAATCGTTTTGGGAAACGGCACGCCCCTTCGCGGCTGCCGCGACGCGTTACGCGCCTTCCTATTTACTTTACGTCGCGTTTCCTTCTGCCTTCCCTTCTTTCTTCCACCCTCGTCGGCGAAATGAGAATCCGGCGCGTGAGTATACGGGGCCGGACTCGAAAATAGTCCGATCCGTTTCACACGCGCGTCGCGCTCACGAGCGGATAAATCACGCGTTTCAACCCCTTTTGCCTCGACGGTGCTTTTAGACGGCGATAGGACGGCTGAGTAGGTGTGCATTCTCGATGCGAGGACATTCTTAACAGCACGCTCGGAAGATTTACGCCGAGCCTCGTGAACGCGGACCTGAAGGCGACTTATCTAGGATAAACATTTAAATCGAGATTTAATGAAGATCGTATTGGATGCTTTAGGGGAAAAGTTTTTGGCACCAAGACAGTTTCCTTCATAATAAGAGAGTTTCATTTAAGCCTAATTAGGCCTGATGAGTTACTTAACATTGAAAACAAAAATAATTTTGAGTTTAAATAAATAGTAAAATTTTTGTGTTTAACATTATCGTAATCTCATCCTCTCGAAGCTTAATTTGACTTATCCTGGGAAGAAATTTACTTTGCATTAAACGATTTTTAGATCAGCGGTTATGTTAAAGGAACGTCTTTCGATGTAACGATTTCTTAAAATCTAAATTAATTCGGTTTCTTCGGTTGGAATAATAGTGAGCGTTTTCAAAGGGAAAATCTATCTCGGGGAACGTATTAGCGTAGAAGGGTCGAGACTCGTGTGTGAAAGATCATGCGGGCGCCGTAACACAATATCCAGATAAATTCAATGCGTTTTCAACGAACAATTTACCTGCATCCACGCGCTCGAATTACACCTGCGACAAAATAACATTGGTCTATATTCCTAATAAGATTCTGAATTAGATTAAATGATACTTTCGCGCTACGACGTTTAATGTGACCGTCGATTCAGTGAATTCAATCAATATAAAAATTTTCTAGAAACAGTGATATCTCATCCAATTACATCATTTATCCAAACTTCGAACCACTAATCTCACAGTGATGTACGTAACGTAGCAAATTTTTCTAAAAGACACTTTCTTTCAATTTAGAGAAACATTTTTCAATTTTTTTTCACAAAACTTTTAATTAAAAAATTATTTATTTGTCATTAATTACATATAGATACAATATAGAAAACAGTATCAGTAGCTTTGTTATCATTTATAAGTTTTCATGATATAAAGTTAGAAAATATATATGTAATATAATATAAAAAAGGAGTATTTAAGACCATTTTTATGAATCTTTTTATTAATATGTACGGCTATACACACAGAATTTCAGATGATCGATTATTCAAACATTTCTATATAATCATTTTCTCACGCTATTGGTGTGCAAATTTATGTCGTTATTCGAAAGGAGGAGATGCCAATGATTACGAAAGATTACTCGTGTGTGAAACGTCGAAGATATCGAAGAAAGATGTATCGGAAGTATCGGTGAATGCGGGTCGTTTTCTGCTCCCAAGTTCCCATGCACTTCGACGTTTAAATGTGCGACGCGCGCGCAGTGGCTAAAGAATATATACGCGGATATCAAATGCACCTTTTTTACTTAATATGATGTCATAACTTTTTTAATATTTAATAATTTAATATAAAAAATATATCTTTTTCTTAAAGTTCTTGTTCTTATAGAATAATTAAATTCCATTTAAAAAAGTTTGATTCGCAAATTCGATATTACAACAATAATAAATAGTTTTAATCACAAGTTATTTTTTACACAAACGTAATCCAGAGACTTTAACTGTAAAATGCTGTCGTATCTGCGCATTTCACGTGGATTTTATTTCGTGAATATATTATTAAAATTAAAGAGTATTCGAAAAAGGGGATTTTTATGGTGCTCGTCGTTCTCGCGACGACGTTGAATGTCTACGTGTCGTTCTTCGAGCGGAATCGATTGTGTTATACGAACCTTTAGCGAGAGCTCGCTTTTATCTCTCATTGGGGCCCGCAGGGGGAACATTGGGTGGAACCAATTAATCTCCCTCAGGGCAGGCTCCCTCTGATTTCGCTCGACTTCCCTGGAGACGCGCACTTTTATCAGGCCGACGACGGTACTTGACACATTTCCAGCGACGGCGACGCCTCGAATTTCCTCGTCGTTCCCGGCATGATTCGCCACCCTTCTCACTCGTATTGCTGCGCGATTTTGAGACTCGTCGTCGATTCGTTGAGACAGATCGTCAATCGTTGACTGAATTACTTTAGCCACAGCTATTAATAATTATAATCTCTCACGGTATACATTTAATTCAATTGTGATGCATGTCCGGCTTTACATTCGCGTTTGTGTAAAATATTACAAAGTGATTTATTCGTTATTATTGCACTAAGTCACGATTTATTCGTTATTATTGCACTGTTAAACGGCATGAATTTTTGCATTAGCAATGAACATCTTAAGCTTGTTTCAAAATTCTATTTTGAAGGAATCTTTAGCTTACTTCTCACTTAAAAAATTTTCGCTGTAAGTACATTTTCACTATTATACTATTGACTCACGTATAAACATCAGCTCCGTTAAAATCGCTGTATTGTGTCACTATCATTTAAATTAATCTCTCCTTTTTTTTTTATTCTATTCTATTCAACGATTGAAATCAGTACGAAATATATATTTTTTTATGTCCTGATTTTTATCTCACTTTTATCTATTTCCTGACGTGTCAACAAACTACTTCTATTCAAATCATCCGTTCCAGCGAAACACACCGAAACGCACTGAACACGTTGATTGTCAATTAGCGTGGAATTTTTTTTTGCAAAACGCTCGTGTCAGAATTAAACCGATCGCACTCTCAAAGTCTGTCCATTATTTTTCCGTTTTCGGAATCTGAGGAGCAGTCCGTAATCCCAAGCACCTCATTAAACAGTTAATCAAACTATACAACTCACATCGAAGTTATAAATAGTTCAATAAACAGGAAAATCACTTTTTTAAATGGCACCTAATCGCATTGTCTTAATTCGCGATCGAAGTCAAAGCGTCCGTCATTTCTGATGGGAACACACGCACGATCCTCCGCAGCCACCTCTCGCTTTTTCTCTCCCTCTCGAGATTACCGAACTCTCGTCCCATAATTCACGGCATAGTTAAACGACAAAAACAATTTGGTCTCTTTTAATCGTACGCGAACGCGCGCCGAATCTCCGACTTGGCGCAAAATTAAAACGTTAGTCACTCTACCGACTCTGCAATCTCCGTCTCCCGTTTCTCGTTCGGAATATCGCCATTCAACTCGATACAGCCGCGATTAATCCCTCTCCCGAGTCCCGGTCACGCTAAAATGAATTCGGCATCTCGAGGTAAACTCGAATCTCGTGCAACTCGTGCGCGGTCGCCCATATCGCTTCCCAGCAGAGTTTTTTCCCCCGCTTTTCCCTCAAGAACGCATACGATACTCGCCATGCACTTCGCGATGATCAAACAGTCACACTCCCCCCGCGACGATCACGTCTCTCCCTCGGACACGTCATCCCGAGTAATCGGCGAGTCAGCCGCTTCGCGTGCTCGCGACGCGATTTCTTCTTCTCTCGGCGAGAGATCGAACGTTATTGTTCCGCGACGAGCACCCGGCACCCTTTTCCTGGCCTGCCCGCGTACACCCGATACTCCGAGATCGTCGTCGGGCACGCCGTCAGACGCGGCGCGGCGCGTTCCTTCGATCTCGGGGTTTTGGGGGACGTCGAATCCGCGCGCACCTTACGCGATCAATTCATCAGGCTGGCCGCGTCGCAGTTCGCACGTGTGCACCATTTAACACATACAGCGTCGCGCGTATTTGGCCGTATAACTGGATGCACCGTGCACGCTGGACTCCCTACCCTCTTTCGCCTATCATGGACCAACAGCCCGCGAGGCGGCCGATCCGCAGCTCCCGCCTTCGCTGTCCTCCTCGCACCTTCGCTCATCTCCCTTCCTTTTCTCCCACCCTCTCTCTCTCTCTCTCTCTCTCTCTCTCTCTCTCTCTCTCTCTCTCCCCCTCTCTCTCTCTCTCTCTCTCTCTCTCTCTCTCTCTCTCTCTCTCTCTCTCTCTCTCTCTCTCTCTCACTCTCTTGCGTCACCGGTCCGGCTTGATGTAACACACGTTGGTGTGGAAGTGTGGACCTATCGACCTATCAAGTCATCATCAGCTACCCCTCTCATTGATAGAGTTATTAATGAATGCGTACATCAGAGTTGTCACATTCCATCATGTATCTTCTGTAATTTATTATTTATTTACTCGGGCATCTGTGTAGCGCGGAGCAGATAAGAGATCTCCCTCCCTCTCGCTCGGCGCTTCCGCGAGATCCTCGTCCTCCTCTCGCTCTCGTCATCGTTCCCTCTTCGGTCATGCCGTACGTGTGAGGTACTTCCGTGGATGTCTACGCACACAGCTACTTCCGTCTATGTACCATGTTGGAGCGTTGGAGGAGAGTAGCTATGTGTGCCGAGATAACGCCTCTCGCGTCCCATTGGTGCAGCCTCCGGCTCCTCGGCCACTCCCACGTGGCATCTGTGCATCCCCTCCATTCCCGCGGTAATGTGGACTCTCTTCGACGAGAGTTTCTCCCTCTCCATCCTTGTCTCCGGCCCGATTCCCCGATTGTCTTCCTCTTCCGCGCTGCCGTTCGCTATGCTTCCGTTGCCCGCTGCCGCCGCGCCGCGCCGTCGCGCGAGTTATCCTCACCATTTCGCATTCGTTTTTAACGTTCTTGCGCACGTCGAGATACACGGGGGATGAATGCCGAGTGAATTTACTGGCCGCGACCCTTCGCACATCTTTCGCGTCGCGGAACGCATCGTTGCGAATCCCCGCCGCCCTTCTTTTAAATTTCATAACTGGGAAGGAAAAACGCCGACGAATGTCGGAGTTCGGCAGGATCGATTGTCTTCCTGATAGCGCGTGTTCGACAGTTATTCAATGAAAACCCGTATAATAATTTACTAAATGCAGCTCGCATGGTCTCTTTCATTAATATACGGAGGATCATAGTGAATTTTATGTGATATTATAGAGGGGCAAGTAGGGGCAAGTTTTATTCGTGATCTTATAATAATGCGGAATTTTATTAGCGTGCATTAAAGTTTGATCACATTTTTATTGCGGATATACAGCTTCAATATTTTTTAATTAATATAAATTTAAACCGAGAGTATCGTAATGATATTCAACTAAATTGTTGGCCCTGGGTCCATTTTTACACCAACTATGAAAAATTGTTTCAGGTGAGATAAATTTGAGAATGTCGGTCTTTTGTGGCCTAAAAATAAAGTAACTCTCGCGACAATATATTTATGTGGTCAAAGTAGCACCTGTGCGTGGTGACCAGGTGAAAAAGGTTCAAAACTGAATCTTTTTAATAACACAGGTATTATAAATGTTTTAAATAATTTAAAAAATTATATGCTCGTTAAAACCTTGTCCGAAGACCAAACCATATAATATAAACCATATACCAAATCGACCGGTCAAATAGATTTACCTGATGCAAGAAATCTTGCCATCAATGGTGCATTTTTGCACCAGCATTTTCTGGAGAACCGGAAAATTTTTTTTTTACACAAGAAACACATTATTGGGCAAGCCAATAGCGAGCCCCGAACACATCGAATAATTCCACCAATTTCGGGTAGTGGGGATTAAACGTATCTTGTAAAACAATCCGAAAAATATAACAATGTTGTAAATAATATTTATAATATTATAAACATAGCAAAGGATTGATAAAGTTTGCGAGAGAGGACCTTTCAAGAGGTTAAAGTTCTTATAGTTATATCGTTGTTTTTATTGTTTTCTCCTTTGCACGCGTCCTTTTATTTTGGTCACGTACGTGCAATTTAAGAAGTCATCTTGCACAATACACCTTGCGCATCACCTGAGAACAGGTAATAATTTTTTTGAGACATCAATCGAAGGACGTATCTGTTTAACAGACCAAAACCCCGAAATCTCACGTCCGAGGAATTTATAAGTAAAGATACGCGAATAAGTAAAACAAAAAGTTTCCAGTTGCTCCTATTGATTTTTCATATATTATATTTACTATTAGGTAAAACCGCGTTTAAATTTTGACAAAAGTCGCATTTCTTATATACCGACCATTCTTCCTCTTTTTCTTGTTTTATACTCTTTATTAAAAATTAAAAAAAGATCAATACGATATATATTTTACCACATAGATATATGTTTTTAAATATTGAATATTTTTTATAAATAAAATAAATATTTAATCTAACTGCATGGTAAAAAATTCAAGGTAAATTAAAGAGAAAAAACAGCCTAGATTATTTGTTATTTTTCTCATCACACAGGGTTACAGGGTGTCTATAGTAATTAGCCGTGCCACCTCTCGTGGACAGCTAGAGCGGATTAAACTGAATAAAAAAGTCTTTTTCTGTTTCTTTGTCACTGACGCGCAAGTGCGCGCTTATTCGCAGATCTTTATTAATTTATTTTCAGTGATTACTGAAAAACTTGTAAAATGATATAAGTAGAACTTTTCTATTCAGTTCAACTTGCTCTACGCTCTACCTACTTACATATATCCCACGAGAGATCGCACGATAATTACCAGACACCTTGTATATCTCATGCGCGTTCGTCATTATCGACGCAGCGCGTAAATCAGGCCGATAAGTCAGGCTGCTGCCATAACTCATTGTCAGCGAATTGACGCACATTATTGTATACATTTGTATTGTGCTCACATAGAGGCGCCACAAGTTGAAACGCGAGAACGCGAGCATGCCGCATGCCGAGCGCGGCTGTCCAATGTCCACTCCGGACTCCGGAGCTTTTCTCCGCGAAAACATACAACGCAATACTACGGAAATACTCCAGAATGTAATTGAGACAATACTCGCCAAATTTAACTAAAATTTTACAAAACAATAGTGAGTACAGTGGAATAGTGAGTACTTTTGGAAAAATAACATAGGAATAAGCGAGAGCCGTTCTCTAAAAACAACCTGAAACTATCTAAGGAAATCGATGCTGGTACAAGATACATGTTTACAATTTTGTGAAAAAGATTAAGAAGATTATATAGTACAGAAGATAGTTCTCGGAAAATATATGCGCTGTATATGACCCAAAGGCAGGGTTGAAGACGTCTACGCTCCTAACCAACGAGAAGTCTAACCTAAAAAAAAAAAAAAAGAGAAAATCGATGAGCGTTGATTGTGATTAACATAAGACATAAGTTATTAGAATTTTATGGTCAGAGATGAGTGACAAGCAGAAAGTTCTCATTTGCGGGGACGTGGAGGGGCACTTCAAGTTCCTGTTCTCCAAAGTGGACGCTATCAACAAGAAAAGTGGCCCATTCGATTTCTTGTTGTGCGTCGGCAATTTCTACGGCGCGGACAACTCCGAATTGGATTCGTACAAGTCCTGCGAGAAAACCGTCCCGGTGCCGACGTACGTCGTCGGTCCCAACCGGGAGTCGGACGTGGAGGACTATCCCGACGAGGACGGATGCGAGATATGTCAGAATCTCACGTATCTCGGGAAGCGTGGTCTGTACACCGCCAGTTCGGGCCTCAAGATAGCGTATCTCAGCGGAACTGAGAGAGCCTCGTCCGAGAATAAGGCCATTCATTTCGACGAGCAGGATGTTGCGTCGGTCAGAAACAGTTGCTTGAAGGGCCAACCGAGTTTTCGCGGGGTTGACATCTTGTTGACATCTCCGTGGCCGGAAGGCGTGACCAATCTTGACCCTAACAAGCCGGAACACAAGTACGAGGGTTCCAGATTGATCGCCTGGCTCGCCACTCACATTAAACCCAGGTATCACATGTCGGCCTTGGAAGGGATTTATTACGAACGGCTGCCGTATCGGTAAGTTCGTCATTCAGGAAAGTTTCTGAAAACAAATACAAAATTGCTGTAAAAATGATATTTCTTCGTTGCAGAAATCAAGGCCAGGGTGACGGAAATATGGAAATAGCCACTAGGTTCATAGCTCTTGCTCCGGTACTGAATGACCAGAAAAATAAATGGTTGTACGCGTTGAATTTAACCCCCGTCGACAGAACCAGGCTGTCAGATCTAATTATGAAAACGACAGACGAGACGTCGAGTCCGTATCCTAGATCTATGCTGTCCGATGATCCGACTTCGCAAAAGCAGGCCCACGCGCAATTTTTCTACGACATGGATTCGAAAGACAATGCGAAGAGATCGCGACATCGGAACAGCGGCAATAAGAAGGCGAAGCTGGAATTTGATCAATCAAAGTGCTGGTTTTGTTTG
Organism: Temnothorax americanus; assembly: GCF_048541705.1. Classification (NCBI taxonomy): domain Eukaryota; kingdom Metazoa; phylum Arthropoda; class Insecta; order Hymenoptera; family Formicidae; genus Temnothorax; species Temnothorax americanus. The sequence continues at coordinate 8,500,125 of NW_027509338.1, read as the reverse complement.
TCCAGTCCGGTGGTGTCCAAGCACCTGGTGATCTCCGTCGGTACCGAGATCTACTTGGCATTAGCGAAGGGCGGTCTGGTGGAGGATCATTTCTTAATTCTACCAATAACGCATCATCAGAGTCTGTCGATTCTGCCGAAAAACGTGAAGGAGGAGATGGATCTCTACAAGAAAGCCGTAACCAAATACTACGAGAGTACCGACAGAGTACCTGTGTTCTTCGAGAGAAACTTTAAAACGTCCCATTGTCAATTGCAAGCAGTACCCGTTCATAAAAACCAAGCGCCCGCACTGAAGGAAATGTTCGAGGTATTTTTCCTCCTTTTTTTTCATTAGAGACTCTAACGTATTTTTTATTTTTTGTATTAAATGTGTAAATTTCTGTTTTTCAGGAACTAGCCGAATGTAACAATTTCAAAATATCGGAGCTGCCACCGCACGCAGATTTGCAGCAGATCGCTAATCCTGGAATTCTATATTTTTATGCAGAATTACCGGATGGAACTATCTTGTATTATAGGATTAAGAAAGACTTTCCGTTACAATTTGGTAGAGAAGTATTAGCATCCGATAGGATATTGGATATCAACGATAGATCCGATTGGAAAGATTGTCATATGAGCCAAGAAGAAGAAACTGAGCTAGCAAAGAAGATTAGGAAACAATTTGCACCATTTGACATAGATATTTGAAAATATTCATACTATTTATATTTTATAGACGTAATACACATACAGTAGTGTATATACCTACGTGGAATATGTGATTAAAATTGTATAATTTACTTTTTATTTTAATTTTTATATACGCTTAATGTTAAAAAAAATGTACATAGCTTAGAGATATATACAATTATGACAGAAAAATTAGTTTTGTATTAAAATTTCTAGCTATCCTAGTGTACTATTTGCTTGGTACTTTAATTCACGATCATTTGGAGTTATCGACGGATCTAATCTACATTGTTTCATTTGCAGATAATCATACCATTCCGTCTTATAAAAAGAAAAATAAGACATTTTAAGACAAAAACTAAGTAATATAGTTTAAATAGTTTCTGTTGTTAAGATTTGCCTTCTGTAACAATATGCTCTATCCTCTTTTTGATTCCATATCTCTACGTAAATCGAACAGTTTTAAATCATTATCAATTTGAAATTAACTGTCAATGGATTTGAAGAGAAGATTTAAATGTACACGTTTTATTATCTTTGGATAGGTGAGCCTGACTTCTTCCTCAGGCTACAATAGTGTTGCTATCACAGCACCAGCGCGCCTTCTTAAATACACACATGTAAATAATGGAATGCATTTCTGACTTATTCAGTTTCTTTTTTGGCAAAGAATTCCAAATCTGTTCCATTGATATCTTCAACACCAGAAGAAATTATGTAGATTTTATCTTTGTAGGACAGAAATTTTAGTGAATGTCTATATTTTAATAACAGTTTTGTGTATACGACAATCAAGCTTTTAAAACCAGTATTACTGCATAAAACCAGGGGGGATGTTCCTGTAAAAATGATAGATATTATTAAATCAAATTAGTATAAATTTTAAAACTAACTAATTGTAAGACTTGATTACAACGTCCATTAATACACGCATATGTGAATGGTGCGAAAACTTTAAAACAGGCTGCTATAAGAAAATCGCAATTAAATATATTCGTTGAATTAATAAAGAGCTTTATAATTAAATTCCTTAAGAAAAATATATACTTCAATATTCACAAATATTACTTATGCATCATACCTTGTCGTAGTTGGCATTGTAAGCTTTTGACAACGATCGGAGGACAAGAAACTGAAGCAACGTACTATCTATCAGAATAAATAAGTTAGTTAGTAAATGGTTGATTAGAGAAAATGGGCATATATTTATAATCACTATATTTTGAAACACTAATGCATACTGTGTATAACGTGCATCACATATCACATATAAAATACGTGTAGAGTGTAGAATTGCAAATAAACTTCTGCGTCAGGATATAAAAATTGTTGCTGCATTCAGAACTATTTATAATAATAAAAAAGTAAATATTGACGCACGTGTAAAATAACAATGGCAAGAGCCATCTACCGTGCAAGTGTCATCTCACCTGGGTGTCATCAACCCTGCTGTTGTTTGTACACATTAGACCTAGGTACTTCCATACTATTGATATGCAGTTGTATTTACGTCCATTTTATTCGTACAATATATATCTTCCTATTTAAGTAATACACACAAATATGACTGCTCTTACATCAAAGCTGTTTTAAACTCTTCCAAAGATGTTTCGGCCGCTTTTCTCCAAGCCGGGTAAGGTTATGTTATTCAATCAATATAATTTATTTCGTTTTAAATCAAGCTGCTTTAATTTTTATATTGTGTGAATTATTGGGATACATCAATGAATAACAATTATCTAACTGCCATTTCGGATGAAAGGCAGTTTGCAATTTGACAATTCGTTTCAATCAACTTGTACGGTTTAATTAAAAAAAAAAATACATATGCATGAAAGTCCTATTTGATTTGCAGTTCAAAAGCTGTGAGAAATCAGCCACTAATCGAGTAATTTTATGAATTAGGATACAGCACGTGGCGGGAGGATAAGCCTGATATTGATGCCTACTCGTCGACATAATTTTTTTACAATGCGCATCATTCGCTTGCGCTTGACATGCAACGTTAATGACTGCCATTACTGCCAATACTCAAAAACAAAGATCATATTATTTATTTATTGGAGAAATAGATCTTGTGCTGGACCTTGGTTCTGGTTGGCAATACAGGTTGTGATAAAAGCACACACGTTCCTCAGGTAAAATTTAAGCGTACAGCACATTTCTTGGTTGAGATAATGAAGAGCCTATGTAGCATTTGTATTGCGTTCACTATATCCACATACAAGTCTTAATTTCTACAACTATGGGTATTAATAATTGTCAATGTCAGTGTTTAGTAACCATATGAGTTTAATATCTCGTTGAAAGAGATGGTAATTGAGATAGAGATAGCGGCAAGGGATAATGATTCCTTTACTTAAATTATGAAACTATTTTTCAGTTATATCTCGGATACTAACACATTCTAGGTACTCGATATCGTAGTTGCTATGTTCTACTCGTGCTAATTGCAATCACAGATATAATGAGTATGCCGAAAATATTTAAATCTATCTAGACAATACATACTGTTGGAAACTATTCAACGGCAGGACGATTTATATATTAGAAGAATACACAATATATATTGGAAAACGTGCAACATCTACCACATTAAACTCTGAGCATGGAAAAAAACCGTTTTAAATTTTAAGAAAAAAGTTTTTATTCTCATTAATTATTTATACGTTGTGGAAATGAAATTCTTATTCTCTCGTGGCTTGCATTCTGTTCTAAATATGGCAAATAGTGATATCCATAGCATTTTCCATTACACATGCGACCTTCATATCCGACTAACTAAATTCAACGCAGCACAGATATAAATAGAATTCTGCGCAAAAGAGAATACGGTCTACTAGAATTTAACTGACTAAAGAGTTCGAATATTTAGCCGTAGGGAATGTAGGGATGCTTTTCAAGGAGTCGAGGGAAGTAAGAAAGACTGTGAAAAAAGATCTGTCATTCTTATCGTGTTTGTTTTATCTCTGAATAATATATATATATATATATATGCGAGGTTCTTTTTCTATAAACGTTTAACAGTTTAGTATATTCCGTGTTAACGTCCGTCACGATCCGTCGGATTGGATTAAAGTTAATCGCGGATCAAGCTCTGATCTTGACCTATATTGAACGTAGTGAAACCTATGATCGATGAGTAACGCGACAGACCACCTGTCTCCTCCGTTTAGTATGACCCGCGACTTCGTGGATTGGCTATCGCGCGAGGGAAAAGATCATCGGAACACATGTGCATGTCCAGTTAAAAATAACAAATCTGATACAAGAAAGATAGCGGCGAGCTAATGATAAACTGATAATTGCTAGTTGCGGCTTGAAATGTAACGTATTACAAAATATTTCAGAATACGCATCAGCGACACAATAGAGAGGATGGGATTTGTCTCTGTATCCAGCGGCAAAAATGTGTATCCGGTTTCGATGACAGTTTAACGTCAACGACGTAATTTTTACAAGGCGTTGCCAGTTATTGGTACAGCGTGCGGTCATTACGACGAAAAAAGCAGTTTTTCTAAAGCTGCTAAAGAGGAAGGATGAAAAGAACCATTGAAAAGAATATCATAGCGGTTAATCAATGAGGCAACACTATACAAAAGTATACGCCTTGACAAGATTTTTGTGACACATAAAACATAAATCGAATTTATGACACGTCGGTAACGCTTAATTAATAAGGATAACAATTGGCCGCAACGGGATGTGTCATCCCTTTTAATTAGATGAGATATAATTAGACAATAATAACTCACTGATTAAACGAATAATTATAACAACTGACTTAGATGAATAAACAAACAAAAGAAGAATATTATATATTATAGAAGGAAAAATAAAAAACGAGGAGCGAAACGATTCAACCTTAAATCTCGGAAGATGTACTCGTTCATCAGTAAGACATGTCTGGCGTTTCTATTCCTGCTGTACTTCGTTGGGATGGATTTGCTACTCTATTTCCGAGTGCAGGACTACGATGTGCGTCCACCCATGAACGACACGCGAGCTTCGCCGTATTATTCGCAAATCTTGTGCGACCTGAATCCGATTTGCACCGTGACAGTGAAGGCAATGACGTTGGACCACCCTAATCACTACATCCTGAGTCCCTTGGCATCTCTCACGGATTATTTGCTGGGCATCAGTCGTTCCTGGACGTGGCTGACGCCAAACGCCATCAGTTTTTCTCACGTAGCGGTAGCTATAATCGGTGCCCGGTACGTCACACGGAGTTCTCTGTGTCACAGACGAGTGGGTGTCGTTCTGTTCCAAGTCAGAGCCTGGTTGGATAATCTGGACGGCCACGTTGCCAGGACGAGGCTCAACGTCAAGGGCGAAAGATCGGACGTTGGCTCTATCGGTTATCTTGTGGATGGCATCTGCGATGCTCTCGGCTGCGTCGCTCTCGCGGTCGGGGTATTCTTTTTTCTGAAACGCAACTCTAATCACCGCGCTGGCTACGAGCGACTGCCCATACGAACGTTATCATCGTCATCGTCATCCCACAGTTCTGTTTCTTCTATGTCATTTTGGAGATCACCTCTGTACAACATGCTAATGGTGGGCCTCCACTTTTGCCTGACGAGTATCGCTTGGAACCGGTACATATCCGTGTACCAGGATCTCCTGGAGTCTGACGTCTCTTCGATGATCAGCCAAGAGGATCTCTACGATAGGCAGACCATCGTTTTCCGAAGTTCCTCTTTCTGGACTATCGCTCTCGCGTGGAAGATCTTCAACTTTCACGCGATGATGGACTATATGCTTCTGGCAATATTTCTGGATCGCATTTGGGAATACGTCCGATTTGCGTGGTGGCAACTACCCACGGTTTTGTTTCTGCTTATTCTTATCAGCGAAATCCACTACACATACACTTACATGAAAATATTGTCGGCGAACGAGAGCCTGCGGTTCTCTTTGTACGCACTTCCTGATTCATAGCAGTCGGTTCCTTCTTAACGTTTCTTTATGTTAAAGTGCGTATTTATATATAATTCTAGTAATGGATGTTTGGTAACACTTATTTCTTTAAACCATTTTAAGTATTTATTTTTTAAAATATGATTATGTGATTTTTATATTAATAATCATATTATCATATAAATTTTTATTAAAACCAAAACTAAATGCAGCAAATTAAGATACAGTAAATTAAAAATTATAAATTAAGAATCTCATATTATATTATTTTTTATTTTATATATAATGAAAGTAAGAGGAGCGTGTTATTTTGATATTATATTAATAATAAAATGCATAATAAAAATATACATAGATACATATATAAGTATACGTATAAGTATATACATTAAAGTATGATATAATATATACGTATAATATATATATAATATATATATATATACATATATATATTGCGTATATTATATATATATATATATATATATATATATATATATATAACTATATATTTTATATATAATTAAGATAAATCTTTAATGTATATATGAACGTAAGCTTTTTTATATATGTGGTATCTGTATAAAAAATATATTATTACAAGTTGCTTGTATTCTTAAATCTCAAATAATTTTTAGATGTATGATGTCTTGACGAAATAGCATGAAAAATATTCTAACGTGGAACAGTGGAAGCCGAAATCTGTAAAATAGTTATACTCAACGCGTTCTAATGTTTTTTTTTTTAATCGTTGCGACACAAGACAACTCGCGTTATATCTACGTCGAAGTAGGTCAGTTATTGACTGCAGTTAGGTATTTTTATCTAATCCAGTGCCAAGTATGTTACCTAATCGCAATACGAATATAACGAACGTGTGCAAAAACCTATTACGTACACGTAAGATGAAAAACCGTAAGCCTCGTAATACTTTGGATAACGTGCCAATAATTGTGTTCGATATAAGGTTTCGTCAAATTTTGTAACGCTGTAGCTTGTATTATTTTTATAACAGAAATGTGTAATAAAATATTTTTTATATAAATGATTCATCTCTGAAATACTTGTTTTATCGTTTCACTTCTCACTCGAAAATGAATCTTACAGTGTAATAATATTTTTTAGAATTATATAAATAAATTTTTCCTGTACACGTTATATAATAATAATAATAATAAATATTATTTTATGATAACGCACACACATTATTAGATAATATTAATTTACTAACAAATAAATGTTCTTTTTTTTTTACGTATGACAATATACGTATATTGTAATACTTGTCATTGAACTTAGTTTTTTATATCGTATAACATAATGCACATTAAAATCTAATGTGTCTTGAAGCGAATTAATATCGTATTATACGTATTCAATTATATTTTTCATTTATCTTTTAAAATTGTCATGAAAATTAAAATTACGTCACTTGTATCATAAGCACAGATGCTTACATATGTTTAAAATACCTGTAATAAGGCCATTTATCTACAAATTATTCACTAATTATTAATTAACTTTATAAATAGCTTTCACTACTATAATCATTTTTAAAATTGAATTCCAGATTCATTAAATACAATCGTTCTAATCATTAAACACATTCACGTTTTGATTTATTGACTCAATATTTTTGTCAACATTTTTAAATTATTCTTTTGGTCAACATTTTTATTTTACACGCTCTGAGCACGTACTTTAAATAATTACGAAATCTCGGGGATTTTAAAAAAATTGTTCGACAGGGTAAGTTGAGAGCAATCGATAGGTTGTTCTTGTTTTTCGGGTAGTTGAACATATGTCCGACAGTTGCTATCCATCTGTTTTGGATTGGAAATTATCCATTTTCCATCTGTCTTGAATTATTCACGATTTATGCGAGTAATTCAAGAAAGATTTCAAATCTTGCAGATGCAATGATTTATTTCGATTTTTGTGCAAATTTCATCATTTGTCAGAAGAGAAATTAAAGAAAACTTGTTTTGATTTAGAGTATTTAGACTTTAGTCTGTAAATTGCATTTTCGCGACTTTCAATTTGGCAGTCCGCTGCTGCAAGTGTTATATATGACACACATCACATTCCACGATCGATGAAATATGTGAAGTTAAATTTTTTTTTCAGTTTTTGTGGTATAGATTAATTTTTGTCATGTACGCCAAGCAAAATAAAGGCAACAAATATGAAATATTGAAGTGTACTGCTTGTAAATTCGAGAAAATTAATATATATAGGTATATATATATGTATATATATTAATATTATTTTTGCTAAGATTTTTATTGAAATATATTTAAGTTTTAATCGTTTACAATTAATATTGTTTATAATTAATACAAGATTTAGAAGCCAAATATTAATTTCTATTTAAATAGAAAGAGAGAGTAGAAGAGCAATACAAATAGAAAGCAGAAGACGAGGATTTTGTGTCACTTTCAAATTCCCTGTTTAAAATTGCCTGAGACTATACTTTAATCCTTTTTTCCCCGTTAAATAATTATTGCGTAGTATGTTATAATACACTTGTTTGTCTTGAACTATTACGATTAAGGATTAGGAGCAGAAGAGAATTGTTAAACAAAAAAAAGTAAGAAAATTGCTTTTTTTAATTTATACTCTTTGTACTTAAACTTTTATATATATTTATAAGTAATTTGTACAAGACGGTATGCCAATTATGCAAATAATAATTTGAATAAAATAGATTAGTAATTAATAATTAAACAAGAATAAAATACAGTATAAAGTGACTTACGTATAATATCCAAAGTGCTTCTAAAAACACAAGATATTCCTGGTAACATTAAATTAGACCTTCACTTTTTCTTTCGTCAAGGTTTGATCATGACAATCACTTTGTTTACGGTCACACTTTTTTAAACCAAGAAATATGATTACATGAGTGATTTTTAATCTATTTAGATTTAACAGGATATATAAAATATAGTAGCATCGTAAAAGCATAAATAATTATTGTAATATATCTATTTAAAAAATTTATTTTGCGTAAGTATTTGCATAACATATTCACACGTAATACAATACTTAACTTACTCTATTACTCTTGTATAATAAAGCATCTATTGATTCTAAAAATTCTCGAGCGTACAGCAAATTCGACACACTTGTTGTGCAGGTTTTAGGAATTTTTTAAGATGTTTTGTCAATTATTTTTCATAAAAAATTATTTATACTTTGTTCATATTCATTGCTTATATTCAATATTTTTGAAGATTACACACACATATATGAAAAATATTTTAATAATTATTAACTTCTACAAGAAATATTATGTCAGCAATAATAGTTCACTTTTTGTATTATTATCAGACTTTTTAGTTGCAATAAGTGTATCACAAGACTGTCTGCATAAAACATAATATTTTTAAAAAATGTGGCCATGAACGAAATGAATAAAGTGATTATCATGGCCAATTGTTTCTTATGTTGCCTGCTCCCTCAGTCTTTATTTTAATTAATTTACCGTAATTACAATTTTACAATCAATGCATGACCATAATTACAATTTTTATGTCATTTTGAATTAGTTAAAATCTATTATATTAATTTATTGAATTTATGTTTACTTTCAGTAATCGTTTCACTTAATTCTTCAGCGAGTTTACAGCTCTGTTTTATTTAGCTGAACTTCTTGCACAATTTATGTGTTTTCTCTTTTTTTCTCCAGTGTGAAAAGAAAAAGAAGATACAGAACCGTACAAGAAATTCAGCTAAAAAGAACAGGCCTTATCTATGCAATAAATAATAATACTAATTCAAGAATACAAATAATACGCAAATAACGCACATTACATATCATAAATTAATACTAAGGACGGAGGCGCACATTACATATCATAAATTAATACTAAGGTCTAGAAAAAAAAGTAGCGTTCGTTTAAAACGTGTCTCTCGTTCAATTTTTATTGTATTGTATTTTCAGAATTTAATAGTTTATAATTTGTAAGAAAAAAATATATAGAAACTTAAATACCATTACTGAATCCAAAACTTGTTTTAGGACGATCTATATATTTTAGAGATTTTATCAACAACTTCATTCATTTTAATTCGATCATCTCCAAACGCAAGTTAATTTCAAGATATAAACCATTTGTGAGACTCACCATACTGATAGAACATATCCGGACTTTGGTAAGCGCTATCCTCATAGGCCGGACTATTGAAGCTCTGCGGCGTATACGGCGAGGGTAAAGGGTAATGGCAGTTATTATTCAAATCAGTCACGTAACCCGAGTTGGGACTGTCGGCGTAATCAATATCGGGTGTCTTCTTGGTTCTATCACGGTAAAAAGACGGGCTCGGGCTGTGATCGTCCAGATCATTAATCGTAACGGGCGTCGACACAGAAGCGCTCGGCGGATTTCCTGGATTCGAGCAGGACGACTGTTGCCGCGGCCTGTTTTGCTGAGTAGTCAGGGACGTGAGCGTGTCTTGTTGTGATTTTAACAATAATGCATCGTCGACGTTTAACGGCGTCGATGATGTCGAGTTCGACGGTATATGATGGCCATGATGATGATTAGATGAGTAATAACTCGGCGGCGGCGCAGGATTCATTGAATTCACGTTAAACTCATTGGTGTTATCGCAGAAACTCAAGGGTGACGAGTAAGATTGTTCCTGTTGGCCGTTCTGAGGACTGTGTTGCTGTTCGAGGGTCGTCAAAGAGGTTGCATTCTGATGCTGCAAATGCTGAGGATGCTGTTGTGTCTGCTGGTTGTTCTGCGAGCTATATTGCTGAGTAGTCAGAGACGTGGAAAGGTACGGATAATGCATGTCTTCTAGGTACTGCAGAGTGGTTGTTAAGTCTTGTTCGAGATCTTGAGATTACAAAATAGAGGGTTAAAATTGATATATAATCCTTATTTATAGGGATAATGAAATATTAACGACCAAAAGTCTTTCATCACTCCTAATGGACATTTTTATATTGTAATCGTTATATTTATCTACGCCTGATCGTGTATAAATTTTATACGATAATATTTCAAAGTAAAATATCTCTATGGAAATTACTTCTTCCTCCTTCCAAAAAAATAACCTCCGGCAAAACGATCCCTCTTTCTATTTATTATATTGTATATTTTAGTATTTAATAGTTTATAATTTGTAAGAAAAAAAATATAGAAACTTAGATACCCCATTACTAAATCCAAAGCCTGTTTTAGACAATCTATATATTTTAGGGACTTTACTTATCAATTTATTAGTTTTAATTCGCTCATCTCTAAAGTGAATTTTCAAGATATAAATCAATTGTCAGACTCACCACTGTACTGGTAGGTCAAATTCGGACTGTAGTAAAGGTCGTCCTCGTTCGCTGCACCATTGATGCAGTGCGACGCACAGGGCAAGCACGACAGATAGTGGCTGTGATTGGTCGAACTCGCCGTGTACTCCGAGTTTAGACAACCAGAACTGTCGGCGTAAGGAGGCGGGTTCGGCCTGTGATTGTTCAGATCTCCAATCCTAACGGGCGTTGACACAGAAGCGCTCGGCGAGTTTCCTGAATTCGAGCAGGGCGACTGTTGCTCGCAGACCATGATCAGGCCCGGGTTCTCGATGGCCGTCAAAACATTGTTTAAGAACACAATGCAAGGCGGACGCGAGCTTCGCGAATTTTTTATGATCGCCATGTACGACTGCATCCATACCCATCCGCCATTTTTCGTCAAAAATCTATACTTCTTCGTTGTCATCTGACCTTTGCGTAACACTGTTAATAGTGCAAAATGTTCATTTTTAGCGAATAATTATTTTTGCGTTTTATATCTTAAAAGTATGCAATGTATATAATTTATCGCATTATAATAATGAATAATAAATTAACATTTTACAAAGTTTTATAAGATTAATGCACGAGAAATATAAATGTCATCGTTAGTTTGATGCTGTTATTTTTGATGATGACGCTAGGATTAAGAATGAGCGAAAATTAAAGTTATGTGAAACTGAAAAAAAAATGTTGATCATATTCAAAAAGGATTGTATTTTTTGTTTTCTTCTAAACAAAAATCCTATCTGTGGTAGCTATGGCGTTACCGTCATCACGTGCAATCACGAAAATCATGTCGCGCAACTTCTCTTCAACACAGACATCATATAGGGATATTATGTGTGTCAGACTCCTTTCAAGTCGCGCTCGTCTGTTGAAAAAGTGATATCAGTAACAGCTTCATAACTCGTTCACTTCTCTCGCTAAAGCTCCCTCTCTTCTATCCACTTACCATTCTTATCGTCACTCTCTCTCGTAAGAGTGTCGGTGAGTTAAGCAGCGTCAGCTATACTCTCAGATCCGCGATCAATCCGTCGATCAACGAAAAATATTTTTGAGTTATATTATTGTGTTATATTATTGTGTTATATTAATATTCAGACAGAAATAAGTGATCTTTAAACCGGGAAAACACGAGCGAAAATATAAAAGCATAATCTGCGAAAAGCAGAGAGACGCTGTGGCTGGTAATCGCACGTAAAAGAAAAAGTCAGATGAAACCTTATATTATATCTAATAAATACTTTTTCGACAAAGAGATAACAATGTTAATATAAAACGAAACATTACAGCAAGCTTACAAGATACATCTGCAATTTGTTAAATAGATAACCGCGCGAGATAGAAAGAATCGAACTAAATTAAATTGTTGAGTATATAGCTTAAAATGGTAAGAAAAAATAAATTCAACATTGTACTTATGCTTTGCCACTAAACAGATTGCTGTAAATGACAACGTATATTAGGATATCAATGAAATTACTTTATTCGACCGATAATGAATTGCATCTAATAACACATGATGAAATACTTACGAACATGATGAGCATGTCTTAGCTCCAGAACGTCGCATGTGTGCACGTAGCAGTATAGATTTTTCTCAATTAGATTCGGTGGATCGTAACCTGTTAATTCTGCAGTTATCCTGTAACAATATAAGCAAGACATCAACATATACGCATGATACAGATGATACTATACATTTTTCTCCGCTTGCGCTCTAGCGAATTACTTTCTACGTTTTGCCCAAGGCGCACTTAATTTTATCCCGCGTATATCAAAGGACTTATATATCATATTTTCTCTAAAGAGAATTATTAAAATTTTCTCTGAAAAATATATTTTTATTTAAATTAAATATTTTTTTTTATTGCCGTTTCAATGCAATTTTGACATAAAGGGGTGCGCATATTGATGTATAAAATGCCACCGCGTTATTCCTCGTGTAACTTGCAATTAATGACAGATACAAAAGCGATGACGCGTAGCTCCGTGTGAGAGCAATCGACTTATAGTAAACGGGTCTTTAAATGTTCATAAGAAAATATTACAAGAAATTTATATGTATAATTAATGTATATATATACATATATATATATGTACATACATATATATGTAGTATATGAATATATTGGCAACATTTTACCTTGAATCGTCGAAGTACATGAGCTTTAGATCGAGTGAAGCTCGGAACATGAACATGTTGTGATGCATTTTAATCTGATATAAGTATCGGTCGTACAAGTAACTCGTATCGGTCGATAGCGGGATTGAATGGCCGACCGCCATTAAGACATTTATATTTTCAACCCAGTCCTGATATTGGAATCCGATGGGAGTCTTACTGCGTTTTACATAGCCGGTACAATGTATGACCTTAAACATCAAATCAATTAAGTGTGTGCTATCTCTCGCCGAGGATTTTTTTCCATAATAACGTATTTTTTTTATGAAAATTTGTTTTTTTTTGTTTACCTTGTATTCTTCCGTGACAAGACCCGCGTTCCTTTTCGATAGGATGCACTTCATTCTCAAGGGAAAAGAAACTTCTCGCTCGAAATCACATTTCAACACGTCATTCATATCGCAGTGATCTTCCGGATGAATGTATTCAAAAATGTTACTTCCCGTTAATTTCTGCTGCACATACAAATAGTTTGTATGTGTACGTTTATTACGTTTCTTCTGTAAATAGTCTCTGGATTATTGGAATTTCATTATCTGACCTAGCAACGCAATATTAATACAATGTGGCAATACGATACACACAACATCTAATAATTAATGTAATTTTGCGCAAAAAATTTTGCAAGAATTACATACAAGATATTATCAATATTATTCATTTGCATTTATTTTTATATTTTCTTGACCATTACATATTTAAAGATGTTATGGTTAAAGCCCGAAACGCGGTCAATCCTTAGGATTGACGAACCAATTCTGCCGAAAGGCCAAGCGTCTTGGTCAAAGTTTTATAGTAATTTGTTGATATTTGTGTATAAACAGTACACAAATACATTACATATTACATTACATATTTAGAGTAGTTGAACTGTTCAAATATGTAATTATGTAGGTATAAATGTTAAGTACATTTTTTCCTACCTGCGACAAACCTAAGTGAAAGCTAGCTGTTTCGCTTATGTATAGAATTTTTCCGTCTGATGTCACGATGAAGATAAAACCAGTCCCTGCGTCCAGTGCCTGCAGTGATAGTATCAGAAAATAGTATGTTATCATAACGTTAATTCATGACTCATATAAATTCAATAAGTCTTTTTAAATTAAATTTCTGCAAGTAAAAGATTGTATTCTAGACTTGTATTTGTCTTATTAATCGGTGAAAGTATAAATGACGATCGATCCCTCACTTTTAAGTGATGCGAACCCAGTTCCTTGATGGTGGTCTCTAAGAGATTGTTGGGCGGTGGCGCGGCACCCCATTCGTCTTTGAGTCCTGAAAAGAAACTTAATTAAATCAATCTTCTGCTTTTAATATCAAATGCATATGCTTGTTTAAAAAATGTATATTTTTTCTCAGTAAAGGCCATCGCACACAAAATGCATAGCTTAGCATAAGCGTAGCATAAGACCGCTATACCACGGAGCATCCAGCATAAAGTCGCCATATTGATTTACACAAGATGCTCATTGGTCCAGCGGTCTTATGCTATACGCTTATGCTAAGCTATGCATTTTGTGTGCGATGGCCTTAAAACGTATTTGATTATATTGCCTCTGACGCATAGCATACACGTCATGTATAAATCAATTTTTGCAAAATTTACAACTTTCAAATTATCATTAATAACAATTTCCAGAAATAATTGACGTCCCATAAATAAGGGTTTTATTTTTTTGCGCATACAGATGTTTAACTTTAAAATTTAAAATCTGAAAATGTTTCAATATTTATGTGTGCCTTATATAAAATATAGAAAAAATAATAAAAGATAAAACAAAACACAGAAAGCTACAGTGATACTCCGATCTTTTTTTTATTTATCCAATATGAATGTTGTCTTTTTTAACAATGTTTCGTGCACTATAGGTCATAGATAATTATATCTACAATCACGTATCTATAATTTCTGCCAATAAGTATACTGTTATTTATTAATCATTTATTCTATATATTGATTAATATTTAAAAAAAACGATTATAACAAATAAAAGCAAGATTTATCAAATGGCCGGCATATTCGTTACCATGAGGAAAGACGGCTCTCATCTTGAGGTAACTTGTGGTCAGTCTGATGATGCTAAGCATGTCCAGATCTTCGGAAATGGCAGCTGGAAGTGGTAGCAGCTTTTTTAGCTCCGAAAATTCCTGTTTCTCCTTATCGCGGCGTGACTGCGCTGCGTATTTGCTTTTTTCTTTCACTATAATTTCATGCTGCCTGCAAACAAAAAGAATAAATTTTATTAGAATATAATTTTATTAGATTCTTATTAGAGTAATAAATAAAGTACTATATATTATAACTTTTATATAGAAATATGTAGATAAGCAAACAGCTTTTTTTAATTTGCTTAGCAGCCTTTATTTTTTTAAAACTCTATTCTAAATTTTAATTACTTTTTAATTAAATTTTAATATGAATTAATTTTAATTTGTTTTAATACAGACTTTGTTATTTATTGATATATAGTTTTAAGAATTTGTCAGACTTCATTTAGCTTTGAATTTCCAAAACTAAAAACTATATTTTATCTAATATAATATATATTTATTAGATATTAATATATTAATGATAATATATTAATAATATATTAATCAATGTATAATGAGCAAAAATACTTTATTAGTTTACTTATTAGTAATGAAGAAAGCTTTGGTACCTATAGACTAATAATTAATTTTGGCTTTATAGACCGAGTTTCTTTCTCGTCTAATAGTTATTATTGACATTTCTAATAATCATACAGTTCAAAAAAAATTTTGAAAATTATGTGCGGGCCAAAAACGCCCTTATTGAATCTCCTCTTATGATAGAAGACTTATACAAGCCTATAAAAGTCAGATTTATGTACAATAAAGCTTTAACACATATACTTTTCTTTCCTCTTTCACTTATATGCAATTTAATTCTTCTTACGCACAGTAGATTATTTTATCTGGTATTCTGATATTAATTTCAACCTTTGTCAATGTTTTTATCAGTCACTTGGTTAGAGCACATACTGATTAGTTTACTCAATTAGTTTACTCAATTTAAAAAAAAAGGAAAACTGTTGAAGTTTTATAATATGTACATTTGCGCTTTGATGTCTCGTATAGGCCTTATATTCACAGTTTGCAAAATTATTATCATATCCTCTCTTCTATAAAAATCGAGAATGCTCCTAATTATATATATAATTACATTTTTTGACACATATATTGAAATAATAAATAAAAATCGTGAATAATTTTTATTCTTATTCCATAAAAATCAACTTGCAGTAATGCGGACCACGTGTTTCAAGCGTCGCGTCGCACAAAATGACGCCTCTAATAAATTAAAGGCGTCATTTTGTGCGACGCGACGCTTGAAACACGTGGTCCGCATTACTGCAAGTTGATTTTTATGGAATAAGGATAAAAATTATTCACGATTTTTATTTTTTATTTAAATATGTGCTAAAAAATTATATATAGAGAGCTTATAGATTAATAAAATTTATATTGCATTGGTATTAACGATCGGAGATTTTGTTTGAAATGTGAAATATCGAAAAAATAATTTTTCCAATTTAATTATATATATATTTATATATATATAACAATATTAATATATTAGATATGATGGTATAAGGAGAAGAATTACTATTAAACCGTATATATCCAAGTAATTTAATACCAAATGATCTGAAATAATTTTCATCCGTTTGCTAAACCAATATTTTCTCTTTGTTTTATCTTACCTTTCCTCATCCGAATCGACACTGCTTCCCGATGAGATAGGTGAGCTGTGAGAAGCATCTTCCGTATCTTGATCATCCATTGCCCTTGTGAGTAAAGGCGAACGCTCAGTTCAGTCGTACAGTCGACACCACTCGCGCTATTGCTAAACCGAAACTTTACTGTAGCAGGTGGGATGTCACATTCTCTTATTCTTACTGGACGGATCTGTAAAAACGACAAAGTTGCACTAATACAGTAACAGGCGAAAGCATTAACATTCACTTACTTAAACGAGAAAAATGGTTAAGCTCCATTGGTCAGAATCAGGCGTGGGTGGAGAATTTCTCAATAGTGTGCATATAAAAGAAGGAAAGTCCCTCAGGAAAATTCAAAGAATAGATAAACCCGAAGTACCTGACCGTGGACCTAGCAATTGACACTTGCAGAGACTTGTAGAGACCTGGGCTGTCTCATCTCGTTGAATCACGCAGACGCACGCTGATTCGCGGATACTTATTAATTAATTTCACATTATTTATTGCCATAATCACAAAATGATACAGAAATTTTCTATTCAATTTCACCTGTTCTACCTGCCCACGGCGAGTGTCACACCTATTATTAGAGAAATATAACTAGGAAAAAAGAAAATGTTATTAATTAGAAAATTATTAACATTTTTATACATGTGATTATGAAATTGTTCCTTATTGACACGTCTTTAATAAAATCTTTTTTTATATTCGCAATTGCACATTAGCCGAATATCAGTATAGAGACTGATATGCATCAGTTCATGTTCATATAAAATTTAATTAATTTTAATCAATATTCATAAAAATAATTTTGTAAAAATTTTGTTTATATAATTTTGCCATGCTTACGAATCAAGAAGGATAATACGTTATCAGAAGGATAAGTTGAGACTGCTCTATTGCCTTTATTGTGCGCTCTTACACTTGTCATTCAGCGGCAACGAGGAACAGACAACACTGTTTATTAGCTCAATCAGCTACCTATAACTTGCAAGATATGTTACATGAGTTGCACACATGTGCCGCATGTTGGGCCTGTCGGTTGTTCCAACTTAAACCTGTGTGACATTAAAGCAAGAGAAAAATCGGTCACAAATCTCGTGAAAATGTTGAGGCAGTGGATCATTGGAAGTAGAGAGAAAGACCCAAGTTAGACAGTTACCCTGTAACTTATTGTTATTTTTATCGCGGCATTTCTTATGCGAGGAGAGAAATAAATAACGACGGCGCAATCGTTGAAGAGGCGTATTATGAAAATCGTGCGGGATGGCGACTCGAGCCGGAAATTTTTCGATGCACAGGACGGTGAACACTCCATACGTCAATGTACGTCAGGGTAGTTTTCGCGCAGATAGGCGTGAGAGAGAATATCCATCATGTACGCGCGAGAAACAGATAAAGATAATATTTCCTGAGATTTGAACACGTGTCCGGTCAGTAAGTCGTTTTCGTATCGTAATGTCATCGCGCATAAACGAACGTAGGATTTCTCCCTATCTTAGTCAGTTCGACAATCTCAATAGAAACTTAAAAAAAGTATATTTTTACATAATTATTATCGTGATGTCTAACAATTCTATACAATATATGTAAACAAATTAATTAATTAATGCCAGGTGTGACGCCTGATTGTTATTATTAGCTAAATTATAGCATCTTTATTATTAGAAATAATAAGAATGTAAAATTAATAATATACATATGATAGATTAATAGAAATTTTATTTTTACATTAATGGAAGTACGCGCTTGATGCATAATAATAAAATATTCTAATAATAAAATATTCCAACCGAAACACATAACAAAATATGAGAGTTTCTACAGTTCGAATGCAACGGACGCGACGATGCAAAACGCTTCCGACAATATTTTTTGTTAAGTTTTTGCAAAAGATTAAATAAAATACTACGAAAGAAGATGACAGAAAAAAGAAAAGCAAATACTGTATCTTAAAAGAAAATAAACTGTTTTGCACTGTCAAAATCCAAACGTTATTCTACCTAAAAAATTAGTGGACACATCTGGAAACGTTTCTTCTTACTTATTCATGTACCTCTATAATTAATCGTTGAATGGTAGTTTTTCTAAACCATCAATCTATTATTATATATGTAACATTTTTACAAAAGCAACGACAGGGTGGAAGAGGAGAACCATTGGTCGGAAAAAAGAGAATACGGAGAGGGAGAAACTAAAACCCATATATCCGCAGAAGTAGAAGGGATACATAATTATACGTGTGAGTGGTCGATAGGTCGTAGGCTGCGCCAATAAGATGCAAGATGAGGCTTTATCTCGGCATACATAGTCGTAGCTGTGTGCGTTTACATCTACGGAAGTACCTCACATATATGGCAGACCGAAGAAGGAACGATGAAGAAACAGAAATGAGGATGAGGAAGCGAAAATGACAACTGATATACGCATTGATTAATAACTTTATCAATGAGAGGGATAGCTGATAGACTAGATAGACCCACGCAGTTCCGCACAAAACTTGTGTTACATCAATACAGGTAAAAAAGTGAGAAAAAGGAGGAAAATGAGTGAAGATGAGAGAAGCGACAATGAAGGCGGAAGCTATACGGATCTGCTGCTTCGTGGCTGTATAGATCCATGATAGGCGAAAGGGGGAAGAGAGTCCAGCGTTTACGGTACATCCAGTGCACGATCAAATACTCACAACTATGTAATATGTAAATGTTGCACACGTGCGCGACACGGCCAGTCTGATGAATCGCGTAAGGTGCGATTCGACGTCCCCCAAAATTTAAGACAGAACCTTTTAGTCATTTTCTTACAATAAATTACTGTTGTTTCTCAAAATAACATGTCGTATAGTAATTAGAAACTTTTTGTTTAACTAATAATATGTCACTTTGATTTACTTTTCAAGCTGAAGAGCATTAATACGATACTTCGAAACGCTCGAAAATTTACTTGCCACTTTTTGAATTTGAGTTTTCTCCGTTTCTATTGTAATACTTGTTTGAGTTAAATAAAACTTTGGGAAAAGTACCTATCCTCTTCTAAAAAGGGCATGTCGTAGGTATTGTCGTTTTTCCGCGATGCCGATTGGTTCTCTCGTTGCGCTTACTTCATGAGCGACTGCTGTCATGGCATATTTTGGCAGTTGTGTGCAATAGTGTTAATAGTGTAATATATAGTAATAGTGAAATATTAAAGATAAATAGCGCGCGCGCAGCGCGCGTCTGTATCTAGTATCATAAGAGATATTTTTTAATAACTTTTCCACTGTTTCTTTCGCTACAAATATATAAACGGAACCCCGGTCTCTTCTACGTCCTTACAATTCGGCGATGCGAGACAGCGTGGCGTGACAGGCGTATAGTTCTTAGACATATGCTACCAGATGTTAAACTTTATTGTTTTTCGGACGGTGCAGTTGATCCTTGAGTTTTTCCCAGAAGATTCTCCCATTGGAAAATTCTTGATAACGGTGATGTAGCCGACGTATATCTTATAGTTCAGATTTAGCGGTAATGGAGAATAGCGAGTTTCTCCGAAATCAATCCTTTCTAGTCAAGTTTGACGCGTGACGCACGAGTAATTTCTTTCTTACGTTTATACATCGTTTTGCAAATATTCTCTTATTTTTTAAGGGAGCATACTTGTTTGAAAATGTCAAAAAATTGATTTTTTTGCATATTTTCATAGCTTAACATTTCAAAAACAGTATAAAATAAGTCTGATATATGTAGAAATTCAAAGAATTATCGGTTACAGAATTTTCAACGAAAGGGTTCAGACAGCTCGACGCGGCTCGGCAAAACTTTAAATGCGTTTTTCTCAAAATTACTTTTTTTTTACGGTTTTCCTCTTGCTTTAGTGTCACACAGGTGTAGGTTGGAAGCAACCGATAGGCCCAACATGCAACACATATGTGCCACCCATGTAACATATCTTGCAAGTAAGGTAACCGATTAAGCTAATAAACAGTGCTGTCTGCTCCTCGCTACGTGATTACACTTGCCGCTGAATGACAAGTGTATAATAAGCATGCACAATAAAGGCAATAAAGCAGTTTCAACTTATCTTTCCTGATAACGTATTATCCTTCATGATCCTTAAGCATGAGCAAAATTATATAAACAAAATTTTTACAAGATTATTTTTATGAATATTGATTGAAATTAATTAAATTTTATATGAACTGATGCATATCAGTCTCTATACTGATATTCGGTTAATGTGCAATTGCGAATATGAAAAAAATTTTTATTAAAGACGTATCAATGAGGGACAATTTCATAATCACATGTATAAAAATGTTAATAATTTTCTAATTAATAACATTTTCTTTTTTTCTAGTTATTTCTTTAATAATAGGTGTGACACTCGCCGTTTTTCTCAAAATTACTTTTTTCTTTACGGTGTGTGTGAAAACTCAGACTACGTCATAAATACGATTTAGTTTTTTCTGAATATTCATGCGCAAATTATTCAAAATAATTGCTGCTTGGTTCCTTAAATAAGCTCCACGTCCAAAAAATCTAATTTACCTAAATCTATACAAACTTATTAAATTATATTTGGATTGGAACGGTGCGAGTTAAAAAATACACGTTATTTTTGCACGTTTTGTAGTTATATTAATAAAATACATGCATATTTTAAAATGGAAATCTTTAGTCTGGGAAAGAGTACTTCTAAAATTTTCGTTGATCTGTGTGAATAAAAACTTACATCATATGATAAATTCTTACATGAATTCTTATATTGATTAATCTCAAAAGAAACTCAAATTCTATATCTAATAATATTATATAAATATATATCTATAATTAATACTATGAAATTAAATTTAAAAAATCGTTTATATATTCGACAGTTTATATATATTTTCAACAAAATCTCCAATCGTTAATACAATATTAATTTCATTTTAACATACATATATGTAAACTTTCGTGTATAATTTTTTGACGCATATTTAATCGTGAATAATGTTCATTCTTTAATTATTCAATTTCGTGCAGCAATGCACCACGTGTTTCGAGTTTCGAGCCTGGCATTACAAAATGGAAGATTCGTCCCCGACGCGATAAAGGCCTGCAATTTTCCCATAGTGAAACGAGCGCGAACGAATATTTGTGCGCGGTTTTTCGCGATAAAGACCTGCAATTTTCCCATAGTGAAACGAGCGCGAAAGAATATTTGTGCGCGGTTTTTGCGAATGCGCGAAAAAAAGGATAACTAATATTAATGCACATTACCTTGGAAATAATATCTTCTGATAGCGGAACAATGCACCCGCAAATTCGGTGCAATGTTACGTAAGCTTCCGTTTGGCATTTTTTTAACAATCGATGTTTGGAATTATTTATTATAAGTTACCGCGTTCATGAACTATGTTTCATAAATGAAAAAAGATTGAAGTTTTGAGAAAAAACGCGAAGAAGGCTGAATAAGATGCGACGGCTTTACGATACGAAACGGCCGACGGGGCACACGTGCAAATGGTTTTTTTTTTTTGCAAGAAAACGCGAATATAAAAGTAATTAAGAAAAAATAAATCTTATTGAAAAAAAATAGACCTAATAACATTTGTAATAAACGAGAGTGAAATTGCATGCATCCTGCATGCGTCAGTATTTGTTAACTCGCATCCGATCTCTCGACATTTGATATGCGGCTTTGCTCGCGACGTTATCATTCCCAGGCAAACAGCGGTGCTTTATTAATTAATTTTGCGTAATTTTTTAAAATGAGTAATGCATAAAGATATTGATTATTATTTAGTGGGTATTGAAAGAATTTAAGTATGTGTTAATATTTGTCCTCTATAATATGTATAGGTATATATATTTCTCTCTCTTTATAAAGTTGCTGCAATAACTTATAATATATTTCTAGAATTTTTATTAAAATTGCGTTAAAGACGAGAATCTCTCATCTCTTGTTTAAACTTATAAATGCCTTTATGAAGATAAGATTAGAGGAAAGTCCCCTATTATATATGAGATAGGCTCCTAATATGCGACAGCGAGGTTTCTGCTAAACTATAGGTTATCTGTTGGATCCACCATGAACTTATTGCCCTTAGGATAAAACCTATTTAGTGAAAAATTCATTGTTTGATCGTGCGTGTAGTCGTTGCAGAGAAAGAAATTATGAAATTGGATGTTGTTTGCAATATCATGTATTTTGCACTTTATTAGCGATTTTCCGGGGTCTCTCATATTAGGAGCACACTTTTGCGATTTTGTCGAAAGCTCATTTTTCACATTTTTCTAATTTTCAGCAAAATTAATATTTAAATTAAATTTTACATTTTAGCATCTTAAAGCTTATTAAATTTCCTTCAAAATGACCTACTATATTTTTCAATTCTGCCCATAGACTTTTCCGGCAATCACACAAAATAGATATGATATCTCATATAATCGGGTACTTTCCTCTACTTCTTCACGGAGAGAATATTTTGTTATATTTTACCCTTAAATTCACTACAACTTGGCAACTACGGAATTTTTAAAATAAATAAATATAAAGACATTTTACAAACAATGTGATAAAATTTACCAAGCAGATTGGTAAATTTTGAAAAATTATTAAAATTTTCTAGATATATTTTAATAAAATTAATCAAACATATTTTATATTTTAATATGTAATAGATATTAGTATTTTTTATTATAGTGGATGTTAATCAGAATAGCTCGCATAAAATTCTTGGTGGAACATGTTGTTCTTACAACTACCATGATTTCAGGGTAAATTTTAAGAGAAAATTTTCTCATCTGTGTTTTTAATTTAAACATTTTTTTTCTCTAATCTAACATTTCTAAGGTAATACGTATAATTTAACATCCAGTTATCATCTTTTTCGCGTATTCGCATCAGAATCTGCGCTCAAACATTCGTTCACGTTTCTTTACCGTACAGGCCATCGCGTCGGCGTCGGGGCCGTCGGGGGCGAACAGGGCCATTTTGTCGTGCGACGATCGAAAAGCGTGCGCATTACTTAATACAAGGAATTGATCTTCGTAGAATAATTAGAGGATAAAAATTATTCACGATTATTACTTATTATTTAAATATGCGTCAAAAAATTATGTACAAGAGCTTATAAATTAATTAAATTTATGTTGCATTAGGAAGTTATAGGAACTATATTCTATATATAGTTTAGAAACTAGAAACGTCCACAATGCTTTGTCTACTTTTGAACAATAAACTATAAAATATTTCAATGGTAACATCTTTTATTTGCTCGTACGGGTTTTTCGATTTTCTTATATGTATATTAGTTTTTACGAATTTTCTAATTTATTTTATGTTTTTCTTACACATATATATTAATTCAATCAATCAATATCTTTATTACTTTAGCTTATGCCAAAAAGTGGATTTTACAAAGTAATTGTTATTTAACAAACTTCTAACAATCGATGCTTGGAATTATTTATTTCAATAAAATACGTACTTTTATTTGCGAAAAACCCGATCTTCGTATCTTTTATACTTTGGCCGGAAAAAAATCATGAAATATGCTATTTTTTTGGTCCGAGAAAAGACCCCCTTAAATAACCTCGGTGAATATTCAGAAATATCTCAACTGTATTTACGATTGTATGTATATTATTATAGTACCTCTCTAATTGTTTGTATTTAATTCTCCAGTTTTAAATATAAGGGCTTCTCGGAACTCGGAACAGCCGCGGTTTGCGTCCATAATTTTCCGTCAATGTCATCCTACACGCATTCTTCTTACCATCTTATCACTATTAATTGAACTCCGACACCACGTAGATCACTCACAATATTTTGCACATATCGCCGATCATGTGAAACTGCTCAAACATCAGTTTCAAGCACTCGTACGTTATTAAGAAACTACTTTAACGATCAGCCATTATCGCGATTTTCAAATTGCCTGAGCGGACGCGCGCGAGTCATTTTGATAAAAGGAATCAATCAATGTCCTATCAATATTGTACAGGAATTTAAAAGGATTTGATTCGCCGCAATCGATTAGAGATTTAAAAAATACACACGCACACAAGAGAATACTTTGGTGAGAATACACGCACATATCACAGATTAAAAATCTATTTTAAGAGATATTAGCAAGACGACGTACGAGTATAAACGTAGCAAAGAGATTGTTCGCGCGTCGCGGGTCAAACTCGACTAAAGATGGTTAATTCCGAAGAGACTCGCTATTGCGCTTGTCGCTGAATCTGTACTGTGGAATATAAAACCTTTATTTTGAGCCCCACTCTCGCAGAAAAGAAAATCTGAAATTCTCCAAAAGAGGGAGAGATAAAAACCCAAGGACTGCGGCAATAACCTGACCGCATCACGTCTAACATCTGATGTATAGAGACGCCAAGCTGTCTCCGTTGCCGAAACGTGACGACGCACCCTGATTTGAGAATAATTATTAATTAATTTAGCATTATTTATTGCCATAGCCGCACGAATGGAAAAACGTTTTTATTCAGTTTAACCCATTCTACCTACTCACGGCGGATGTCGCACCTATTGTCAGATAAATAATTAGAAGAAAATGTTGCTAATTAAACAATTATATATATATATATATATATAATTATATATAAAAATAATATATATATAAAAATATGTTCTTATATATATATATAAGAACATATTTTTATATATGATTATAAACTTGTTCTTTATACGTGTTTAATAACTTTATTTTATATTTGCAATTGCATATTTAATCAAACATCAATATAGACGCTAATATCCAATACATCCATCAGCATAAAGGCTCTTAAAATTCAATTAATTTTAATAAACGTTTCAGAAGTGTAATCTTGTAAATACTTTGTTTAGATATTTTTAGCATATATTTTTGAATCAAGAAGGATAATATCTTGTCAGATGGATAACTTGAGATTATTCTACTATCTTTACTATTTTTACTTGTCATCCGGTAAGCATTCCATTCCCAGTAAGCAAGAAACGTCAAGAAATATTTCAACTACATTGCATTAATGTTAAAACGTTGCTGTAATGTAGTTAAAATGTTTTTTTGATGTTTCTTGCTTACTGAGTTGTTCCTTCTACCTGCTTACCAACCGATGTGCGACACATGTTGTAAAGATGTGCCTGTCGGTTTCTTTAACTTTCACTCGTCGAGAACAATTATCAAAAATTTTTCCGAGATTTAGTCTTACTTCAATTTCAGGTTAACCCTTCATAGTCACACATGGATCAATTTGATTTACCTTAATTTATTTGGATCTAAATATCAGCTAAATGCCTATCTTAAAATAGGGCTTGGTCCGCCATCTACAAGAGTTTGAAGTATCTTCTATAGATTAGAGACCGTTAATCATGTACTCGTTTACGATTTTTTTTTCTACATGTTGCCATTTGATTTCTCATAAAACCGCAGTTGTTTTATATTCTAGAATGTTCAAGGTATGTTCCAGAATTATTTGAACCCGATCGAACCGATACCATTAAAATGGCAACCATTAAAAATCGAAAAATCGATACAAACCTTACAGCCGACCGCTATAAAACCGTTTTTACGGATGGCCCAACATCGTTCTCGTATTCAGATCCGTTGGAATCCTCCACCTATTTCTATACAAAAGATAGAGCATGCTGATGAGATTCTATCTTTATATATGTCTATGGTCATTACAATAACAATTTCCAGAAATATAATTATTTATGAGGAAATGAGGGAGGTTCCAGGTTCGAATCCTGGCTGAGGTAATATTTTTTGCAATAAATTCTTGACGTTTTTTAAACAATTAAATTGTGCAGATTTAATTCCGGGGTAGGGGAGGGTATTAATGTTCCATCAAGATAGTTTATGTTTCAAGTCCGACAAATTTGCGGCGCGCAGTTTATTAAATTGGAATATATGTATATGTACGGTATGTACATTACAATTCGTTATTTCTTTATACGTATATAAGTATAGAATATATAAACACCAACACCTTGTTACGGCTCCGTGCTCCATCTTTCTTTGATTGATTTCTAATCTTATATGAGCCTTTACTATTATTATATAAAATTATTTAACATCTCATAAATATAGATTTTATTTTTTTGTGATCTTCTTGTGATAGATCTTTTAACTTAAAATATGAAATCTGATAATATTCAATGTTATAGAAAACAATAAAAGATAAAAGATTAAAAAGAGTTTAGAAGCTATAGAATAATACGCCGATCTTTTTCCTGTTTATTCGATACGAATGTGTCGTGACGATGTTTCATGCACCATAGATGATTATATCTACAATTACGTATTTATAACTTGTGCTGATAAGCATATTATTATTTATAAATTATCATTCTATGTTAATGTCAAAAACTCAATTATAACAAATCTAATAAATAAAAAATAAAAATATAGAGGAAGATAAAATTAACAATGTATGTTTACAAAAGGAAAAATGGCATTTATATATGAAGGTAGCTTTCAAGATTCAGAACATTATTGCAATAGGTAGCTTTGATTTATTATTTTCATTATCTTATCATTTTCGCATGATATCATTCTCGATAACAAAATAACATTACATTCCTATAATCTTATATGAAACTCATCGATATTTAAAAAATTTCTTTCAGAAATATCGCAATCAATAACAAATTCTTAACTGCAAATGTCTGTGTAAAAAATTAATTTAATGATTATATTATCTGCACAATTTGCACTGACTAAAAGTAATGGATTTTTTAAATATATATATACAACCTAATCTCAGAGAATTAATCATATCTGATTTACATTCATATCTGATTAACAATCTTTGATTAACAATCTCCAAAATGTGTCACGTGCTAAAATGTGAAAAATATCAAATGCTTTGCTAGTTTAATATAATTAGACTATTTATATTTTGTATAGCTATAACAAAATAATGACTTGATTTAATTAAAAATTTGAAAATCTTATTTATAAAAAAATATTATTGAAAAATATTATATATTGTTTTGTTATACTTATTTAAATATATATAATACTATAACATCAAACACTTAAATTTACAATAAACTACAACAAACATAATTTGAACTAATAAGAAATTTCGAAAGAAAAATGTGCGAAAGACGTTTGCGCGATGTTTTTATATAAAAAATTAACGATATACTGACTCTATTATCTCTACTATACCATATAGCGACAAATGGAAGTTATATATAAATTAAACGATCGGCATAATCAAATAAACTTAAGAGTTTACGCAAGTTATAATGTTTATATTATAGTAATATATAATTTTTTTTATTCACGTTTCTCTTTTCTCCAAGCCAATCCAGAATCCGCCAGCGGGTTGCAACGTAAACTCCTTTTCATCGTATATGTATACTTATGTGGAATATGTGATTATAATTAATATTGTATAATTTACTTTTTATTTTAATTTTTATATACGTTTAATGTCTAAAAAATGTACATAGTTCAAATATACATAGAATTATGGCAGAAAAATAAATTTTATATTGATGTTACAGACTATCCTAATTTACTAATGTGCCTGGTACTTTAATTCATAATTATTTTGCGTTATCGACGGATCTAATCTATATTGTATCATTAAACTGCAATGTCAAGCAAATAATCGTAACATTCCGTCCGCAAAAAAAAAACATTTAAGACAAAGATTGTTAAATACATTTTATTATGACATGTGATAGCAAAATAGCTTACGTAGTTTTTGCCTGTTGCCAAGAATTGCCCACACATATGTCCTGTATCTGCGTACCAATACTGCGAAAGTCTCAAAATAATTAACGATAGTTTTATTAATTATCTAAATTGTCATATAAATTCTTTTCAAAAGGAGTGCTTTCTATGATCGATATTATCAGCTCCTTGTCGTAATACACTCTTCGTCGTCTACCCTCTTTTTGATTCTATATTCCTACATAAGTCGAACATTTTTATGTCGTTATCAATTTGAAAGTAACTGTCAATGGACTTAAAGATACGATTTAAATGTATAATTTTTATCATTTCGAAATAAGTGAGCCTGACTTTTATCTGACTTATAGCGTTTTTTCTTGGCTGCACTATTGCCCACTAGTGCAACACTAGTGCAACATTAGTGCAACGCTATTGGGTAGTGCAGGGCAGTGCAGGGCGATAGTGCAGCCAAGAAAAAACGCTATTAGGTTCACAATCATATCTAATTAACAATCTTTGATCGAAATGTGTCACGTATGCTATAAAAAATATCAAATGTTTTGTTAGTTTATTATAATTTCATTGTTTATATTTTGTACAGTTATAGCAAAATAGTCATTTTTAATTTATTAGAAATTCAAAAATTTTACTTATAAGAAAATATTATTATGCATAAATATTATAAACGCACATATGCAATAGCACAGCGTGCTACATCGGCATTATTAATGATATTGCTTTTTGTTATACTTATTTCAAAAACTACATCTCAAATGCTCAAATTTACAATAAATTACAACAAACAGAACTAATAATAAATTGCGAAATAAAAATGTGTACAAAAGACATTTGCGCGATAAAGATATTCGTTTTTACTTGAAGAATTAACGATATTGATTTGACTTTATTATTCCTACTATACCATTTAGCGACAAGTGAAAGTTATGTAAATGATTAAAAATAATTACAATCAAGTTTTGACAGTCTACGCAAGTCATAATGTTTATCGTAATATATTATTTTCTTATTCTTTTTACTAGCAAAGACTTAGTTATTCGCTTTATGCATAATGACGTAATACATCGCAAAAAAAGATACAATCATCTTTCAAAGTGCATACGTGTTGAACATCTTGAAAGTTGAAAATGCGGCAATGTTTTTTTAAACACAGCTATATATCGTACGATAGTGTATTGAGTATACAAAAATCTCACGTTTCTCTCTTCTCTAAGCCAATCCAGAATCCGTCAACAGGTTGCAACGCAAACTCCTTTTTAGTGTATACGATTGGTTCGACAGTCTTTTCCGTAGTCTTAAGAGTGAACTTTTGTAAAAGATGAGCTATCAGAATCTTAGCCTCCATGAGAACAAATCGATTGCCGATACATTGTCTAGGTCCGTGACCGAATGGCAGATAAGTGTACGGTAAAATTTTGTCTTTGTTCTCCTTGCTAAACCTTTCGGGATCGAACTTATCCGGGTTCGGAAAGTACTTCGGATCACGATGAAAACCATAAATGAAAAACGTCAATACATTGTTGGGTTCGACGATCGCATTCTTGCAGCCTGGTCGCGACGGAGGTAGTTCATATTTCTTAACGCAAAATCTATCGGTGATGATCGCCGGCGGATACTTTCTCAGAGTCTCGGAGATCACCATATCCATGTAAGACATCTTCGACAGCGACTCGTAAGAAATCTCATCGTTTTCTTCGGCAAGATGCTGTTCTACTTCCTCGCGCAAACGATCTTGTATATCTTGGTTAACTGCCAGCTCGTGAGCAACGAAACACATCAGCGTCGCAGATGTTTCGAAACCAGCGAAGAAAAAGATAAAGGCTTGCGAAACGATGTCATCCAATGTCATTTTATGTACACTGGGACCTTCTTTGTCCCGAGCCTGCATTAATAAATGAATCATGTCCGGTCTGACGATACCTTGCTCTTCCCGCGTTCTAATGGTTTCCCCCACGATCTTCTTGAAAAACTTGCTGGTAGCCGGCGGGAAAAGAGACAGACCTATTAATTTAGAGAACCGTGGACACACTTCAAGAAGGATCATCTTAGCCATCCCTAGCGGTCCGGCAGAAAATCCCTTGGTAATTTCTATTCCTCTTATATAGAACTCATTGTCTGGATCTTTCATAGAATTCACACTTATGCCAAAAGCTGTCGTAGCAATTACGTCGGTGGCGTATCGTCTAAAGACCCCCTTCGTTTCGATCGAATGGCAGATTTCCGGATGATCGATCAAATAATTAACGAAATTGTGAGAACATTCCGATATCAGGTCAAACATAAACTTCATCTTGCTGGCGGTAAAGGAGGGGCTTAATGTATTTCTCATTTCTCTCCAACGATCTCCGCGCAAGGAAAAGATGTTCTTGCCAAATAGCGGTTCCACGGTTGGGTCGACGAAGCTGCGATGATCCGGGAAAGATTCAAAATCCTTTACCATGGTGTCTTTGATCAGTTCAGGATCGCGCACTAGCACGTTAGGCGTGCCAAATTCCATTAGTCCAACATATTTTGCGTCCGGAAAGTAATTATATGTATATTGAAAATAATCGATAATACTGATGCGACCCAGAATCATTTTCCAACCCATTATAAAAGATGATAGCGAATCTGGCAGGTAAGGTACACCCTTATTCTTCCAATAAAAATATGTATGATGCAGCACAGCGACAATTTTCAGAACGCCGATGACGATAAGAGTAATCAATAATAGCGCAAAGGGCGACGAAAGCCACGACGAATCCATCGTAACACGACAGTATAACAGACAAACTGATTGTGAGACAAACAAGATACTTCGTCGAGCGCGGCGCAGTGTTAAATGTGATTGCGAGAATTCTGACACGTAGTAGCGCGAGCTGTTCCACAGACGATTAGTAGCGTATATTTCTCACTGAAATATAGGTATCGTCAGACCCATTATAAGAAGAGAATAATGTATGTTGAAGAATAATATGTGTTAAAGAAAATAGCCTCTGGAGGTTTTCAGAAATTAAATAATATAGTTTATGCGTTTGCAGTCGACTCTATTACATGAATATAACATTCGTTGCAACCGTTATAACTTCTTTCCACGCCCTGGAATGTAGCCCTGGAAGCGCCTTATGCGAAACAATCTACATACGAGCATGTAAAATAATCACGTGTTGATTACTACACGCTACTACGCATGTGCCAGAAATTTCGTAATCTCTTGCGCAATCTTCCAATACTGCAGCGGCGTCGTAAGTACGTATTGCGCAGATCTTATCGTGAATGAAACGAAGATGGGAGGAAGGAACGCTTTTCGATATTATTGCGATTAGAGACTGATCATTGATCTACTAGGGCAGAACAAATCCAAAATATAAAAACATGATTTTTTGGGTAAATTGTAAGAGAAAATCCTTTCTGTGTAATTAAGAAAAAGATATATCAGCTTCAACGCTAAACAACAAGCTACATGTTAACAATAAACATTTAAGTGCTCGACCAATTTGTACGATGTGTGTGTCTTAAAACTTTGCTCATATCAACACCCGCGGTGATAACTATTCTTTTTATGCTTTTATAAATATTTTTATGTGAATTATTGGATGGAGAAATTTTGTAATATAGAATTAAGAAAGACTCTTCCCATTACAATTCGGTAGAGAAAGTATTAGCATCCAATAGAATATTAAATATAATAAATGTAGATGGATTTAACTGAAAAAATTGTCATGTGAGCCAAGAGACCAAGCTAGCAAAGAAGATTAGAAAATAATTTGCATTATTTGACATATATATTTGAAAATATCCATATCATTTATGCCTTATAAACTGGGCACATTGTTTCATTTGAACTGCGATGACGAGCAAATAATTGTAACATTCTGTCCTGTAAAAAGAAAAAGACATTTAAGAAACAAGGATCGTTAAATAATATTTTATTGTGACATGAGATAGTAAAATAACTGACATAATTTTTGCCTACTGCCAAGAATTATCTCACACATAAATTCCATGTCTGCGTACCAATACTGCGCAAGTCTCAGTAGGGTAATCAACGATAGTTTTAATTATCTAAATCGGCCTTTAAATTCTTCTCAAAAGGAGTGCTTTCTGTGATCGATATTACCAGCTTCTCGTCGTAACGATACACTCTACTCTCGGTTGATTCTACGTAAATCAAACAGTTTTATGTCGTTATATCAATTTGAAATTAACTGTCAATAGACTTAAAAATACGATTTAAATGTATAACTTTTATCATCTAGAGATGAATGATCCTGACTTCTTTCCCAGGCCATAGTGTTATTGTCATCAGAGCAATAAATTTCGAATGGGTGTGAATTACAGCACCCGCGTTTCTTCTTAAATACGCGCACATAAATAACGAAGTACATTGCAATTTCGTCAGTTTGTTTTCTGGAAACGATTCGAAATCTGTTTCATTGATATCTTGCACGAACATATCGTTGAGAGTTATACTCTCTTTTTGTACATCAGAAAGAGCTATGCAGATCTTATTTGTGTAGGACAGAAATTTTAGTAAATCTTAATACTTAAATAATAGTTTTGCATATATGACAATCAAGTTTTTAATACAAGTATTACCGCAGAATATGTTCTCATATGTTTTATGGAGATAGAGCCACCAGTACCAATCACCCATGCGAGATGATAAAACTACCGACACAGTTCTGGAATATGATTTTTTGGGTGTTCCTGTATAAAAATGATAGATATTACAAAACAAAATCTGTACATGCATAAATTTTAAAACTAAAACTTTGTAAAACCTGATTTCAACGTTCATTAAAACACGCATATGTAAATAGTTTGATAACTTATAATTTAACATTTAAATATGTGCCAAAAATTTATATATACGTGACTTTATAAATATATAAATAAACAAAATTTATGTTGCATTGGTATTAACATTTGAAACGTGAAGTATCAACTAAACGATTATTCAAATTTATAAAATATTATTGATATATTAATGTATTAGATATATATTAATATCATTATCTACATATTAAATTAGAGTTTTTATAGATAATTAATGTAAAATTGATTGGAAGTTAGCGTTTTATATGTAAGTTTGCTTTTATTTTTTAAATATTTATTTTAATTATTTATTTATTTAGAAGAAAAAAAGGAAAGTTGCAGAGCAATTAAAATTAGGACTAACCGGAAAAAGGAAGTAAAATTCACTTACCAAAAAAAAAATCAAGTCTAAATATCACGAGATTGAAACTGAAGCCTTAGGTAAAATATCGGAAACTGAATTTTCAATGCTTTTTTTTTTATTTCAGAGATTTTGTATTTTCTCTTGCTTTGGTGCTGGAAGATCAATGTCTTCTCTCTGCTTCACTTTACTCTTGCTCATCCTAACGAACGCTGTTTCTCGGTAGGAATAGATGACCTGTGAAAAACATCATCCTTATTTTAAGCTCCAGCATTAGTAGCAGGGTCCGCCTCGAGAGGGTCTGGAATTTTTCAGAATCTTTTCCCCAAAACTTTGAAAAAACTCAGCCTGTGACGCTTCAGCTGCTCTTTGAGTTTTTCCAAAGTTTTGTTCTTCAAACAATAATAATAAAACATTTTTGTGAGATTTATAATAGAAGTTGTTTTATCTCTGTTTCAATTTTGTTTTTCAGAAGGGAAAAAGACTTTAGCTTTCTTGTGAAAAAAAATTTACGCCCCGGTAAAATATTTTTATAAAATGTATAATTATATTTATTCTTCTGTATACATTACAAAAGATATATACATACACTGAGGGAAAAATTTTGTTGAATCAACAAAACAATTTTGCTTGGCAACATAAAATCTTCCGGTTTTATTAAATCAACAAATTTTTTTTTTTTTTTAATTTTTTTATATCTCTCAGTGTATATATATATATATATATATATATATATACACATATATACATGTAACAGTCACTATTAATAAAAATAGACTAGTGGAAATATTATAAATCTGAATAACAATCAGAGAATGATATAGAGCAAAACCTGGTCACAAACTATATCTGACATGAAACACTCAAAACTTGCAACGAGAGGATAAATTGCATTTATTTATGAAGGTGGATTTTAAGATCCAAAACATTGTTGCACTGAGTAGCTTTAATTTATCTTATTTTCATTATTTTATTATTCTCGCATGATATCATTCTCGATAACAATATAACAAAACAATATTATATTTTATCTTATCAATACTCTTATCAACATTAAAAAGATATCTCTCAGAAATATCAAAATTAATAACAAATTTTTATTTGTAAACGTTTGTGTATAGGTAATTAATTTAATTTAATGATTATCTGCGCATTTTCCACTAACAATAGGTGTAATTGATTGTTTTCTTTATTTTCTTATATACTACCTATTCTCAGAGAATGAATCGTGTCTGATTCACAATCATATCTTATTATAACAATCTTTGATCCAAATGTGTCACACATACGCTATAAAAAATGTTAAATGCTTTGTCAGTTTATTATAATTTGATTGTTTATATTTTATATAGCTATAACAAAATAGTGACTTTTGATTTTATTAAAAATTTAAAAATTTTACTTATAAAAAGATATTGAAAAACATTATAAATGCACATACGCAATGGTATATTGTGACAACGTGCTACATTAGCTCTATTAATGATATTGTTTTGTTATACTTATTTAAAATACTATAACAGCGAATGCTTAAATTTATAATAAGTTACAACAAACATAATTTAAACTAATAAAAAATTTCAAAAAAAAATGTGCAAAACACGTTTGCACGATAGAGATATTCGTTCTTACATGAAGAATTAACGAATTGATTCTATTCATATTTAGCGACAAATGCAGAAGTTATATAAATCATTAAAAACGATTGGCATAATCAAATAAACTTGCAAATCTACGCAAGTCATGATGTTTATCGTAATATTTAATTTTTTTATTTTTTACCAGCAAAAACTTGGTTATTCGCTTCAAACATAATGACGCGATACATCGGAAATTCTATTATGTGCGATATATTACGTCATTCTTCACACTTCAATCTTTACACTTCAATCTTTACACTCCAATCTTCACACGTCAATCATCTTCTAAAGAGTACACGAGTGTTGAATATCTTAAAAATTAAAAATGCGACGATGTTTTCCCAAACACAACTCATACGATAATGTATTGAATGCAAGACTTTCACGTTTCTCTCTTTTCTAATCCAATCCAGAATCCACCAACAGGTTCCAATGCAAACAACTTTTTAGTGTATACGATTGGTTCGACAGTCTTTTCCGTAGTCTTCAGAGTGAACTTTTGTAAAAGATGAGCTATCAGAATCTTAATCTCCATGAGAGCAAATCGATTGCCGATACATTGTCTAGGTCCGTGACCGAATGGTAGATAAGTGTACGGTAAAATGTTGTCTTTGTTCTCCTTGCTAAACCTTTCGGGATCGAACTTATCCGGGTTCGGAAAGTACTTCGGATCGTGATGTAAACCGTGAATGGGAAACATCAATAAATTGTTGGGTTCGATGATCACATTCTTGCAGCCTGGTCGCGACGGAGCTAATTCATATCTCTTAGCGCAAAGTCTATCGGTGATGATCGCCGGCGGATACTTTCTCAGAGTCTCGGAGATCACCATATCCATGTAAGACATCTTCGACAGCGACTCGTAAGAAATCTCACCGTTTCCTTCGGCAAGATGCTGTTGTACCTCTTCGCGTAAACGATCTTGCACATCTTGATTAACTGCCAGCTCGTGAGCAGCGAAACACATCAGCGTCGCAGATGTTTCGAAACCAGCGAAGAAAAAGATAAAGGCTTGCGAAACGATGTCATCCAATGTCATTTTATGTACACCGGCACCTTCTTTGTCCCGAGCCTGCATTAATAAATGAATCATGTCCGGTCTGACGATACCTTGCTCTTCCCGCGCTCGAATGGTTTCCCCCACGATCTTCTTGAAAAACTCGCTGGTATCCGGCGAGAAAAGAGACAGACCTATTAATTTAGCGAATCGTGGACACGCGCGAAATAAAATCATTTTAGCCATCATTAGCAGTCCAGAAAAAAATTTGGTAGCCTCTATTCCTCTTATATAGAATTCATTGTCTGGATCTTTCATTGAATTCACACTTATGCCAAAGGCTGTTGTAGCAATTACGTCGGTAGTGTATCGTCGAAAGGCCCCTTTCGTTTCGATCGCATGACAAACTTCCGGATGATCGACCAAATAATTAACGAAATTGTGAGAACATTCCGATATCAGATCAAACATGAACTTCATCTTGCTGGCGGTAAAAGTGGGGCTTAATGTATTCCTCATTTCTCTCCAACGATCTCCGCGCAAGGAAAAGATGTTCTTGCCAAATAGCGGTTCCACAGTTGGGTCGACGAAGCTGCGATGATCCGGGAAAGATTCAAAATCCTTTACCATGATGTCTTTGATCAGCTCAGGATCGCGCACTAGGACGCCAGGCGTGCCGAAATCCATTATTCCAACATATTTTGCGTCCGGAAAGTAATTGTATACATATTGAAAATGATCGACAAAACTGATGCGACTCAGAATCAATTTCCAACCCGACGTAAAAGATGATAGCGAATCTGGCAGGTAAGGTACACCCTTATTCTTCCAATAAAAATATGTATGATGCACCACAGCGACAATTTTCAGGACGCCGATGGCGACCAGAGTAATCAATAATAGCGCAGAGGGCGACGAAAGCCACGATAAATCCATCGTGACACGACCAGTTTAACAGACAAACTGATTGTGAGACGAACGAGATACTTCGTCGGGCGCGGTACATGGCAGTGTTGAGAGATTACGAGATTTCTGACGCATGCGTAGTAACGTGAGCCGTTCAGATAATTAGCAGCGTACAATTCTCACCGAAATACAGGTATCAAATCTTTTATATATATAGAAAGAGAATAATATGTATTAAAGAAAATAGTCTCTAGAGGTTCTTAAAAATTAAATAAAATATATAAATTTATGCGTTTGCAGTCGACTGCTTTATTACATAGATACATTTGTGTTGCAACTGCGTTGTAACTTCTTTTCATGCAAGTGTAGCCCAGAAAGCGCCTTATGCGAAACAATCTACATACGAGCATGTAAAGTATAATCATGTTGACCACTGCGCGCTAATACGCATGCGCAAAAAATCCCGCAATCTCTCAATACTGGCGCGGCATTATCATAATACGTGTTGCGTAGATCTTACCGTGAATCAAACGAAGATGGGAGGGAGAAACGCCTTTCGATATTATTGCGATTAGAGATTCTCAAGTAAGAGACTGATCATTGATCGAGACTGTGTGCTGATTGATATTGGCAAACCATGACAGAACCCATCCATAATATAAAAACATGATTTTCAGCCTACATTCTAAGAGAAAATTCTTTCTGTGATTACACTAAAAAAAAGATATGTTTCTTCTCATCTTCAACGTTATGAGACAAGCCACATGTTAACAGTGTTGAATGAACATTTAAAAATGTGAGGCATAGTGCAGAGCATTACTTTATTCAAAGCCTTTTCACATATATATCCGATCTTCTATTTGATGACTTCGTAGATTGAGCGTTCCATCACTTCGGACGAAGTGTGTGCCCTAACATTTTGCTTATATCAACACCCGCGGTGGTAACTATTTTTCTTGTTAGTAAATATATCTTTATTTGGAATTATCGGATGGAGATATTTTGTATATTAAAGGATTAAGAAAAAAAAAAGAAAAAAAAACAGAATATTATATAATAAATATAATAAATATAGAGATAGATTCGACTGAAAAGATTGTCATACGAGCCAAGAAACCAAGCTAGCAAAGAAGATTAGAAAACACTTTGTATCATTTGACATACATAGTTGAAAATATCCATACTATTTACGCTTTATAAACATAACATGCATATAATAGTGTATATGGAATATGTAATTATAATTTAAATTTTATCATTTAATTTTATTTTAATTTTTGTCTACGTTTAATGTCTACACAAAATGTACATAGTTTAGAGATACATAGAATTATGGCATAATAACACAAAGTATGGCGGAGAAATAAATTTTATATTAATATTACCGACTATCCTAATTTACTATTTAGTTGGTACTTTAATTCATAATCATTTGGAGTTGTCGACGGATTTAATCTACATTATTTTATTTGAACTGCGATGTCAAGCAAATAATTGTAACATTTTATTGTCTTGTAAAATAAAAAGGAGACATTTTAAAACAAAGATTGTTGAATAAATTTTATTGTTACATATGATAGTAACGTAACTTATTATAGATTTTAGCTTTTGGCAAGAATTGCCCCATACATAAATCCCATATCTGCGTATCAATACTGCGCCAGTATCAAGAAAACCAACGATAATTTTATCTAATTGTTAGTACAAATAACGTGTTGAGTATTATTTAAGTTACAGAAAATATTATCTGTGAATATTATATGAGTGGTAAATAGCAAAAAATGATTATTTTTTAAACTGGTATTCAAGTTGATATATCAAGTCAAATTAAAAAGATTGGAATTCGCTCGAAATTAATTTCGACAAAATCACATTTTTAACAAAAAAATTAAACGAGTATGAAGTACATCAATTCTAATTAATAAAAAATAAAAATAAAAAGAAAGACAAAATATTACAACGTATATTTACAAAAGAATAAACTGCGTTTATATATCTGAATTTCAAAATTCAGAACATTGTTGCAATAGGTAGCTTTGATTTATCTTATTTTTATTATCTTATCATTCTCGCATGATATCATTCTCGATAACAATATAGCAAAATAATATAACATTATATTTCTACATTCTTATAAAAAACTCTTAACAGCATTAAAAAGATGTCTGCCAGAAACATCACAATCAGTAACAATTTCTTAATTGTAAACGTCTGTGTAGGTAATTAATTCAATGATTATCTGCCCAGTTTGCACTGACTAAGGGAGTAATGGATTGTTTTCCTCATTTTTTTTTATATACAATCTAATCTCAGAGAATATGAATCATATCTGATTAACAATCTTTGATTAACAATCTCCAACATGTGTTACATGCTAAAATATGAAAAATGTCAAATTCTTTGCTAGTTTATTATAATTAGATTGTTTATATTTTATATAGCTATAACAAAATGTAACTTAATTTTATTAGAAATTTGAAAATCTTATTTATAAAAAAATATTATTGAAAAATATTATAAATGCACATACGCAATACTGTAACGTGCTACAGTAATCGAGATCATCTGCTTTAATGAATCTAATAAACTCACATTAAAAGTGAGGCTATGGACCTGTATTATTACATGCGATAGCTTTGTCACCAAAATAAGCAGGTAAATGCAAAATGACATATCTTACCTGAGTATAAAATACTCACATAACTGAGTTACTCAGATCAGTTGAGTGTAAATAGAAAGTAACTAGCGAATGCTTAAATTTATAGTAAGTTACAACAAACATAATTTGAACGAATAAAAAATTTCAAAAAAAAAATATGCGAAAGACGTTCGCGCGATAGAGATAATCGTTCTTGCTTGAAGAATTAACAATATTGTGTGTGTGTGTGTGTGTGTGTGTGTGTGTGTGTGTGTGTGTGTGTGTGTGTGTGTGTGTGTGTGTGTGTGTGTGTGTGTGTGTGTGTGTGTAAATGTAAGTGAAAGTTTAAGACTATATAACTTCTACTATACCTTGTAGCGACAAGTGGGAGTTATGTAAATCATTAAAAACGTCCGGCACAATCAAATAGACTTAAGAGTCTACGCAAGTCATGATGTTTATCGTAATACCATTTTTTTATTCACGTTTTTCTTTTCTCCAAGCCAATCCAGAATCCGCCAGCAGGTTGCAACGTAAACTCCTTTTTATCGATTATGATTGGTTCGACAGTTTTTTCCGTAGTCTTCAGAGTGAATTTTTGTAAAAGATGAGCTATCAGAATCTTAGCCTCCATGAGAGCAAATCGATTGCCGATACATTTTCTAGGTCCGTGACCGAATGGTAGGTAAGTGTACGGTAAAATTTTGTCTTTATTCTCTTCGCTGAACCTTTCCGGATCGAACTTATCCGGGTTCGGAAAGTACTCCGGATCGTGATGTAAACTATAAATGGGAAACATCAATACATGGTTGGGTTCGACGATCGCATTCTTGCAACTTGGTCGCGACGGAGGTAGTTCATATCTCTTAACGCAAAGTCTATCGGTGATGATCGCCGGCGGATACTTTCTAAGAGTCTCGGAAATCACCATATCCATGTAAGACATCTTCGACAGCGACTCGTAAGAAATTTCACCGTTTTCTTTAGCAAGATGCTGTTCTACCTCCTCGCGTAAACGATCTTGAATATCTTGATTAACAGCTAGCTCGTGAGCAGCGAAACACATCAGCGTCGCAGATGTTTCGAAACCAGCCAAGAAAAAGGTAAAGGCTTGCGAAACGATGTCATCCACGGTCATTTTATGTACACCGGCACCTTCTT
Source organism: Temnothorax americanus (assembly GCF_048541705.1). Classification (NCBI taxonomy): domain Eukaryota; kingdom Metazoa; phylum Arthropoda; class Insecta; order Hymenoptera; family Formicidae; genus Temnothorax; species Temnothorax americanus. Next base: position 8,459,130 of record NW_027509338.1, on the reverse strand, counting down.
TGTCCCGAGCCTGCATTAATAAATGAATCATGTCAGGCCTGACGATGCCTTGCTCTTCCCGCGCTCTGATGGTTTCTCCCACAATCTTCTTGAAAAACTCAGAAGTAGTCGTCGGGAAAAAAGACAGACCTATTGATTTAGCGAGCCGTGGACACACGCGAAGAAACATGATCTTAGCTATCGTTAGCGGTCCAGAAGAAGATTTGGTCTCTGTTCCTCTCATATAGAACTCATTATCTCGATCTTTCATTGAATTCACACTTATGCCAAAGGCTGCCGTAGCAATTACGTCGTTGGTGTATCGTCTAAAAACCCCCTTCGTTTCGATCGCATGACAGACTTCCGGATGATCGAACAAATAATTAACGAAATTGTGAGAACATTCCGATATCAGGTCAAACATGAACTTCATCTTGCTGGCGGTGAAAGAAGGGCTTAATGTATTCCTCATTTCTCTCCAACGATCTCCGCGCAAGGCGAAGATGTTCCTGCCAAATAGAGGTTCTACGCTTGCATCGATGAAACTGCGATGATCCGGGAAGGATTCAAAATCCTTCACCATGACGTCCTTGATCAGCTCAGGATCGCGCAATAGCACGGCAGGCATGCCAAAATCCATTATTCCAACATATTTTGCGTCAGGAAAGTAATTGTATAGATATTGAAAATAATGGGCAAAACTAATGCGACCTAGAAACAATTTCCAATCCGTTATAGAACTTGATAGCGTAACTGACAGGTGCGGTACACCCTTATTTTTCCAGTAAGAATATGTATGATGCACCGCAGTGACAATTTTCAAGACGCCGATGACGACCAGAGTAATCAATAATAGCGCAAAGGGCGACGAAAGCCACGATAAATCCATCGTGACACGACCAGTATAACAGACAAACTGATTATGAGACAAACGGGATACTTACAGTTCCTCTAGTACTAAGAACTCTAGGGATTTCGTCGGACAATACGCACTGTTATAAAGCCGGTTCTACAATACGTTGCAAACGATAGCAACTGCTAATTGAAAGGTGTTCTTTCCACGTCGCGCTTGTCAATTGCGATTGTTATTTGAGTTGATAAACTTTTAACTTTTTTGGCAACAATAACTGACAATCAGCAATCAGAATTAACACTTTTCAACTAGTAGTTGCCATCATTTGCAACATATTGTAAAACCGGCTTAAGAGTTTACGAGATATCTGACGCATGCGTATATAGTAACGCGAGCTGTTTCTGACGATTAGTAACGTATATTTCTCACCGAAATATAGGTCTCGTCAGACCCATTATAATAAGAGAGAATAATATATGTTTAAAAGAATATTGTTTTTGAAAATTTTTAGAAATTAAACAATATAGTTTATGCGTTTGCAGTCGACTTTATTACATGAATACCAAACATTCGTTGCAACCGTTATAAATTCTTTTAACGCAATTGTAGCTCAGGAAGCGCTTTATGTGAAACAATCTACATACGTGTGTGTAAAATAATTACGATTTGCGTGCTACTACGCATGCGCCAGAAATCCCACAATCTCCTCGCAATACTGACACGGCGTTATAAATACCTGTTGCGTAGATCTTATTCATCATGAATGAAACGGAGTTGGAAGGGAGAAATTATTGGGATGATATATATGTTGCATCAGTAATTGCACAAGATATATATTAATCAATTTAGATGCACGGCATGACATTGGTCGAATAAATCCTGACATTTTACTCGGGAAAAAAAAATAGAAACTAATTGTGAGACGGAAAGAAGCGGGAGGAATGACGTGCAAATTATCTAGATATGTCAATTGCGCTATACGTATTATGTATCAGAAGTGCCGAAACGCCGCGTATAGGTATAAGCGAGAAACGGTAATTCGATGACAATTTTCTAATAATATACGTACCGAAATATAGACAAAAGTTCTACAGAAGAAAAATTTTTTGTTATATATTTTACTGTTAAATTTACTACAAATTTGGGGCAACTGGCAATCAATCAAACATCATCGGCATGTCCTTCACGTTATTTTTCTACAGAAAACATCTGTATTTCAAACAATTAACCTGCAAAAATAACTTCTCTCGATGCCTTTCTGTTTAAATTTTCAAATTTTTCTCGTTCTTTTTTTAAGTTAAGTCCCGAATTGGCAATAAAAAAATTATCAAACATGCGTTATTTTATCAAAAACTTACTAAAAATAGTGATTAAATTAAAATCAGAACTCTTTGATTTATCGATTATTAAATCTTTTTAAAAACATTTAAGAATTATTTTTCAAAAAATATAACTTATTGATTGCTTTATGAAATGAATTTCTGGAAGTAATCAGAAATTCAAAAAACTTTATTGTTTATGGAAAGTAAGAAAATGTAAACGACTTAGCACATAAACAACGTGTCAAGTATTATTTATAAGTTACAGAAAATATTATCTATAAATATTATATGAGTATAAATAGTAAACAATTATTATTTTTAAAACTGGTTCTTAAAAGTGTTGATATCTCATGTCAAATCACAACTTTTGTAATTCCCTCGAAATAAATTATGACAAAATCACATTTTCAACAAAGAAATTAAAAGAGTATATTGTATATTAATTCTAATTAATAAAAAATACGAATAAAAAAAAAGATAAAATATACAGCGTATGTTTACAAGAGGATAATTTGCATTCATATATGAAGGTGGCTTTCAAGATCCAAAACATCGCAATAGGTAGCTTCGATTGCATCTTATTTTCATTATCTTATCATTTAATCATTCAATTATCTTATTATTCAATTATTTTATCGTTCAATATAACAAAGTAACATTATATTTCTATAATCTCATGAAAAAACTCTTAACAACATTGAAAAGAAATCTTTCAGAAATATCGCAATTTATAACAATTAATCTCATTTGTAAACGTTTGTGTAGGTAATCAATTTAACTTAATAACCATATACGCATTTTGCACTAACAATAAGCATGTAATGGATTGTTTTCATTATTTCTTTTTATATACTATCTAATCATTAAAAAAACAATCACAATTAAGTAGACTTGAGAATCTACGCAAGTCATGATGTTTATCGTAATATTTTTTTTTTTTATTTCTCACTATAGCAAAAACTTGATTATTCGTTTTGTGTATATAATGACGTAATACATCGCAAGACATGTTATTATACACTTTAGTTATCTTCCAAAGTGTATATGCGCTGAATATCTTAAAACTTAAAAATCCGGCACTTTTGTTCCAAACACAACTACATTGTACGATAACGTATTTCGTACAAGATTTTTATGTTTTTCTCTTTTTCAAGCTAATCCAGAATCCGCCAACAGGTTGCAACGTAAACTCCTTTTTAGTATATACAATAGGTTCGACAGTCTTTTCCGTAGTCTTCAGAGTGAACTTTTGTAAAAGATGAGCTATCAGAATCTTAGCCTCCATGAGAGCAAATCGATTGCCGATACATTGTCTAGGTCCGTGACCGAATGGTAGATAAGTGTACGGTAAAATTTTGTCTTTGTTTTCCTTGCTAAACCTTTCGGGATCGAACTTATCCGGGTTCGGAAAGTACTTCGGATCGCGATGTAAACTGTGAATGTCAACCATCAATACATCGTTAGGTTCGACGATCACATTCTTGCAACCTGGTCGCGACGGAGGTAGTTCATATCTCTTAACGCAAAGTCTATCGATTAGGATCATCGGTGGATATTTTCTGAGAGTCTCGGAGATCACCATATCCATGTAAGACATCTTCGACAACGACTCGTAAGAAATCTCACCGTTTCCTTCGGCAAGGTGTTGTTGAACCTCTTCGCGCAAACGATCTTGTACACCTTGATTAACTGCCAGCTCGTGAGCAGCGAAACACATCAGCGTCGCAGATGTTTCGAAACCAGCCAAGAAAAAGATAAAGGCTTGCGAAACGATGTCATCCAATGTCATCTTATGTACACCGGCACCTTCTTTGTCCCGAGCCTGCATTAATAAATGAATCATGTCAGGCCTGACGATGCCTTGCTCTTCCCGCGTTCTGATTGTTTCCTCCACGATCTTCTTAAAAAACTCGGTAGTAGCCGGCGGGAAAAAAGATAGACCTATTGATTTAGCAAGCCGTGGACACGCGCGAAATAAAATCATTTTAGCCATCATTAGCGGTCCAGCAGAAAATTTGGTAGCCTCTATTCCTCTTATATAGAACTCATTGTCTGGATCTTTCATAGAATTTACACTTATGCCAAAGGCTGTCGTAGCAATTACGTCGGTGGTGTATCGTTTAAAGGCCTTCTTTGTTTCGATCGCATGACAGACTTCCGGATGATCGACCAAATAATTAACGAAATTGTGAGAACATTCCGATATCAGGTCAAACATGAACTTCATCTTGCTGGCGGTGAAAGAGGGGCTTAATGTATTCCTCATTTCTTTCCAACGATCTCCGCGCAAGTTGAAGACGTTCCTAAAAAACAGCGGTTCAAGGCTTGGGTCGATGAAACTGCGATGATCCGGGAAGGATTCAAATTCCTTCACCATAATGTCTCTGATTAGCTCAGGATCGCGCAACAGCACGCCTGATGACATAATATCCACTATTCCAACATATTTGGCATCCGGAAAGTAATTATGTATATATTGAAAATGGTCCACAACACTGATGCGACCCAGAATCAATTTCCAACTCCTTATAAGAGATGATAGTGAATTTGGCAGATAAGGTACACCCTTATTCTTCCAATAAAAATATGTATGATACACCACAGCGACAATTTTCAGGACGCCGATGACGACCAGAGTAATCAATGATAGCGCAAAAGGCGACAAAAGCCACGATAAATCCATCGTGACGTGACACGATCAGTATAACAGACAAACTGATTGTGCGACAAACGAGATATACTTCGTCGGGCGCGGCGCAATGTTAATTGAGAGACCGCGAGATATCTGACGCGTACAATATGCGTAATATACGTATTGACGCGAGCCGTTTCTAACGATTAATAACGTATATTTCTCACCAAAATATGGGTATTGTCAGACCCATTATAAAAAGAGAATAATATATGTTTAAAATAATATTGTTTCTGAAGATTTTTAGAAATTAAACAAAATAGTTTATACGTTTGCAGTCGATTTTATTACTTGAATACCAAAATTCGTTGCAACCGTTATAATTTTTTTCAGCGCAAATGTAGCTCAGGAAGCGCCTTATGTGAAACAATCTACATACGTGTGTGTAAAATAATTACGATTTACGCGTTACTACGCATGCGCCAGAAATCCCACACTCTCCTCGCAATATTGACGCGGAGTTATAAATACCTGTTGCGTAGATCTTAATTATCATGAATGAAACGAAGATGGGAGAACGAATATATTGGGATGATACAGGTTGCATCAGTAATTGCACAAAATATATTAGTCGGTTTAAATGCACGGCATGATATTGACCGAATAAATCCTAATATTTTACTCGGGAAAAAAAGAGAAACTAATTGTGAGAAAGAACGAAGCGGGAGGAATGGCGTGCAATTGCGCTATATATATGTATTATATATGTATCAGAAGTGCCAAAACGCCACGTAGGTATAAGCGAGAAACGGTACATTCGATGACAATTACTAATAATATACGTACCGAAATATAGACAAAAAGTTCTACATGGAGAAAAATTTTTCATTATATATTTTAGTGTTAAGTTTCCTTTCTAAAAAAAGGCATGTTAAATCGATACTCGCATCTCTCGAAGTCTTCTGTCTTCTCGAAAGTCTCGAATTGCTTTGTTGGCTCTTTTCCGCGATGCTGATTGATTCTGTTGCTGCGCTAACTTAATATATATTTTCAAGTTTCTCTAGTCTTTTTTTGTTAAGGGGCTTCCCTAGTGTGACAGGGCCTAAAATTAATGATTTTTAAAAGGAAAACGACAAAGCCAATTAATGAACAACTTTTTCCATATATTTTACTATATTTCAAGAGTGCATACAAATTTTTTCAAAATTTTATATCTGTTATTAATCCCGTGCCAGCCATTTTTTTGGAGCGCCGCGAAAAAACGGTAACTACGATTGCAGCCGTTGTAGTTATCTGAAGCAAAAGGATTCTTAATCTACTTGAGTGTGGCTATCGTCTGAAGCAGAATCATAAAAAAATATTGAAAATTTAAAAAATTATAGCTAAAAAAACGTCTGCTAAAAAAGACGAAAATAATTATACTCGCTATAATTTTTTAAATTTTTAATATTTGTTCATGATTCTCTGCTATTCAGACGATAGCCACACTCAAGTAGATTTAGAATTCTTTTGCTTTTTTGTTTCAGATAACTACAACGGCTGCAATCGTGGTCACCGTTTTTTCGCGGCGCTCCAAAAAAATGGCTGGCACGGGATTAATAACAAATATAAAATTTTGAAAAAATTTGTATGCACTCTTGAAATATAGTAAAATATGTGGGAAAAGTTGTTCATCAATTGGCTTCGTCGTTTTCCTTTTAAAAATCATTCATTTTAGGCCCTGTCACAATAGGGAAACCCCTTAGGTTAAGTCCCAAACTAGCAATTAAAAAAAATCTTTAAACATGCGTTATTTTATCAAACTTACTAAAAATAGTGATTAAATTAAAATCAAAACATTCAATTCATCGATTATTAAATCTTTTTAAAAACACTTAGCAAGTATTGTTACAGAAAATCATATATTACAGAAAATATATAACTTATCGATTGCTTTTAAATATGACTTAAGTATATATGAAGTGAATTTTTGGAAGTAATCAGAAATTCAAGAAACCTTATCGTTTATGAAAAGTAAAAAAATCCGAACGACTTAGTATGAACAACGTGTCAAGTATTATTTAAGTTACAAAAAATATTATCCATGTATATTAGTGACTCTTAATTTTATTAAAAATTAAAAAAATCCCATTTGTAAAAAAATATTATAAATACACATATATGCAATATAGCATGTAATAGCGTGTTACATCGGCTATTAATGATATTGTTTCGTTATACTTATTTAAATATATGTAATACTATAACATCGAACACTTAAATTTATAATAAATTACAACAAACATAATTTGAATTAATAAAAAATTTCGAAACAAAAATGTGCGAAAAACGTTTGCGCGACGTTCTTACCTATATGAAGAATTAACGATATATTGACTCTATTATTTCTACTATACTATTTAGCGACAAATGGAAGTTATATAAAAATCATTAAAAACGATCACAATCAAGTAGACTTGAGAGTCTACGCAAGTCATGATGTGTTTATAGTAATATTTTAGTTTTTTATTCCTCACTATAGCAAAAACTTAGTTATTCGCTTTGTGTAATATATAATGACGTAATACATCGCAAAACATGTTATTGTACACTTTAGTCATCTTCCAAAGTATATACGCGTTGAATATCTTAAAAGTTAAAAATCCGGCAATTTTGTTCCAAACACAACTACATCGTACGAGAACGTATTGCGCACAAGATTTTTACGTTCCTCTCTTTTCCAAGCCAATCCAGAATCCGCCAACGGGTTGCAACGCAAACTCCTTTTTAGCGTATACGATTGGTTCGACAGTCTTTTCCGTAGTCTTCAGAGTGAACTTTTGTAAAAGATGAGCTATCAGAATCTTAGTCTCCATGAGAACAAATCGATTGCCGATACATTGTCTAGGTCCGTGACCGAATGGTAGATAAGTGTACGGTAAAATTTTGTCTTTGTTCTCCTTGCTAAACCGTTCGGGATCGAACTTATTCGGATTCGGAAAGTACTTCGGATCGCGATGTAAACTGTGAATGGACACCATCAACACATCGTCAGGTTCGATGATCACATTCTTGCAGCCTGGTCGCAACGGAGGTAATTCATATCTTTTAACGCAAACTCTGTCCGTCATGATCATCGGTGGATACTTTCTGAGAGTCTCGGAGATCACCATATCCATGTAAGACATCTTCGACAACGACTCGTAAGAAATCTCATCGTTTCCATCGGCAAGGTGTTGTTGTACCTCTTCGCGCAAACGATCTTGTACATCTTGATTAACTGCCAGCTCGTGAGCAGCGAAACACATCAGCGTTGCAGATGTTTCGAAACCAGCGAAGAAAAAGACAAAGGCTTGCGAAACGATGTCATCTAATGTCATCTTATGGCCGGCTCTTTCTTTGTCCCGAGCCTGCATTAATAAATGAATCATGTCCGGTCTGACGATGCCTTGCTCTTCCCGCGTTCTGATTGTTTCCTCCACGATCTTCTTAAAAAACTCGGTAGTAGCCGGCGGGAAAAAAGATAGACCTATTGATTTAGCAAGCTGTGGACACGCGCGAAATAAAATCATCTTAGCCATCATTAGCGGTCCGGCAGAAAATTTGGTAGCCTCTGTTCCTCTTATATAGAACTCATTGTCTCGATCTTTCATTGAATTTACACTTATGCCAAAGGCTGTCGTAGCAATTACGTCGGTGGTGTATCGTCTAAAGGCCTCCTTCGTTTCGATCGCATGACAGACTTCCGGATGATCGACCAAATAATTAACGAAATTGTGAGAACACTCCGATATCAGGTCAAACATGAACTTCATCTTGCTGGCGGTAAAAGTGGGGCTTAGTGTATTCCTCATTTCTTTCCAACGATCTCCGCGCAAGTTGAAGACGTTCCTGCCAAATAGCGGTTCAACGCTTGGGTCGATGAAACTGCGATGATCCGGGAAGGATTCAAATTCCTTTACCATAATGTCTCTGATTAGCTCAGGATCACGCAACAGCATACCCGATCCTAACATAATGTCCACTATTCCAACATATTTTGCGTCCGGAGAGTAATTATGTGTATATTGAATATGATCGATAATACTGATGCGACCCAGAATGAATTTCCAACTCATTATAAAAGATGATAGTGAATTGGGCAGGTAAGGTACACCCTTATTCTTCCAATAAAAATATGTATGATGCACCACAGCGACAATTTTCAGGACGCCGATGACGACCAGAGTAATCAATAATAGCGCAAAGGGCGACGAAAGCCACGACAAATCCATCGTGACACGACCAGTATAACAGACAAACTGATTGTGAGACAAACGAGGATATACTTCGTCGGACGCGGCGCAGTAGAGACCGTGAGATTTCTGACGCGTATAATACGTAATATACGTATTGACGCGAGCTGTTTTTCTGACGATTAGTAACGTATATTTCTCACCGAAATATAGGTATCGTCAGACCCATTATAAGAAGGGAATAATATGTTCAAAAGAATATTGTTTCTGAAGATTTTTAGACATTAAACAATATAGTTTATGTGTTTACAGTCGACTTTATTACATGAATACCAACATTCGTTGCAACCGTTATAATTTCTTTCAGCGCAAATGTAGCTCAGGAAGCGCCTTATGTGAAACAATTAATCTACATACGTGTCTGTAAAATAATTACGATTTACGCGTTACTACGCATGCGCCAAAAATCCCACACTCTCCTCGCAATACTGACGCGGAGTTATAAATACCTGTTGCGTAGATCTTAATTATCATGAATGAAACGAAGATGGGAGAACGAAATTATTGGGATGATACAGTTTGCATCAGTAATTGCACAAAATATATTATTCGGTTTAAATGCACGGCATGACATTGGCCGAATAAATGCTGACATTTTGCTCGGGAAAAAAAGAGAAACTAATTGTGATAAGGAATGAAGCGGGAAGAATAACGTACAATTATCTAAATATGTCAATTGCGCTATACGTATTATATGTATCAGAAGTACCGAAACGTCGCGTAGGTATAAGCGAGAAACGGTACATTCGATGACAATTACTAATAATATACCGAAATAGACAAAAAGTTCTATAATGGAGAGTTTTTTATTATATTTTACTGTTAAATTTACTACAAATTTGGAACAACTTAGCAACTAATCAAATATTACCGGTAATATAATAGGAATTTTTGAAATATACAAAAAACATTTTACAAACAACGTAATAAGAATTACCAAACTGGTTGTAATTTTTGAAAAATTATTGAACTATTACTATATATTTTAGTAAAATTGATCAAACATGTTTTATATTTTATTGTAATAGATATTAACATTTTTCGTTATGGTAAATATTAATCAATATAGCTCGCGCACACACACACACACACTCTGTTTATCTAAAAAAAAAAAAAAAAAACATACAATGTCTCCTCTCAGCTTCAATGCTAGAAAACAAGCACATGGCATGCGTTAACAATGTTGAATGAACATTTAAAAATGCGAGGTACAATAAGGAGCATTACTTTATTCAAGGTTCTTTCACATCTGTCCGATCCTCCAGATGATGAACTTATAGGTTGGGTGCTCCACCACTTCGAACGAATGTACGTGTGTCCTAACTTTGTTCATATATTAACACTCGCGGTGATAACAAATCCTCTTGTTCTTTTTTAGTAAATAATTTTATGTAGAATTATCGGATGGAGAAATCTTGTATCATAGGATTAAGAAAGACTCTTCCTATTACAATTCGGTAGAGAAATATTAGAGCATCCAACAGAATATTAAATATAGATCCAACTGAAAAGATTGTCATATGAGCAAAGAGGAAAAGATCGAGCTAGCAAAGATTAGAAAACTATTTGCATCATTTGATATACGTACTTAAAAATATCCATACTATTTACGCTTTATAAACATAACATGCATATAATAATGCATATACATATGAAATATGTGAATTACAATCAAAATTTTATAATTTATTTTTTAATTTAATTTTTATATACGTTTAATGTCTAAAAAAAATATATATATAGCTTAGAGATACATAGAATTATGGCACCATTTTTTGCATGGAATTATAGCAAAAAATTAATTTTATATTACTGACTATCCTAATGTATTATTTGCCTGGTATTTTAATTCATAATCATTTGGAGTTATCGACGGATCTAATCCATGTTGTTTCATTTGAACTGCGATGTCGAGCAAATAATCATAACATTCCGTCCTGTAAAAAGAAAAAGAAGGCATTTTAAGACAAAGATCGTTAAATACATTTTATTGCGACATGTGATAGTAAAATAGCTTACATAGTTTTTGCCTGTTGCCAAGAATTGCCCCACACATAAATCCCATGTCTGCGTACCAATACAGCGCAAGTCTCAGGGTAATCAACGATAGTTTTATCTAAATCGTCCCTTAAATCCTTCTCAAAGGGAGTGTTTTCTATGATCGGTATTACAAGCTCCTCGTCGTAACGATACGCTCTACCTTCTTTCTGATTCCATATGCCTGCGTAAGCCGAACAGTTTTATGTCGTTATCAATTTGAAATCAACTGTAAATGGACTTGAAGAGATGATTCAAATGTATATGCATACCTTTTATCATCTCGAGATGAGTGAGCCTGACTTCTATCCCGGGCCATAGCAGTGTTGCCATCACAGCGAACTTCGAATGGGTGTGAATCACAGCACCTGCGTGCCTTCTTAAATAGGCACACATAAATAGCGGAGTGCATTGCGACTTCTTCAGTTTCTTTTCTGGCGGAGGCAATTCCAAGTCTGTTCCATCGATATCTTGCACGAACATGTCGTTGGGCATCATACGCTCCTTTTGTACGCCAGAAGGAGCTATGTAGATTTTATCTCTGTAGGACAGAAATTTTTGTGAATGTCTAAACTTACTTAATAACAGTTTTGCACATATGACAATCAAGCTTTTAAAGCAAGTATTAGGGCCGTGGCACATAGAAAAACTTAAGCAGTAAGGAAATCAACGGTATGGATTCGCTACTGTTTAGGGCCGTGCCTTAAGTTTTTGACTGCGATTAGCTGATTTGCTTACTGCTCAAGTTTTTCTATGTGCCACGACCCTTACTGTAGATATTAACTCATGTTTTATGGAGATACCGCCACCAGTACCAGTCACCCATCCGAGATGATAAAACTGCCGACACAGTTCTGGAATAAGATTTCTTGGGTGTTCCTGTATAAAAATGATAGATATATTATGAAACCAAATCTATATACGCATAAAAAATTTAGAATTAAAATTTTGTAAGACTTGATTAGACAACGTCCATTAATACACGCATATGCAAACAGTGTGAAAATTTTAGAACAGGCTGCTATAAGAGAATCGCAATTAAACATATTCGTTGATTAAGTAAAGAAATTCCTTGAGTAAATCCCTTGTACTCCAATATTTACAAATACTACTTATGCATAATACCTTGTCGTAGTCGGCATCATAAGCTTCTGACATCTTGACTCCTGAAATGACCAGAGGAGAAGAGACCGGAGCAACGTATTATCTATCAAAATAAGGTCATTATCAGACGTGTCACGCGCAAGATAACAGGATGTGTTGATAACAGAAAATGTGCATATACTTACAATCACAATACTTTCAAATATCAATCCGTACTATATATAACGTTCATCACATATGATTTGCAAGTTGAATTACAAGCAAACTTCTGTGTCAGCGTATAAAAATTGTTACTGTTACTGCGTTTGTCGTTGTATCGAGAACAATCAAGAGCTATTTTTATTAGTGGTAATTTGGACAGACGCACGTGTAATTTGACAATGGCAAGAGCCATCTACCGTGCAACCGTGCTCGTGCAAGTGCCAAGTGCTAATAGAAGAACTGTCGCTATTGTTTGTATACGTAAAAAGCTTCTGTCCCGCTGATATGCAATTGCATTTATTTTTCCATTTTATTCATACAATTTATATTTTTCCATTTAAATAATACGTGTAAATATAACTTTTTCTTGTGTCGCGGCTGTTTTAAACTCTTCCAAAGATGTTTCGGCCGCTTTTCTCCAAGCCGGGTAAGGTTATGTTTTTCAATCTTATATTTATCGCGATTTTTTAAATCAAGCTGCTTCAGCTTTTATACTGTGAATTATTGGAATACGTTAATGAATAACAATTATCTAATTGCCATTTCGGACGACAGGCAGTTTGCAATTCGAACTCAGTCTAACCTGTACAGTTTAATTTTTGTGAAGCGTCGTCTACAATACACGGAGTAAGCGTGGAGTAAGGAATAAGAGTAGGCGTAAGAGGGTTATTTTCGATTTTGAAGCGTCGTCTACAATGGCAGCAAGAAACAACAGGCTATTAATGCTTACTCCTGCCTACTCTTACTCCTTACTCCACGCTTACTCCGTGTATCGTAGACGACGCTTTAAAAGATGCATGAAAGTCCCACTTGATTCACAATTCAAAAGCTGTGAGATGTCAGTCACTAATCGAGTAACTTTATTAATTAGGAGATAGCATGTGGCAGGAGGATAAGCCGGATATTGATGCCCACTCGTCTACACAATTTGTTTACAATGCACATCATTCACTCGCGCTCGACATGCAGCGTCAACGACTGCCTATATTCAAAAACAAGGATCATATTATTTATTTGTTGGAGAAGTACCAGACTTTGGTTTTGGTTGGTGAAACAGGTTGTGGCAAAAGTACACAAGTTCCTCAGGTAAGATTTGAATGCATAGCACATTGGTCAAGGATGATGGGGAGCCTATAGAGCACTTGCATTACATTCGTTACGTACACATGAATGTCTTAATTTCTATGACTATTACTACGTTTACGCGAGCGTTTTGTAATAACTTACGATAGTCCCTCCAAGTAAACGGGATTTTCCTTTGCGTAAACGGGGTTTTGTAGTAACTTACGATAATTTACTCCGCGTAAATGAGAGAATTATCGTAAGTTACTACAGAAGTAACGCTCGCGTAAAGGTAGTATGTGGATGTGGATATCAATGACTACGCTTACACAGCGGCTTATAATCCGGTTTAATAATTACTGTATATTATCCAATCCAAAATTTTTCTGATTTTAATAATTATAATCATTTAAATAGGAGCTTCTTTTGATACTTAAACTACAATTTCTAGTATATTACATATATATCAAAAGAAATTGATGTATCGCGCGATTCATATGTTTGGAGTATAAAATAGGTTTTTATTTAAATAATTATTATGATAAGAAAAAGAAAAGTTTTGGATCGGATAGTATATACGGTAGTTATAAAACGAGATTATAATCCACTGTGTAACGTAGTCAATAATCGCCGGTGTCAATGTTTGGTAACAACGTGAGTCAATGTAAGTTAGAAGGCTTAATCTTGTCACAAGAGATAGCGGCAAGAGATAATAATTCCTTCATTTATGTTATAAAATTATTTTTCTGTTATCTGTATTTTCAAAAAATGTACAAAAAGATACTGAGAAACTCCAGTTGCTCAATAGCATATCTCAAATACTGACACATCCTAGATACTCGACATCATAGTTGTTATGTTCTGTATGCGTGCTAATTGCAATTAAATATAATGAGTATGCTAAGAATACTTAAGTCTAGACAGCAAGTATACCGTTGGAGATTATTTAACGACAGGACGATTTGCATCGAATACGTAATATGCAAGAATACGTAATATATTTAAGAGCGTACAACATCTATTGCATTGACTTTGAGCGCGGAAAAACCAGTTTTTATTCTCATGAATTATTCACGCGTCGTAAAAATAAAAATTCTTATTTTCTTCTCGGGGGTTGCATTCAGTTTCTCAATACGGCGAACATTGATACTAGCATTTTCCATTACATATTCGACCTTCACATCTGCTGACTAACGAAATTTAACACCGCGCAGGCAGATATAAATAGAATTCTGCGCAGGAGAGTACGGTCTACTAGAATTTGACTATGAACGTGAGAAAGAGTTCCAACATTTAGCCGTAGGAAAATGCTCTTCAGGGAGTCGTAAGGAAGTAAGAAAGCGCGAGAGGAAAGACGCTTCTTCTCTCTCATTATTATCGTGTTTGTTTTATCGCCGGGCAATATATATGCCCGGCTTTTCTATGAGCATTACAGTCTAACGCGATCCGTGTCAACGTCCGGAAGGCGCGCGAGCTCCATCGGACTGGAGATAATCGCGGATCAAGCTCCGATATTGACCTATATTATTCAACTGAGTGAGACCTGTGATCGGTGAAGGTAAAACGCGACGGGCCCCCAGTCTCCGCCGTTAGTGTGACCCGCGACTTCGTCGATCGGCGTTCGCGCGGGGAAAGAAAGGACCGTCGGAAGCGGCGGGACACGTGTGCGTGTCCGGTCGTCTCGCTCCTATCGGAAATAGACTGAAAATAACATGGGGTCTTAATCTGATACAAGGAAGATAGGCGACGAGCCGATAATAGCCCAGTTTTGGCTTCAGATGCAACGTATTACAAAATATTTCAGAATACCTACGCGCGTCAACGACACGGTATAGAGCGGAGTGGGATTTGTCTCTGTGTCCCCCGCGGCAGAAGTGTGTGTATCCAGTTTTGACGACAAATCAACGACGTAATTTGTATGTTACAAGGCGTTACCAGTTATCACAAAAGTGCGCTGTCAGTACGATGAAAAAGGCAGTTTTCCTAAAGCTACTCTAACGTTTTGTCGCGTGGAAAGTTAGTAGCAGTTGAAGAAAATCGAATCGCATACTTTGGAGAAGAGAAAGGATGAAAATGACCACTGAAAAGAATGTCATCTTAGTCATCATCGAGGTCGATCAACGAGGTTGATCAACGAGGCGACGCGACATAAAAACGTATGCCTTGACAAAGTTTTTGTGACACGTAAACATGTGACGTACATTGAATTTGTAGCACGCCGGTAACGCTTGACTGATACAAATAATAATCGACTCCCGCGACGGAGTGTGTAAGCTTTTTTAATTAGACGAGAGATATTAGAAAATAATAAGACATTGATTAAACAAATAATTATAACGACTGACTTGGACAAATAAACAAAAGGACGGTATTACAAAGGGAAAAACTAAACGACGAAGAGTGAAACGATTAGACTTTGGATCTTGGAAGATGTGCTCGTCGACGTTCATCAGTAAGACATGTCTGGCATTTTTATTCCTGCTGTACTTCGTCGGAATGGATTTGCTACTCTATTTCCGAGTGCAGGACTACGATGTGCGTCCGTCCACGAACGACTCGCGAGCTTCGCCGTATCGTTCGCCAATTTTGTGCGACCTGAATCCGATTTGCACGGTGACGGTGAAGGCCATGACGTTGGACCACCCCAATCACTACATCTTGAGTCCCCTGGCGTCCCTGACGGATTATTTGCTGGGAATCAGTCGTTCCTGGACGTGGCTGACGCCGAACGCCATCAGTTTTTCTCACGTAGTTGTGGCTGTGATCGGTGCCCGGTACGTCACACGGAGTTCCTTGTTTCACAGACGAGTGGGCGTCGTCCTGTTCCAAGTCAGAGCCTGGCTGGACAATCTGGACGGCCACGTGGCCAGGACGAGGCTCAACGTCAAGGGCG
Source organism: Temnothorax americanus (assembly GCF_048541705.1). Taxonomy (NCBI): domain Eukaryota; kingdom Metazoa; phylum Arthropoda; class Insecta; order Hymenoptera; family Formicidae; genus Temnothorax; species Temnothorax americanus. Next base: position 8,442,773 of record NW_027509338.1, on the reverse strand, counting down.
AGAGATCGGACGTTGGCTCTATCGGTTACCTCGTGGATGGCGTCTGCGACGGTCTCGGCTGCATCGCTCTCACGGTCGCGGTATTCATTTTCCTGAAGCGCAACTCTAATCACCGCGGTGGTTACGAGCGACTGCCCATTCGGACAATATCGTCGTCGTCACTGTCACCCCACAGTGCCGTTTCTTCTACCTCGTTCTGGAGATCGCCTCTGTACAACATTCTAATGGTGGGCCTCCACTTTTGCCTGACGAGCATCGCTTGGAACCGGTACATATCAGTGTACCAGGACCTCCTGGAGTCTGACGTCTCCTCGATGATCAGCCGAAAGGATCTCTACGATAGGCAGACCGTCGTCTTCCGAAGTTCCTCTTTCTGGACTATCGCTCTCGCGTGGAAGATCTTTAACTTTCACGCGATGATGGACTATATGCTTCTGGCAATATTTTTGGATCGCATTTGGGAATACGTCAGATTCGCATGGTGGCAGCTACCTACAGTTTTGTTTCTGCTTATTCTTATCAGCGAGCTTCACTACACGTACACTTACGAGAAAATATTATCGGTAAACGAGAGCTTGCGGTACTCCTCGTACACGCTTGCTTATCCATAACAGTCGGTTTCTTCTTAACGTTATTCGTTTCCCATTAGCACATATTTTTACGTATATTATTGTGTAATAATGTATGCTCGGTATAAGAACTAATTTTTTTTCTACGATTTTAAATATATATTTTTTTAGATTTTTAGAAGATGATTATTATATTAATGATCACATATTATTACATGAATTTTAATTGAAAATAAAAATTAAAATGTAATACAGTAAATGAGAAATTGTTTTAAAATGTCATATCGCAAATTATCATTTTTTATTTGAATTGTTCGATGTGTAATAATGGACGTAAAAAAGAGTAACGTATATCTCGTGTTATTGATGTCACATTATTAATAAAATACATGATAAAAATATGTATATATAGATATACATATAAAACATAAACATAAAAACATGATGTAATATATGTTATAAAAATATATTTTATATATATGTATATATAAATATAGATTTTATATTTATAATTAAGATAAATTTTTTATGTATATTTTTGAACTTAAACTTTTTTATCTAAGTATATGTAATATATAAAAAATATTATATTATTACAAGTTGCTTGTATTCTTAAATCTTAAATAATAAAACTTTTAGATATATAATTTTGTCTTGACAAAATAGTATGAAAAATATTTTAAAAGTCGAAATCCGTAAAATAGTTATACGCGACGCATTCCAAATTTTTTTTTTCCTTATCGCTGCGATACAAGACAACTTGCGCTATATCTACATGTCGAAGTGGGTCAGTTCTTGACTGCAGTTAGACATTTTTATCTAATCCAGTGCCAAGAATGTTACCTACCTGCAACACGAACATAACGATATTACAAAAACCTATTATGTGCACATAAGATGAAAAACCGTAAGCCTCCTAATGCTTTAGATAACACGCGATCAATGCCAATAGTTGCGTTCATCAAATTTTATATCGCCGTAGCCTTGTATTATTTTTATAACGAAAATGTGTAATAAAATATTTTTATGAAAATGATTTATTTCTGAGATACTTATTCACCTGTATCGCTTCACTAAAAAAAAAAAAAAAAAAAAAATGCTATACAGTGTAACAATATTTTTCAGAATTATATACAAATGAATTTTTCCCATACACGTTATCTAATAATAAATATTAATTTATTCACACACATGTTAATAGATGATATTAATTTATTAACAAATAAATATTCTTTTTTGCGCATGATAATATACGTATATATGTATATTGTGGATACTTGTTACTGAACTGAATTTTTTATGTTGTAACATAGAGTTCAGAATAAAATCTAATATGTCTTGAAGCGAATTAATATCGTATTATAAATCATATTTTTCACTTTTCTCTCTCTCTCAGTATCTTCTCGAAGCAGGATGGTGTGCGGATGGAAAAAAGATCGGTATCACGGAGCCTAGGAGAGTCGCCGCCACCTCGCTGGCGAATCGCGTGGCCGACGAACGCAATTGCATTCTAGGAACTACCGTGGGTTATTGTATACGCTTCGATGATTACACCGATGAAACGACTAAGATTAAGGTACGACACGACGTGAGCGCAAGACAAATGTAATAACAAACGCATTTTACGAAATAATTCCAATTTAACGGCATCATTATATATATATTGCACTTTTTTGTTATATCCTCGGTTATATCATGATAAATATTAGAAATATCAGCGTTTTTCTCTAATGCATTTTTTATAATAAAATATACTTATCTATATGTGCGTATTACTTCGTTACGAAGCTAATGTAAATTGCTTTTGCGCAGTATATGACAGAGGGTATTCTTCTACGGGAATTAATGAGCGATCCCTTATTAACAAGTTACTCGGTCATTATCCTGGACGAAGTGCACGAGAGAACGCTCTTGACTGATATCATAATGGGACTGCTAAAAAAAATAATCAGGGTAAATTCATTGATGTGTTTATCGGCAAACGTATAGCTTTCCTCGCGCGGCACACGATAAATTGACATTATCTGACGAATGTTGCAGAAACGGAAGAGTCTGAGAATTATCGTATCGTCGGCGACGGTTGACGCAGAGGAGCTGCGAGATTTCTTTAACGTAAATACGACGAAGGACTCGAGTAAAGATAGCGCCGTTATCATGAGCGTCGAGGGGCGGCTGTATCCGGTGGATGTATTCTTTCTAAAAGGTATGTACGCGCCACATCCGTGCACAGAGCCACATCCGTGACTGAAATTATAACTTTTGACCGTTTAATTAAGGTTGTAACGCGTTGCAGAGCCGGTGGCGAATTATGTCAATGGCGTAGTAGACACCGTTCTAAAAATACACGAGACGGAAGAATCGGGTGATATCCTGGCGTTCCTCACAGGACTCGACGAAGTCGATCAAGCAGTATCTCTCTTATCGGAACACGCGAAGCTTATAAAAGACGACAAACGTGAGTAAGACTTATTTTTTTTTCAATAATATGCATTTTAAATTAATTCTCTGTTGTTTCAATCGTTCCCATTGTTCATTATAAAGGCGATAAGGAATTTGAAAACTTAAGATTGATCCACATGATAATATTGAGGAAGAAAACTTTAATACATTTAATATTTGGTAAAAAATTTAACACTTTATTAAGTTGAATATTTTATTTCTAGAGAAGCTGCTTCCATTGCCGATGTACGGATCGCTTCCGAACACGGAGCAGCTTAAGGTGTTCTGGAGGGCTGCTAAAGACACTCGCAAAGTTATCGTAGCGACCAACATCGCGGAAACGTCTATTACTATTCCAAATATCGTTTACGGTACATTTTAGTCACGGTATATTAGTGCGCTTTTTATACTTCTCACTTAACTCGACAACATTATATAACCGGTACCTTCTAATGTGCAGTAATCGATTGCGGTTTCGTCAAGATACCTTGGTTCGAAGCGGAAACGCAAACGAACAGCCTCGTTATCGTCCCCGTATCAAAAGCTTCCGCCAACCAACGAGCCGGCCGCGCAGGTCGCGTGCGTACCGGAAAAGCATTTAGGTAAACGAAGCAAGAGATTAATTATATGTTTCAATAATTTTAGAGATATATATATATAGGTAGCGATTTATTGTTTTATATATTAATTCTGAATATAGAAATTATCGCGCGGACTGATAAAATATTTCATAACTTTATAATAGACTGTACACAGAAGAGGCTTACGCTGAATTGTTCGAGGCTACCCCACCGGAAATGCAGCGGTCAGATTTGGCGCCGGCGATACTGCAACTCAAGGCCCTTGGTATCGATAATGTGTTGCGATTCAATTTTCCATCCGCGCCGCCCAGCAAGAATCTAGTCACGGGATTGGAATTACTTTATGCGTTAGGTGCGATCGACAGTAATGGAGATTTAACGACACCGTTAGGTTTAACAATGGCGGAGATGCCTTTGGAGCCGGTGCTGGCGAAATCCTTAATCGCATCTGGTAATATGAGGGCAGATAATATTAATGGTATAAAATCGTAATTGTGGCAATAAATTTATAAGTTTTTTTTTTATCGTTAGGAGAGATGGGATGTTCCGAGGAAATCGCGACAATACTCGCCATGCTACAAGTTCAGAACATTTTTGTGCAACCCGGTGGAGGGCAAGCGGCTTTAAAAGCGAGAATAGCACGTCGCAAATTCGAAGTGGAAGAGGGAGATCTTCTCACCTTGCTGAACGTCTACACAGCTTATGAACAGAATAAAACGCCCGCCTGGTGCCAGAAGCATTTCCTTAATCAGAAAGCTTTACGGAGAGCTATGGAAATTCGCGTGCAAATGCATAAAATGCTGAAGCGCTTAGACATTCCACTAGTATCCTGCAATGGTAAAAATCTGATCTAAAAATTTAATTAAAAATGCAATTATATATATATCTTTGTCTTATTCTAGTTTAAAAAAATGGATTTTTGTTATCTTTCAGGGAGTGTTCAACAAATTCTCAAGTGTTTGGCCGCTGGTCTCTTTCCTAAAGCGGCATATCTGCATTACACAGGAATGTATAGAACGGTTCGAGGCAACAAGGATTTGTACATTCATCCAAATAGTTGTTTATATACTCTACAGCAGCCGCAATGGTATGGCAGAAATTCTATTAGATTATTTTACTACTTAGAAGTGTCATTTATTTCATATTGATTTCATATTTTTATATTACTTTATTTCAGGTTACTATTTTGCGAAATTTTGCAAACGAATAAAACTTACATGAAGGACCTGACTGTCATTCAGCCAGAAATGTTATTGGACGGGGCACCACATTTCTACGAGAGAACGTCTATTGAATCTATTTAAAATATATGTATAGTTTAAAAATAAAACTTATTTTATTTTCTACCTCGTTTCTCATTATATATATTTTTTTACTTTATAAGCTTTTAAGTTTTAATTTTTCGATACATGTAGCGCGTGCATATTAAAAATTCTAAAATTTTTGTTAAAGTTTAGAAATTGCATTCTCAAAAATCAACAGATTATCAGGAAAACAATCACGTAGAAAGTATGTGTTACTAATCCATAATCAAAATTCTAACAATTATAATTTTAAATATTTTTGAAATTTAAGTCTAAAAGTACAAGCTATAAAAATTTATATTATAAGTAAAATGTCAAAAGAATATATAACTACATCTTTTATTTCCTATATACAAAAATATATATACAAAGAAATTGAACAAGTGTTTTATATTTTGAGATAATTATGTTATTAACTTGTCGGTAATGTTAAAATTTACACGTATGTACAGATGTGTAGTCGTTGCCACCAGAGGCGTTGTATTTTTTTCTCTTACGTTAAATAGAGGTTAGGTCGCAAGTCTTGCTGGTGCTGGATGGTGCTGGAGTCTGAAGTGGTCTGAAGTGTCTGGACATAACATAACAGTCGAAATTGCCGCAATTTGGAACGACTGTTATCGCGTATCACATTTTATACAGTATTGAGTCCACGTGTAAGCGATTATGGCGTACGTAAAATTGAGTATACAACAGAAAATGTCGATACGATAAAACCATATGTTTTGTCAGTTCGAGTATACAATGTTCTACAATATTGATGCAAAATTTAATGTGTGTTACAGGACCAAAGTCACGTTCAAAATAACTCTCACGTCCGATCCCAATCTGCCATATAAAGTGTAAGTGGCTGCTTAAAATGAAAACGGTGTCTTAGTCGTAGAATAACAATGCAGGCCGCCAGCTCTGAAATTTTTAAGACCATCGACGCGTTCCTCGCGCTGCTGCAGAGCCCAACTGTTAGCGAACAAATTACTGTAGAAAATGCGACGCAAGCTTTCAACTGTGCTCACTTCGTCGAGCTCACCGTTGCCAAGGTGCAGGCCGAGGACAAAAAGTTGCCGTTTGAGAACTGCTTACGTCGGAAGCTAGAGCGAAAGTTGTCACCACAGAATCGGGACGTTACGTGCTCCGATCTGGAAAAAGCTTGCGACAAATTGTTAGAATGTTATTTGAAGGACAGTCTTATTTCCACAGAGATAGTAGACGAGTATCTAAAACTGTACACCCAACATCTTGGACAGGACAGATTAAATGCTTTCCTGAACGAAACGATAGGCAGCTCCATGGCCACAAACATAGTTATAGAATGTTTAGGAGAGTTAGGAGTACCGTTGTCTTGCATGGAAGACGAGGCGTTAATCATGACATGGCAAATGGCGACAGCTAATGGCGATGAGGATGAAGTAGCGGAATGCATAGATAAGATGTTCAAAGACGGTCACGTTTCGAGATTGGTACACTTAACGGTTGAGTCGCACGATGACACAATTAAGAAATTAGTTGTACAAGCTTTCACCACGAAACTAACTGACTACGATCCTGATATATGCATAGCTTTAGCAGATACTGAAAAGAAACCACTTTTGAGATTACTTCAGGACAACACCCGGCTTTATGTAGATTTCCTTGACGCGATATTCTACTTTGGCCGAAACATGTATCTTGTAGATGGGAAGTGGTGCTCAGATTTTAAATTCGAGTACAAACATCTCTGTCAGATAGTGAAAATTTTATTTAACGGTCCTCGCGTGATTCGCGAGCAAGCATACAATAGAATGTCCACTGTTAAAACTCAACCAGACAGTGAGATATGGAGTAACGTTGAAGCGGATATCTTGAATTGATTTTCCAGATTTGATATGTTCTATAATATAAATTAAACTCTTTGTATCGTTCTGTGTGTAATGTGATTTTAGCAAAAAAAGAAAAAGAATAAAAATTTTTTATCGTATGTAAATCTGTTTTGTGTTAACGAAATAATTACCAATCCTATATTAAAAAGATATTTGAAAGTCTAAAAAATCTAAAAAACATTATGAGAAATATGTATTCACTTTTATACTACGATATTTCTCTTAGCGTTATACAATTTTGCCAGCTTCCTCTGAAATAAGAAACACATGTATTATTTTATTAATTGCAGACTTAGTGTACCGGAAAATACTCCATTTACTGCCGTGTTAAAATTTGCTGCTGAGGAATTTAGAGTGCCACCAGCTACCTCGGCGATAATTACAGACGATGGCATAGGAATTAATCCTCAACAAACTGCAGGTAAATCTTATAATTATATTGTATATATCGCAATATCTTTATTTTAAATATACGAGTATCGATCGTACAATCTATGCTTTCAGGAAATGTATTTCTTAAACACGGTGCGGAACTCAGATTGATCCCCAGAGATCGCGTTGGATGTACTAGATGATTTATTTAATACTATGTATTTTTATTTTTATTGTATGTTTGCATATTACGTAAAAAAATGACAAAAAAATTATTGCTGGCGGAATATTATAAAAGTGCATACATACACATAGATCATTATATATAAAGTTATTATAAAAAGTTACTTATTCACAATAAAAACATTCCACATGCTTTCTGAACTAATTGAATTATAGTAATATAGTTATGGTAAGATTCTAATACAAAATATATTTAAAAATCTTTCATTTTATTTTTAACATATATTTAAGAAACAATACTTATACGATTATACTTATTAGATGGAGGATACTTAAGAATCAAACGTGATTAGAATTTTTGATAAAAAGGTTTTATAGCTGAAATACATGAACGTTTATAAGATTGAGATATAAAGGTACATTACTATATGATAAAATTATTTAGACAGCAATGATTTACAGAGCACGAGATCTCGAATGTCATGAAACGTTCAGTCTCGTATATATATTTTTTTTTATTATGCATCTCCATCTCAAATCTCGTGCTGTAAAAGATCGCGCTTTATTATTCATGATCTGGTCGTAAACGGATAGAGCTTGCTTGAAAACTGCAAAACGGTTACAAATCTGAATTGTAATTGTGTGCAATATATAACATATACGAATAATCGAATAAAAAAAAATTACATTAAGATATGCAACACTATCACACCTCCTTTCAATATAATGCAATATAAAGTCAGTAGTACGGACAAGACATAAATGGCAGCGACAAATCAAATTTCGTCTTATGCTTTACCTTTGACACGTATAGAAAATTTCTTAATACTTTCGAATGTTTCGGGACATCTTACAGGTCTAAAATGTGCAAGATACAAAAAATACTATTGATAATGGATTTTTGGCACTATGTTGATCAAATGCATTTGCGTGCCGAAATGCAAAAAAAAATAAGAAAAAGTTTATATATACATGTAATATTCATAATTAAATTTTTTGCAAAGAAAAATTAGCGTTTTACCGTCAATTACAAAACTTGTTTTTGGAGGACATAGTACCATCATTTTTTTTTTACGACTAGTTTGTAAAAACCATTATGGAAAGCGAGATAAAATGTTCTGATCTGAATATTCGTATGAAAAGATTATCGCTTAATAAATCGGCATTACATTCAGTATTTTGATAAGAAAAAATCGTAAAAAAAGATCATTCATTTTTTTTTAGATTAATATTGTTTGAATCTTGCAGAGTGCTCAATGCTCATCGATCAAGACGTAAATTGAAGTATACTTCGCCATACAATTAAATTACTGGCTTACGATTACTTATTTACGCGTCGTATCTATCAGTTATTTTGTATAATGTCTTTTTGTATGTGCGTACAAGGATACCGTAAAAAACCTCTGCCCCACAATTCTGCGACGAGACTGTCATTTGCTCTATTATCACACATATACGATGATAGATTATATTATGACATATACATTGAGACTATTATTGACACTTGGCATTGCCGAAACGAAGATAAGTCTGGCACTGATGCGGCAAGGAATGTCGACTTCGACAACTTCACGAAATAAATTATTTTTATAGACCTAATAATATTGGTCGTAATACGGTTTTTTCTTTTTCTTATGAACGACAGATTGGCTGTCATGTCTGTCGTTTCACAAATGGCACATATTGAAAATTTTGTTTTTCTCGTTTACAACGGGAACTTAATCATTCTAATGCAGGATATTTAGAGCGAATAATTAAATACTCGTCAATAATTGTCTCTGACACAATTGATATCGTTCACACTCGGTACTGAAAAGCGTAATGAATATACTAGTATATTTGCTCTATGAAGAATTACTCATCCAATAAACTTCCAAACTGATATTCATTAAATAGATGTGGATGAAACTATTGTCAAATCGTATTATAAGTTTCTCAATTCTCTTGACAATAATTAAGCATATCCCTACTTCTAATATAATCTCTACAGTGATATACTATAGAATACTATAGAATTATTTGTAGCTAGAAATATATACGTGAAACAAATCAGCGATTAAAGAAAAAAGATCTGGGACTAGAGCTATAATCACGCATTTTGGTTTTATAAGAACAGTGTTATCATATCGACACTGCGCTATATCAAATATTGTATTGATTTACGCCAGATTAAAAAATCTCTTGTGCCATTTACTTCGTTTATCTTTTCACTTTAAATTAATGTGGTTTAACAAGGCCTGAACCCTTATTTCTATGCATTGAAAAATGCGTTTACAAAATCTTAAGCTAGATTTATGAAAAAATGAGTATTAGTTGTTGTAAATTGATATAAAACACTGTACTTATCTCTCACTTCCACCGCAAAAGAAAATCGTTGGAAGTATATATCTCTCTCAGATACAACTGCCTCTCACTCTATACACAGTAACACTGCGATATTCTTGCCATTCGCGCGATATATAATTCTAACTTATAAATAATTTACGCGGCTTGAACAATATTACGTTTAGATTTTTACCTTACCGGTTTGCATCTATCCACAAGTCTTCAATTTTCACTCGTCCTAAAATTAAAAAGTTTTGATTTATCTCATCGTATTTCTTGTAAAAAACGTTTTAAACAAATGTTTTCTCGACTTCGAAACTTATTGCTTCTTACTGCCATTTTTATTAAAATGCAAAAAAAGATAATGCGGCACAAAAGATATTGTACACTCACATATAGTATAGCTACTGAATGCAAAGTTATTAAGCTACTATGCGGTAAATAAATAACTACTTTAAAAAACCCGAACTTAACACGACGAATGAAACCTACCCATTCGTGTTCCTCGACACCTTCCATGTGATCTTGTTCTAGTGAACACTGGATGACATCTCCCACAAAATGGCTCATAGTTTTCTGGATCTGATGCACACATACCACACAATATGCTCAAACATAATAATATGAAACATGATATCATGATATCCCATAGAGAAGCAAGAATACCCCGTAAATACAATATGAATTTTAATAGCATATAAGAAAATTGTTTTCTAGATAGTTTCAAGACATTTTTTTTTCAAATAATGCATTTTGTATTAAATTATAGTCAAGCTTGTCACACTTTACAATGTTGCATGTCATTAGAAAACTACATATCAAATTCGAAGCTTATACATGCAGTCGTCCAATCGTGATTTTATCCCTCAATGAAGTCTGATGTTACAGATATGTGATTATATCTTGTAAAAGAAATAATTTTTACACCAATATCAATTTATAAGGTACATGCAAAATGCGTAAATTTAATTGCCATCTCACCTCTTCTTGTTTTGCCTTAATGTCCGGATTCCATCCTAATCTACTGAAGGGTTGTGTAGTGATACCAAAAGGAGTCGGTGATGGTTTGGTTGGAATTTGGGGAAGTGTAACTGCACTTTGGGATTGATTCTCAGTTACTGTGAATAAAAACTCGCATGTAACGGATATTTCCTTCCACTTTAAGAATATAGCATTTTTTACTTACAATTATCCATACCAGGTGGTTTAAGACTCATTCTAGACGGCTGTTTATTGCCACCGTTAAACCACTCTGACGCGGATAAAGTCGGTTTCCAGATAACTTTGGTTGGGGGAAAGAGATCGTCTTGGAATAATTCGCTCTGAAACGAATGAACGAATGAACACATCAGCGCTTTCACGTCAGTGATTTCATACTATATATATTGTGCGAATAGTATGTACTTTTATACGGGGCACGGTAAAGCTTAAAGGCTCTATTGTGTTATTTGTTAGTCTCAAGGCAGAGGCAAACTCCACGCTAGCCACGTCACATTTATTTTTCGGAAGGAATGACAAGCCCTGGTGCAAGCTGCTGCATCTATGGTGACTCAATGGACAGCAATATGGGGCTTCCTCGGTTACTTCAAATGCATATATTGTAGAATCGCCCTAAAAATAATGTTCCAAAAAAAAAGTAAGATTACCAGGTAAACTTTTCGTGTAATTAAGCTTGAGTATAAAAAAAGAATCTTACACGTCCAGTCAGGAAAAGCGTGGAGCTATCTTCGTCATAATATGGCATTAGTATGGCAGGCGAGACGTCCAATCCAACAGTGTTCAAAGGAGTATTCAAATTGTCCGCTTTAAATACGTAAATCTGTCTTTCAGAAACTCTGGAAGATATAGATATCGATCATTACTTTCTCCATATACGTTACTTTTTATTATATGTCAACAAAATATGTGGCTCTTCGTTGTGCTTACTTGTCAAAGCCCATTACAACGAGATATCTGCCTTCGAGCGCCCATACGACTCTCGCCCCTCTCGTTCCGACGGGACCCTTTCCCTCTTTCACGGGAACGTCGCTCGATCGAGGTTTATAGATACGTAGTTTACCATCTTTGCATGCGCTGGCAAGGTACTGACCGCACGGTGACCATGCCAAACTGAATATCTGATCAGTATGACCGGTCAACGTGATTTTTGCAATTGCCGTCTCGGTAGATGACAAGAGCGATAAATCCCAGATTTTGACGGTCATATCGTACGAAGCGGATGCGAGAACATTTGACGCCAGTGGATGAAATTTGATCAGATAAATCTTGTCGGTATGGGCTTCTATGATGTGTTTCGGTTCGTTTGTCGGTTCCGCCAGACCAGACTCAGGTATTTCCCACAAGCGAATTATTCCATCGTCACAAGCTAGGACAAATAAATTCTATTATTCTCAAATCTGGGTGGAATAGCGTGTTTCTTTTTTGTTGTAATTTTCAACTTCTATACTTTACCAACTGCTAGTCGTTGATTATCGAACGGATCCCACTGAAAGTCCATTACAGCCGCGCCGTGAACTAATGCTGGCATAACTCCATCAGGTAGTCTTCCAGTTTTCTTCAATTCCAATACTGCTATCTTTCCACCTGGGCCACTCAAAGGTACAGCCACTCGATCGGGATTAGCTACAAATTTATGAAATAAAGCAGCCATATTTATAACATTTAAAAATCTCCTTCAAATCTAATCTTATTGGGATAAACATACCATGAAAGCCATCGCACTCGCCGGATATTTGGCGACTGATATTGCGTATATTCTCAATGTGTGTAGATTTGTGTCCCGGAGTACCTTTCAAGTGGCGAAACTTGGACACTCTTCCTGTATAACAATCAAGGAATTTGCGTTGAACATCGCATCAAGAAAACAACTTTCAAAGTTGTGCGCAACCCTTACCGAAAACTGTCGACGTCCTTTTCGAAGCTGGCGTCACAACGGGCTCCACCTTTTCCAATTTAGGATCCATGCTCTGCTGTCGCAACATGGGAATGCTTTTCTTCGTTTCGTCTTCTTTAATCACCTCGCTCTTTGCCTTGAAGGAATCTCTTCGTCTCAGCATGGTCGGCGAGCCCATTGCCTTTTCCGCCAAATTCCCATCGGTGACAGACACGGATCGACTCTCGTAAAGGCGCCGCCTTTCGGCGATTGAATTTCTATTCGTGCCGCGTTCGAAATTCCCAACATCCTCGTTCTCGGGCGATTCGTCCTTTACTTTCGTCTCGAACACTTTGCGTCTTTCCGCGGTGCTCGGTGTCTTCGGCTTGTAACCGGAGTCACTGGAATTAGCGTCTTCCTCGATAGAACTCGAGTCACTCTTGCCATTTTCCGTATCTTTTGTGCGCTCATTAGGTGTTAAGGTCGGCGACTTATCTGCCTCTGTATTATGCTCTACAGTGTTATTAATTTCATTTTGATAACCATTGGTATTGCTGTCATTATTCGGTGCAAGTGGTACAGAGAAGACCTTGTCAAATGAAAACTCCTGGCTGCTGGACTTTGCTTGGAATGGTTTAGGACCAAGTCGGGGCTAAAATTAAAAAAACAAATGAGAAAATTTTTATTTACCTCTAGCTATCTTTTGAAAATTGTTATCAACTGTTAGTAATGGTATGACAATGATGATATGAATGTGATGTTATATAGGAAGAAACTGGGTCGCATGCAAAAGTGTCACGCGTTGTCACAGAAATCAAATACCCGGCCTCTATGTATACATTAATTTCTTTTTTAAGTTGATTATAACCTTATATCCGCCGATTGCATTAGGATTCACTGATGTAACTACTGATCCGGGATTTGGCGATGTACGAGGACGCGCCACTGGTTTCGGTTCCTCCTCGGAGATACTGTTGGTTCTTGATGCTCTCGGCAAAGGTTTCGGTGGAACGGTTTGTCCTCCATTCTGTATCTTGGTCTTTTCTTCTTCTGCCTCGGATGGCTTTTTCGAATCTTCAATCTTTTCGTTATCGTTCTCCATATTGTTGTCATTTTCGTTCACGTTCACGTTCACGTTCACGCTCTGCGGTTTTGAGAATCCTTTCGGCCCAGTAATGACCAAGGGTTTCGGTGGCCGGTTCGTTTGTTCTACTTTAATTTCGCGCTGATTGTCTTTGAGCGCCGCTAAGTTCCCTTTGTGTACCTGGAGGTACGGTAAATTCCTTAATGACCGCAAACCGCATGCAAAACCAATCTACACTGCCCGATACTTTGCACTTTTGATATACATTTCTGCACAATCGATGCGATAATTTAATAATAGTCAACAATTTAGCTACATTCACATTATTTTTACACATATATGTACACACGTGACTTGCATTTTTGTACAGAATAGACAGCAATATACAAAGAAAGATACGAATAAGCTCCAATCGCTTATCATAAAGCTTATCTTGTGATTAAATTTGTTGAAAGCGAATTTGTAGAAAGAAATTAATCTCATGGCCATATAGACAATACAAATGTTTTTTACATTTCGTACTATTACTTACACTGTAGAATAAGCTACAACATCAATTGCCACTTATATTACACGTGCCAGGAATAATAGTTTGAATGGTGCTAATGTATAAATTATAAAACATATATTGGATATCTGAAACGTGAAAAAAATATACACAGAATATGGAGAAAGAAACTAAATAGCGCAAAATAAATATATACATAATTAGTAGTAATAAAATAATTTAATAAATATGAATTCCTGTAAAGTTATACCTGTATATATAGAGATATAAAATATTATATAATAAAATTATTTCTTAAATTATATTCATCCCTTACATTTATAATACATAATATTATACCAGGAACCACTGAAAAATTTAGCACTTATATAGCATTAAAAAAAAAGTACATTGTAAATATTTATTATATAAAAGTTCATATATATATTCCGCAAGCAATTTTTAAATAAAGTTACAATGTAATACTTCTACAAACAAAATAACTGTTTTGTATAAAATAAGTGACATCATCAAATTGATTACTTTTTTTTAAATTTTAGAATACATGTATAACATAAAAAATTTACTTAAAAATATATATTAAAATAAATATTGTAGTAAAAATACATGAATAAATTGATATTATAAAACTCTATATTTATTCTCAAAATCCAATTATTTTAGAGTGAATGAGATGATAATGCGAGAAAACATTATGATGATGAAAAGCATGCAGTGATTGATGATTTGAATTTAAAGCAATCATATAACTGATATTTACAAATAAGCAAACAAATTTCTTTTAACAATCAAAGCTACTTCAAATGTGTGCCACGTTAAGAGAAATGTTGGAACTTTCACAACATTTATTAAAATGTTTACTCACAGTAATCGGATCTTCGCCTTTGTTTCTTTTAGCAGGATCTAACGATATCTTTGGCACAGGTGCATTATGACCCTTAACCCACGATGTTGCGTTATTTTGAGCAACGGGACCAGCTGTGTCTGGATAAATGTCTGCATGAAAGTCTCTGTATGTCTGAAATTTAATGTTCATTAAAAAGTTTAGATATATGTATGTTGTATGTATGTTGGGGCAATTCAGATATACAGACAGTATTTAATATAACTTACTTTTCGTGGAACCTGATACATGATAGGAATCACCATATTAGAGGTGAGTTGTAACAGCCTGTTAACTTCAGCCTGCATTACATTTAATGCTCGTTTAGGAACCAGGCACACTCCTTTAGTTTGCTCACCGCTGTGACGAATTCCTTCCACGAGATAAGGATCTCTGTCAGTGACTTCCATGTACATAATAGTGGTGTCTCCTTTGCCAGCGAGGAAGAGCATATTTGTGTCGGAATCGAAAAGCGGCATCAAAATACTATAAAATATAAATACAAATAATTATCTTGGTAATTATACTTAGCGTTACTAATTAAATAAATCTCGAGTTTTTCCAGGTGGGTTGAAAATCGAATTCAATTCATATTTACCCAGTACTACAATCTAATTCCAATGTTTTCACTGGCTCATTTAAATGCCTCAAGTCCCTAATGTAAACTTGACGCAGTCTTGCTGCATCAAATCCTGTGGTGAGTATTCGGTCGCTGTTTAGCCAGACTATTCTGGAATCTTTAATACTTTGATGGCTCGAGCATGAATTGACGATACACGGCGATGCGCGCGGATCTATAATCCTCAGTTGTTTGTCCTTGCAGCATGTCGCTAAAACAGTACCGTCCTCCTTCCAACTTACAGACTGAATTACTTCGGTGTGGTCGCTATTGTTAGCTGTAACAACGTGAATTTCACAAATGAGAGAGTAAAACAGTGAGTGTTAGTAGATAAAGTTACAAAATATTTACAAAATAGTTCCTGTTGCGAGAGAACATCCCAGAGCGAGAGATTGGTGAATGATGCAGTGGTCAGAAGATGTTCGGCAGAAGGATGCCAGCATACCGCTTCCACTCTTCGTTGACGGTGCGAGAACGTGCATTCTGGATTGCACAAGGATTCTTCCAAGCCACTTTCTGGGATATGCCATAACTTTACCTAATTTTATACAAACAGAATTAATATAATCTCTAGAAAAATGTTTGAAAATAGTACTTTACATTTATTCATCTTATGCTCGCCGAAAATAAAGCACGAAGATGCTTACGAGACAATCCTGAGACCCAGTTGCGAGCAAGCCGTCATGAAATGGAGAAAAATCCATATCCGTCACGGTATCTGCATGTGCATGAAGCAATGGCATAGTCTTGCTCTTTCTGCCACAGTCCTCCAACGGTAATACTGCCAGACTGGATCCTTTGGAAGATAAGTTTTTTTTTTGCAATAATTTATGAATAAAAATTAAAGTTCAGGAGATGAGAAGATTGCAGATAAAGAGTGTACCGTTATGATCAACATTGAATGCCATGAATGCTGCGGATGCTGTTATATTATTCCCATAAGTTTGATAGGATCCCACGGAGATATCCCGAATACAAGCCTCCGGCTTGGGAACGATCGGCGCTGCATTTTTGTATTTGGACGCTTTGAAACGCCAAGCCATTTTGACACTGCTGACTCAGTTTAAATGTCCAGGCAATCCCCCCTTAAATCATGTAATCTAGAGGAAATAAAAGAGAAGAGCACCGGGTTACATCATTGGAATTTCATTAACAATAAATTTCGAAAGATTGGATGTAATCGTATATTATGTTTGCTCTATCTTAGCACTCTTAAAAATGTGCAATTATTGAAAAGTGTGAGATATTTGCCGAGCATATGTGGGAAGCATTACAATTTTTTAAGAGACCTACAGGCACAATTTGGGCGCAGGACAAAGGCGAGCGTCCGCGGAAACCTTTTACGGGAACAATTCTCGCGAGAAAACTCAATCGGGATTTCGCGCAGGGGCACTCGAACACATGCGAATAATTCGCTGGGCGTTGCTCTCGCGGCGCGGATAATGGTAGGGAGAAATCGACGCCGGAGTCTCTTTCTCTCCCGAGGCTGGGCATCAACCGCGTCGGTGACAACAAGCGAACGACGCCGACGCGATTCGCTCGGAGCCGCCTGAGCAAAGCTGTGCGTGACTAATAATTTGGGGGTGGAGAACCACCCTACCCTTCGTGCGACGTGTGGGGGCCGTAGAGTAGATCGCCGCTTGGCGTTGCCGCAATGACGCTGTCAGCGGCGACGCGTAAATCGGCAGACGAGAAACACCACACCAGACAGGACGGAGGGATACTTACTCACGAATTTCGCAAATCGAAGCGCGTGTCGAAACACGCCTCTCGTTTCTCCGACTCGCGCTTTCGCGGCGAGTATCCGGGAATGCAAGCCGGCAACGAACACGAGAGGACGACGAGAGCCAGGCGTCACCGCTCTACGTTACTCTACCGAGCTCTGAGACCAAGCTCTCTTGACAGCCGGAAGCAGGAAAATCCCCCTCCACCCTCCGTCGGAGCGCCGCACTTTATCCCTTCTCCACGATACATTGTTTGAAGTCTCTTATAGATATATCGGCGATTACTTTGCTCACATTGCTGTTACTATACATACACAAAGTTGTACGTGTCTACGTTTATCTTTATTTATGTTCGTTTACTCAATATACGCGACGTATATTATATAATTTTTCCACATCGATATGATTTCGCGAATAAAATTGCGGAATAAGATATGTGAGATCAAAGGGAGTGATACAAAACTAAAAAATAAAAAAAAATTACAAAGTTCATGATGATTTCGCGTGTAAAAGTGATATTATTCTTTTAAAAGAGCCAGCTGCAGTAAAGGCATTACTTTTAATGAGGATAAGTCTGCTAACACAGCCTAAAAATAGAAAAAAAAATTTATATTAGATACTAAATATATAAAAATCTATACAACTGCATATAATTCACGATGGTGTCATTTCTGTACCTCTACATTCTGTTGAGTGTTAACTTGCAGTAAATTTTCTTTTCGAAAACTCAATATTGTCACCGCTAATAATGGGATAATTTCCAGAGAGTCATAACCGAGAATTAAATCCCAAAGATACAATAGCTGTTCAGGCGGTAAATGGCCACTGAAGCCCCTCATGAGCCATTTGAAAACTATTTTTATGCTGAAAATGTATACGCGTCAAATAGACGGTCCGCACGAATAACGCCGAATAGGAAGAGAAAGTGATATAAACTCACGGTTGAATGTGTATATTTTTGAAATGGGCCCACAACTGCGGTTCGTGGCATTGCAGTAATCGTTCAAAAAGCAAGCAGAGGGCAACTATACCTTGCTCGTGGCTCGATACAGTGTGCAAACGAAACCAGTATCTCAAGTAGAACGCACGGAAAGTACAATACATGGCGCAGGGATCATCATATAAATAACAAAATGGCGTGGCTGGCATAAAAATATTGACAATTAATTAATTAGACGCAAACGGTATATGTATATGTTATATATTTCTTTTGCAACTCCTTACCGTACATTGTAAATCCGTGAAACGGAATAACGCCGCTTGGTGGGAAGACCAGGGTATTTTCCAGCGTCGCTGGTTTGCCTTGCAAAACTGCGTGGATCACCTGACCCCCAGCACTTCTGTCGGTTGTAACTGGCGCGAGTATCTCGGAATCTCTTGAGAAACACAGCATTGTCTTATACAAAACGTCTTCGAATACAAAGTACTGATCGTCGTTTCTCGCCGTTAATTGCACGTCCTACAAGATTATATCCACATACAGGGTGTTTCACGTTATGTCTTTTTTTTTATTAAAAAAAAGGGGCTAACGTAATTTTAAAATATAAATTACCATTATTATCAGCTTGTCTACTACGATATCATATTGCAAAACCATATTTTTCAATTCCTCATAATATTCTACATCCTAAAAGAAAAAAATTATCTATACTTGTTTAGCTCAGCAACGTACGACAAAGATATCAATCATACGTTATCTTTGATAACAGATCCGAGAACGAGTGACCAGATACGGCCGCGTAACGCACGAGGGGATCCTCTTTTGAGAAACTCTTGAGCAATCGGGGCGTGATTCGAGTTCAATACTTTTTCGCCAATGTGCGTTCGCTCGGCTTCTAAATTTGGAAAGTTTTCCGTGGCTGGCATATCGGGATTTACTCCCAGTAATGGCATTCCTTGCGCTAATTCTGAATACATACGCCTCTACGCAAAGAACATTTCTATACATACATACAAATACACAAATTATAAATTACAGAAGCGATTGAATAGAATTCGTACCAATTGCGCGAGCGTTTTTACACTAATTTGTACGTGACTGAAATCCCAATTTAATTCGTCTCTGAAATGTTTCAAATAAAAACTTGATATACATTTTTATTCCAATAATGTTGGTTTGATTTCTACACAAATCTATAATTACACACGGTTGCTTTTTGAACGATGGATCACGTATGGAGAACAATACATCCAGGAAGTCCTTCGGTGCGTACAACGGTCGGTATTGCGACAGATCTGAAAATCATACGTCGTAAATAATCCCCCAAGCAGAGCTTTTACAATGAATCTTGAAATTTGCCGTAACATTTACCGATGTCGTAAGTGCTCAACTCATTCCACTTTTCGGCCAGCTCGTCCCTATCCGTAGTAGGCCTTATACGAGCCAGTGGAATATTCAATTCGCCGCACGTCGAGTTCAACGATTTCTGTATGCGCCGTTCCCATTGAATCTGAGTCTTCTTCAAGTAGCTCAGATCAGCTGTCTGTATGTGCGAAACTGATCGAGAATGTAACGAACCCTACGGAGAAAGAAAGAAAGAAAGAAAGAAAGAGATCCATATGTCCATTTCTATCAATGCGCAGAGAGATTAATCTCTAGTTTAACTTACTTTTTATCTTCCGCTAGTTCTAAGAATTAGAAGAAGCTAAAGAGTAAGTTATAAACCGAGATTAAAGTTAATCTATCATTGGTAGAAATGGACATTAGGCGGATATCTTATAATCGAAGGAATTCATTGTGGGGGAGTACCCGCGATCGCGCCCAGTGAAACACCGTGTTTCGGATCTCCGTTTCCAGACCGTTATCCTTGAGCGCCGTGATCAGCGAGTGCTTGAAATCGTTTCTGTCCACGGCGGGCGACGCGACGAGCCTCTGCGAAAGGACAGAATGGAAAATGCAGTGCCTGACAAGAACAACCGTCGAACACGACGAACACGTGTACCTGTATCTCGCTGTAAAGCGCCCTGTAATTCGCCATGCTCTGTATGTCGTCGGCGAGCTTCCGCGCCGTCTTGTCGAGCGAACTCGCGCCCGCCGCGGTCCCCTCGTCCATTTTTCGTCGCGAAGTCGTCCGTCGTCCCGCGAGCGCATTGACAGTTTGACGGCGAAATCGAAAACGTGCGCCATTTTTAAACGGACCCGGTTTCCGGGGCAACGCACGCAGGGCGTCGCAGGGCCGAATTCGGTCTACGGCGGGCCCCGGGTCTACGGGGGAGACAGATGGATTGGAAAGGAATTTAACGTCGTTATATACTACGTATCGGACAACAATGCGAAATAACTTGAATCGTCGTCGTTAAGAGCTAATTATTCGTGTCGATTATCTCGCGCTGCGATAATATTTGTCAAACCTAATGCGGTGCGTCTGGTGCGCGGTCTTTTTTGGGAGCAACTCTGCCAATCGCGCGATTGGCGATGCAGCCATATTGAACTTCTGGGTTAGGGACGAACTTCCGGGATGACTTCGACCGAACTTCGATTAACTTGAGCGGCATTCATTATAATGTTTCATTTAACTTTAATCTCGATTTAATTTACTCTTTTTATCTTTTTCTAATTCTTAAAATTAAAAAAAAATAAAAGCTTAGTTTTAAGTCGAGATTAAAGTTAATCGGCATTGGTGCAGAAATGGGCATTAGATGCTATACGATTATCTCATTGGCTGAATGGAATCCATGTACATACTACGTTTACGCGAGAGCGTTACTTCTGTAATAACTTACGATATCACTCACGCGGAGTAAATTATCGTAAGTTACTACAAAATCCCGTTTACGCGAAGGAATTATCGTAAGTTACTACAAAAGTAACGCTCGCGTAAACGTAGTAATGGAAAGAAAAATTATAACTTGTCGAAAGCATGATAATGTATTTAATTCGTTAATATATAAACGAAATTACAAGTTTTTTGTTATTCAACTTTAACACGTGGAAAAAAAGATAAAAGATTAGAATAAATTAAAGTTAAGCGATAAATTAAATCAGAAAATAATTATATTCCTGTACTATTTCGTTAAAACACGGGCAGAATTATTGTTTGCTGTTTGATATGTGAAAAAATTAGATCAGAAATTATACGGTTAAAAATTTTGCCGTAAGCAATTTACCGGTTGAATTATCTGCCGATTAATTTAATCGGAGTTTGGTCAACAAGCGCTACGTTCCCGCGTTCGAGATACCGCTATCTCTTTATCGCTTTTTTTCTTTATTTCTCTCTCTCTCTCTCTCTCTTTCGATGTGCCATTTCGAATTGGAATTTCTCTTCCGGCAGCGCGCGAGAAAAATATCGTTTCCCGATCGCCGCAGCTTCGAAATGCGACCCACCTCCGGCTCTGTCGGCCCCGTCTGTCGATTCGCGGCCGTGGCCGGCTACGCTCTTCCGTAGGAAAATGGCGGCGCAGTCTGACCCGGTGTTGTTTTGAAAGGTGCGTTTTTGATGACGAGCGAGCGAGGCCGAGGCCGAGGCCGCGATCCGGGCACCATGGATATCTCGAGCATGCTCGAGGTACAGGTGAAGGTGGAGGCGGACACCAAGGAGAACGGTGAGCAGGGCGTTTAGGGGGCGAGCGACGTTGACGCGCGGCACTCGCCACCCGTAGAGTGATTTTTTACTAGAACGACCGCTCTAACCTAACTATCTACCCCCTCGCGGGTTTTTTTTCTTTTTTCAGTGACACCAGGAAAAGAGAAGGCGCCCAGCGCGACCGGCACGGCCACCACATCGGTCTCCCAAGAGGAGAGCAATTACTACAAGCTCATGTTCGGCAACGGTCAGCTCTCTAGACTGTCTAGACAAGAATCCACTGAATGCCTTGGCTTGTAACGAGTAGTTCCTAATTTAGTTTATAAGTTTAGTCTCGCTTTTTAATTGCGCTCTAGAGCCCGAGGTTTGTCACGAAGGATACGAATTACACGGGAGGCCGAGACGCTTCTCCCAAAGCCACGAGAATTGTACGTCGTAGTGTAAATTTTGTGTCTAATTTTGCTTCCAGATATCGCAGCCGTACGATTTCGTAGAATTCACTGCACGGCCTGCGACGTGCACATCGGTTCCGCCCCGGCTCAGGCTCATAACATGTTCGAGCATCCTGTGCTCCGTACATTATTGTGCTCGAGATGTCGTGATTTTTATGGAGACGGCAGTTTTGAACAGGGTATTGATTGTGTATTACATGCTGCATTTGTGTTATTGTGTATCTAGACAATCATGATAATCCATATTCTTTTCCTGTATTCTTAGGTGACGATGCTACAGATATGTTCTGCAGATGGTGCGCGAACGGTGGCAATTTATACTGTTGCTCGTATTGCAGCAACACATTCTGTTACAAATGTATAAGGAGAAACTTTTCGCCTCTGGTGAGGAAGAAGATCGAAGCGGACGAGAAATGGAAGTGCTTTGTATGCAATCCGAGTGATTTGTATAGCGGGAGAGCTGTGTGTTGGGCTCTACTTCAACACGTACAAACTGTGACAAGGTACTGCAAAGATATAAATATTACAACAACGTATCAATTATCATTGAATTATATCACTTATGAAAATCATGATCTTTTATTATATATTGATATTCATATTTGATCCAATAAAGTGATTTAACACTGCGCGGACACCATAGGCCTTTTAAGGCAAAGTCGATTTTTCATTTATAATTTTTATGGAAATGGGAAAAAGAAATTTGCTACAGTTCCGGCTTATGTGAGTACAGAAATCACTCTTTGAAACCTTAAAGATGTGAATTTCTATAGATTTTTTGTAACAGAAATGCTTTTTCAAAAACTCTTTAGACTTAAAAAAGTCCTAGGGTTTCGGGGTGAGTGCTCCAAAAATATGGTGTCCGCGAAGTGTTAAAATTGGCAATGAAAGTGCAACACGGTTGTTGGTGCATAAAGTGTAAGAAAATTAATATTTATTTAAAATTAACAGTACCAAAAAAATACTTACAATGACTTACATCATACATGTTGTACCATTGAACGTACAATGCAAATGCTGGTAACAAGAAATTTTTTATAACGATAGGAGTACAACGTTGAGCGCTATGCGCACCGGTCGCGCGTATTACAAACGGAGGGCACTTGTCAAAATAGAATAATCGTTATATAGTTTATGCGCTTCGGATTTCAATCTTTTTCGGAGGCACTCCACGTTCGATATATAATATACGAATAAATAAGAAGTAAGCGTCAGTACTGTGCGAACTCACAATCAGAGCAATCGATCTATATGAGTCAGCGTTGTTCGAGCGACTGTGTTCGGCGCGGTCTCGGATACCGCAGATTCGGCGATCTCTCCCCGGTTCGACAATTCGTGCACGATGCCCACGCGTGATCGGGCCGTGCGGCCTCAGCCGCGTTACAAAAGTCTATAATGACTATAATATATACACAATGATTTACATCATATACATATGTCTTTATTTTAAAATCTGAAGATGGTTCAAAGTGGAGTCGAAATACTCGTATATCTATTATTACTAGGCTTTGTTATTATTAAATAAAATAATATTAATTTTCTGACAATTTACGCACTAACAATCGCGTTGCACTCTCATTGTCCATTTTAAATCAATTTATTGGTTCATTATCGAGAGTTCCTTTGTTCAATGTTTTTACTACATTTGATGCGGTGTATTTTAGGATACTTGCGCACGACAAGAAGATGACCGCTCAGGAAGTCGAGGAGAAGATGAATTTTGATGAAACAACGTGTTGTCCGCGCAGAAATAAACGTAAGCGTCGAAGACTTGAATCCAATTCCGAGGAGGAAGACGAAACGTACTCGCCTAAAGTCAATGGGGCACCGGCGTATATAAAACGTAAACCACTAAAAAGACAAAGATTGAGCAGCCAATCCACTACGAACGGCATTGTTAAGAAAGAAGTGCAGTTTTACAGACCGCCGATTCCCATTAGACCGCGGCCGGCATCGTTTCTGAGCGGCCGATCTCTTGATACTGAATCGAATTCTACGGTCAGTCACGAAAATTCAGTCACGAGTGAATGGACTGAATTGAAGGCGAAACGTATCGTCCTTTCATCGCCTAGCATAATAAAATCGAACACCTCGTTACCATCGAGATTCAATCCTAATGCGTTGCAGCGACAGCCTTCCTTGTATCACACGTCTTTCATGAACACTAAGGGATCTGCCGCTTACATTCAAACGCCTGTGAACGCCACGGTGAATCCGACGAGAATCATTCTTCCGCCACGGCCGCAGCAACAGTCGACGTCGTATCAATCTCAGCAGGCGAGCTCGTATCAGTCGTTGCAGCCGCTTCAATCTTCGCCAAACACGATGGTGTCGATACCTAATCCAGTGGACAAGCACGGAAGACCTGTATTACTGCTTTCAAAGCCGGAAGAATTGAATATAACTCCTAATATAATCGAGCTCGACAGCGACTCCGATGACGAAAAGATCACGCGGCAAGAAAACTTGACGACCGCTGAGAGCACTCGTATGAACGTTAATACTTTGTCCAAGAAAGTTGTACCCGTTGCTCTCACCTGGGAGAATAGTGATGACGATGTCGTGAGGGAAGAACAGCCCTTGAGAGAGGTCCGCGCGACTGTAGAAAAGGAACTTTCCTTCAGTGAAATAATGTTGCCACATAGCCGAGAACTCGACAAAGTTTTAACTAGAGCGAAAGGAAAAATGTATAATTTATTTGACGTGAACAAGGGAAGCGAGAACGTTGAAGCGGAGGCCAAAC
The DNA here is from genome assembly GCF_048541705.1 of Temnothorax americanus. Lineage (NCBI taxonomy): Eukaryota > Metazoa > Arthropoda > Insecta > Hymenoptera > Formicidae > Temnothorax > Temnothorax americanus. Next base: position 8,417,739 of record NW_027509338.1, on the reverse strand, counting down.
AAAGAATCAGGCATTTCTCCTGCAAAATGCGTGACACACTCTTTCAGTTAGTGAACATTAACGATAGAATAATACGCCAATACGCTGATTGGAGGAGATCTCAGAAAACAGAAACGTCTTCGATCAACGAAAATACATTAGTATCCCAAGAAAATATAGATATTCCTTTAGATATGGTTTGCGTCAATGATTCTGATCCCGAACCCGATAGCGAGAATCAGGATTATCTCATCAGGGAGCCAACTGATGAAGTTAAAAACAGTAATGTTATTAAAGATTTGTTAACTGTAACTAAGAAGAGTGTTGTGCATCGTGGTGTTGGTGATGACAGTGCGCACTCTGCGGACAAAGCGATTCAGGTGTATGGCACTGTGTATGACATCTTGAAGGATTATGAGAAAGTTGTCGGATATTCTGTATGTACGAGACCCGATCAAAATCCGACGGACGACAGTGTTTCGAATCTACCGGCCGAATCTGACAAGAATTTCGGCAAATATGAGGAAGAGTATATCTTCTATTTGCAGAACATCGAGGATAACGGCATTGAAACAGAAGATATGGAAGAAGCAGGCTTAGATGAAATGTCGCTTCAAGAAGCGGTAGAAACGAGTCCATTTATTTCGCATTTGTTGCAAGATACCGATTTACCTGTTGTACCTACTGATCAATCGGAAAATTGCCAAGAAGAAAATGAACCAAATTCGAGTGATAGCATTATTAATTCAGTGACCAAAGATGACGAAAGTGACACACTGGATGAGAAAACTGATAACGAAATTGTTAATAATTCCACTACCAACACAGAAGGGACGAATATGCAATTAGACGACAAATTGCAACAAACGGAACAACAAACACAAGAGACTCCTCTAGATACGACTGATGGAGAAGCGATAATGTCAGATAATAAAGAAGCAAACTCAAATAAAAACGATAATGTAATAAACATGGAAGCAGTTGCTCCCACGGAAAATGAGGAGGATTGTACTATTATTGATTAATGAAAGGGATTGTTTGTTAACGTACTGTTTTTGGTTAAATACTCTAATTGTAAATGATTATTAATAGAAATGCATTTTGATTTAAAATTTTGATATTTTTCAAAAAAGTGCGATACCTCAGAAATAATTTGTATTGTATAAAACTTGTACATTTCATTCACAGATTTGAAAGAGGTCCGAAATGAAATAGAATTCTGAAATAGAAAAGATTTGTTTAAAAAAAAAAACTTTTTCGCGTTTATTTAAAACATACATATTTCTAATATATTCTGAACATATAGACAATTTTGTCAAGAATTCGCTTCGACAAATATCTTAGGAAATAACATCTCTAAATTGTATCTAGCTAGAGTACTAGCAATAAATACGATTTTTCTTGGAACTTTATGATTAGATTTAATGATGTGCACAGATTTGTCTAATTTTCTACAAATTTTTATTATTTAGTGACAAAATAAATTTAATAGGTTTTCTTGACGGTTTAGGTTTCTATTCATGAATAAAAATTTTTCTCAGTAACATAAATTAAAATGTCATATATACATTTTTTCTTTGATATTTCTTCATGTTATAATTGTCATTTAAAAAAAGGCAACTATCAATTATTTTTATTTTTCAATATTTAGCGGGACTTGTGGAGGAATCTTTCTGTCTAAAACTTTTCATATTAACTATTCTCATAATTATTACTGTTAGTATATTAATTTAATAATTAACTATTAATATTATTATTATATATGTGTTAATAGTAATATATATTAGTAATTAATATATATAATTATTAATAATATTACTATTATCCCTATAACGATTAATATGCGAAATATTTTGTATTGGTATATCGATTTTATAAGAATAATCTCGATATAGATATAGCTTGCTTATTTTTTATGAGTCAGTCAAACATGCCGAATTCATTTCTTCTCATATTACATACACGAAAAATATACAACATGAAGTCATAAAAGATAATTATTGTTTTACTCTAATCCCCAAATAGCAAAATTTGAAGTAAAATTAATTCTAAAATATAATTTTATCTCTGTTGAAAGGAGAAAATATCTGTATTTATTTTAGTAAACAGCAAGAATCGAAAAACTGACGTTGTTTAAATACGTATATAGTTTAAATTACGCGCAATTATGCAATTCATATGAACTTGTACATAAGAGCATCGAGCTCTATGTAAAAAAAATATATATATAAAATGTCACGCTTTTTCTTATAGTATATTATCCTGATGAATTACATTGTAAATGGATGTTCGTTGAATATTTCTTTATTATTTTTGTCATTATAAGCGTACATGCTATGTAGTAAATACGAACACGTCGTATCTCTCATACTTATTCCCACGGCTTATTCCTAAATACTTGTAATTGCAAATTGTGCGCATGTGTATACATTAAAAAGTTTATGAGAGAAAAGGAAGAAAAGTGTACGAAGCAAATAAATTGTTTATACATCACACATATACGCTAGACTACTTTAGATTTAATATAATTTATGGCCATATTGTATATATTTTCTTTCAGCGGCTATAAATATTTCACTTTCGTTGAAATTCTGCTTAGCACTGCCTAAATAAACTATATATAAACAGTCAATAGTCATGTGTAATTGTTTTCTGTAAAATAACAATTATAACGATCGTTTCTCCAACGTATTTTTATTTCATTTTTCTTGTATACATATATATATCAACTCACAGAAACGTAACATTTGTCCAGTCAAATAGACATATTATTTTTGTTGATACTTATTCATTTTATATTACATGTGAAGACGCATGTAAGTCTCGCTATAATAATTTCACTAAAGAAAATTGTCCATCTTTTAATTGTGTATACCTCAAGAGTTTTACGAACATAGCGATTGTACAAAGAAACTAAATTTGATAGAAAATTAAAGAAGTATTAGATACTTATAGCTTTTCATGGACGTTTTGTACATAAAAAAGGTTTTCCTATCTCTCTTTTTATTACTGCCATTCACGAAGGATTCGCATTATGTTGCTGTCGTTGGTACTTACACTTTTATGTTACAAATATAGAAACTGATGATATAGCTCGTAGAACGTACTTGAGCAAGTAGTCTTTGTGATAATGATTCGTTTAAATAATAATGTTAAGAAACAAAAACGATAATGTCGAGTCGGCTTAAATTAACAAATTAACGATAAATGCGATGCAACGCAAAATACACGAGAGCACACATCGTCGGCACTTCGTCGCTGATGACACATATACGTTGCATTGTGGAATCATTGTTGCAGTGTTGTTCCTAGAACTCTTCATTCGTTCGTAGAATGAACAGATAACTTCTCAGTATCGAAATTGACCCTTTTTGCCCATTCCATTATGGTACACTCTCAGCGGCGTGTAATTTCCATTTCCGTTCATCGCTACATTTGCAAAAAAAATTATGAAAACGAATAAAAATTATAAACATAGCGCGCGTTCGGGGAACACACACAACACAGCTCTCCATGGTGCATGCAGAAAAGGGAGGAATCTCTCGAGGAAATGCGCAGAACTGATCTTTTCAGATCTTGATCGATTTCAGTTTATCGTAAAAACCAGAAAAGCCAGTTCTGAAGATTTCAGCGTATGTAAGACATTATTAGATAACACGTAAATTACATATGCTTCGAAGAACCTGAAATAGAAAATCTCGAACGTGTTCGATCACTTACTCAGTTCATAATCTCTTATGGCAGCTTGCAAAATCAAAGTCGACGTTAGAGGTAGTGCGAGAACTTGATATACGCGTATTATGCGCGTGTTAAAAGTACCGCTTACCTTGCACGATTGTGGGGGGTTGACGGGGACCCTGGATGGTGTGTGCATGACATCTCGGCTTCAGTAGACCATGATACAATACGAAATACAGGCCGGCAACGATGGCCGCCGCTACCGCCATACAACGATAGACAAACCTCAGCGACTGTACGAGATCCTCGTCGCCGAAATTGATGTAAGCACCGATGACGGCTCCGAGACACCGGCCTGCGTACGTCGGATAGAGAAATCAATAATTCAGTCCCACCTATCAGTTCAGTTATAACGTTAACTTGGAAATTTGGGAACGTACCGACGCAAAAGTGAGCTATCACAGGCAGCGCTTGGGCAGTCACAGTTAAATGACGCGGTACCAAGTGTCTCAGGTAGAGAATGGCAGTAACCCACATTATTCCTAAGGTGAATGCTTCTAAAGCTCCCGAGATTAGAGACCACCAAGGGTCAGATACGAGACTCAGTCCGGTGAACCTGGTCAAATATATCAATTCGTATCAATTTTTGATATTTCTTTAAAACGAACGAAAATGGCTAACGAAAACTTAGCGATAAGATCTTCTTTCAGTTAGACCGACAGCTATCACGCGATTATCAAATTAGAAAAACTTACCTACCTGATTATGTACACCGTGAAGGCAGTGATGAGAAGATTACTGTGTCCACAGTAATCTACAAGATGCTCGGACTTCCAGAGGAACAGGGACGCAGCTACCGCTTTGATCGTCATAGCGATACCGATGGAAAGTTCATCACCCCCTAGTTTTTGCAGATGCCTATGTCAAAGAAAAGAATATAAGAATTCCTAAACAAATTATCGCGATTAAATTATTTCTATAATAACCCGAGACAGACTATTTTAATTAATTCTTACAAAGGTAGGTAGCTGTCTATCACACTCCAAAAGGTTCCCATGACTAGCAGGACGAAGACCAGAGCGGCGGTCTCGCTGCCGTACCTCTTGACAGCGCTCATCGGCAGCGCTAGCATGCCGCTTCTCGTGTGCCACCACCATTCTGGTGGACTGAGCGGCATGCCGTTCGCCGACAGAGCAACGACAGCCGCGAGGATCATCAATGCGGCATGTAGGACGAGCGGCAACCAATAAGCCGGTCCAATGTCGCACGTCAGGGTGCTCAGATAGCCGGACAGTGGTCCTAGCAGGGCGAAACCAAGGGAGCCGAAAGCCAATTGGCGTCCTACGTCGCCGCGTCCGCACGACGTCTCCCTGGTCGCGATCACCACCGCCGCGTCGATCAGGGCAACGGCGGTCGTCGGGAAAATATCCGCGACCGAGCGCACGAACAGATACATCCAGAACGCCGCTTCCGTCCAATCTCCGGTACGTTGGCATTGGCTTTTCACCAGTACGTTGCCTGAAACGCCGGCATTATATATCATCATATTATCGTATACCAGCATAAAGGAAGATGTTTCTCCACTATCAGCGTGTGGATAAAATCGAATGGAGCGAATGAAGGCGATATATGGCGCGTTTAGAGTTTTCCAAGTTTTTATCTCAACAGCTATTGCAGCAAAAGCTGCCTATCGCAATCATGTAAAAGTTTTAGAACGTGATTATCACAGAGGAATCGATTTTGAGAATATTTTTAAATACGTATACTACGTTTTTTTAATCACTCAATCTTTAATTTTAATTTGGAGATTTCACATAAAATTTGATATTTAATTCTATATAGGTCTTTACCCGGGAGAGTATATGGATCGACCAGGTCGCATTCTATGGAGCAACTCTGATTGAACTCAGCCATCTTAACTTCCAGGTCGGGTGGTATGCGACAGGCGAAGTACTCGGCCACGGGATACGCGCACCATTCAACCTCGTTTTCGGGATTCAATGCCTGTCCGAGGCTACCGTTCACTGGTAGCGTGCCGGAATACTCTGTGTAAACGTGACAGACGACATTGTCGTCCTCGTCCTTGTAGCACAGATGTGGCGGTTCATTCTCGATCATGACGTAACGACGAGCTTTTTTTGTATCGTCTCGATTTTCCTACAGAGATAATAACTTGTGTCATTATATATATACGTACTTTACAAACTAACAATCTATCACTGACACACACATATTAAACTTCTATAGTTATTACAAAAATATTTGTTTGAAATTACTAAACAAAATGAAATTATAATTAAGACGTGCTAGCCTGATTTATTACTTTAATATTAATCAGCTCAAGATAATAACGTTATAAATTAATAGCGAGGATGCTTAATTGATCGTTCGCTTTACCTTGGTTCACATACAATATTTGCAGTTAAATGTTACTTATGACTGGACTTTTATTAAAATTTATATGATAATATTAAATTTAGTTTATAAATTAATTGTTAAATTATTATGTCTGCTAAATCGCAGTTTTACCTGCGCGGAGAGTTCATTGACCAATGGTGCGACGGTGGTCTCTCCACTGCCGTCGAAGAGGTCGACTTCGACGTCGGCTTTACTTCGGAACGTCGTCGTGCGTGTTAGTTCTGAATGCCATCGTCGCCAGCCGGTCGGGTAGCAGGCGTAGTTGCAGTTTTCCAGCAGCATGGCACCCACACCGCTGTCATCATCGGCCCAGCGATGGCAACCAAAACGATCCTCGCATCTCTCTTGCCGCACCTGATACAAGTTGATTTAGTTAGAAAAGAGTAGTATTTTAATAGAATTTAAATATGCTATTGATTCTATATCCAATATTATCAAAATTAAATCGCACAATTAAAATATTCTTCAGATATTTTTTTGTTTATATCTCTCAATCTTTCTTTTACTCTTAACAGCAAACGCACTACAGCTCCGCGCCGATCGCAGTTGAATTTGAGGCCTGGGCCCTTCCCGACCGGTAACGCGCACTCCACCGTGGGCACCAGCATCAGCAGCGAGTAGAAGAGCGCCGAGAAGATGCAGGCGACGGCGATCATCACGCGAAGGTAACGACCGGTCGACGATTTATCATTGTTGCTCTGGCGGCCGGCGAGCTTGTCGGCGATCGGTCCCGCTATTAGCGGCCCCAGTATCGCTATCGCTGGCGAAACCATCGACACGAACCTCACGTTCTCGATGCTCAGTCCCACTTTCGTCATGTGCAGCGGAAGAAACGGGAAGAGACAGCCGATACCTGAAGAGAGACAATCATACGTAGATCGTGAATCATTAGAGATCGCCCGAACTGAAGCGACTGTCCAGACATACCGATCGACGCTTACCTCCGAAAAAGATGAACAGAAGAAACTTGAGCGATATCAGATTCGTGTTGATGCACTTCTTCTTCGGCAAGTCCTTGTCCAGGTCCATCTTCTCCGTTGACGCCGTCGTGGCCATCGCGGACGAGCAGTCGGTTTTCTCTTACTCGGGGATGAGCGGCACGGTCGATCGGGACGATCTGGAGTCGTCTGCTACGTTGACTGGTCACCTATCTCCATCGCGGTGCGTCCATCCTGCGGATGCGCTTAAGATTACGTCAAAGGAACAATTACGGATAATAGAGCTATTTATAAAATGTTTATGAACAAACACGATGGGGTGAAGAGCGAGCTATTCGTGCCAGCTTAACGAAAAGCGGCATTTCGACAATTAATTATATTAAAACAAAGAAAACATCCCGTCTCTCTACACAGAGAATTTTTTCTTAGAATTTATCCTGAAAATCATGTTAGTTGTGGGACATGTATTACGAAGAATTTTTTGTGGGCTGTTCTGATAATTAATACCTACCATAATACAAAAATATTATCATCTATTACAATAAAATATAATTTTTCAAAAATTACCAATCTGCTTGGTAATTTTTATTATATTTTATTTGTAAAATGTCTTTTATATATATATATATATATATATATATATTATATCGATGTATTTCAAAAATTCTTATTTGGTTACCAAGTTGCCCCAAGTTTGTAGCGAACGGTAAGATATAACGAAACATTATCTCCGTGTACAAACGCTATAAATTAGAAACAAAAGATTTAGACACAAAGCAGTTAAATATAAAATCGAATTTATCCCATTGCTATATGATTGAGACTTAATTGCTCATCCGACACGTTGGCATCGCGGTGACGACCGAGAGGGAGGTCACGTCGTGCGAATCGGCGGTCACGTGTAATCGGACAGGAGACCATCGCACCTGCACGCGCGTGCGGGACATCAAAGGCAATTCGCGGATGTGATGTATCGACGCCACGTGGTGATCGTAGCGCGACGACAATGGAATCGCTGTATACCATATTTGCACCTCGTTGGTGCCGCGGTGAACGTGCGTCAAAGGCGAAATGTTCGGTCTAAATGCCGAATCGATCCCCTGGTGCGAGGATGCAAGCTTGTGAAAAAAAAACCTTTCTCCTGCCTTCTTTATTTTGCGATATGCACAGAAAAATTCTAATAAATATTTACCGAAATGTACAAATGAAAAAACTTGTTAAAAATGAACATCCCATGCAGATAAGACGAAAATGCGATTACGATACGAAAATAGTAAAATTGATGAAATGTCCGTTGAAACGCATTCGGATTCGTCCTTCGACGAGAACTCGCGCTTATTATTAGATATCATATTGGAAAAATCCTTCCTTTTAATTAATGAAGGTGGTAATTCAGTCGGCGACGAGAAAGATAGTACAGGTCGCGGCAATTAATATTTCACACACGCGATGTTTTCTCTCCTCGCAACGTTCGCGATATGAAATCGTTTAAAATACACGCGATAACAAAATTCAACGTCACATCCGTAGGGAAAGGGACATTCGGGACAGAGACATTCCTATCGTGGAGTTCCACGTATTGCGAACGTGATGCTTATCCATGAATGAACGCGTATGTCGCGTATAGGTATATATACCCTACGCGTCGAGAATTTATGCCAAGGCAAACGGCGCTCGTACGATCACGTGGATGCGCCTCTTCTCAAGTATTGCCATATCAATCTTCCGATCCAGATGCAACGGATTCGGGGCATTCGACGCGCATATATATGTAGCTCGTGTGTCCGCCTGCGAGCGTGCGTGCGTACCTGGCGTGACGATCGATTTTCACCGAGAGCTCTCTCGCGCGATATACTAATTATATTATAACTGTTCTGTTTTCCCGCGACCGTGTCACTTTCATTTGAGAGCCGACCTTTACAAAGGCGACGCTCCATTTTTTGGAGTTTTCATATAATCAATAGAGTTCTGTCTCGTTCAGTGAATTGAGATAACCGTTGTAAAAAGTTGCGGCGATATTTGAGCTCTGCACTGTTAAATTCGTATTGTAAATTTTGTTAAATTTGAGTCGTTTTTAATCGTTTCTATAGGTCGCCACTACTCCTAATCAATATGTCATTAATTTAACTAAAACAAAGTTAATTTAACTAAACCAATGGAGTTAAAATAATGAATTTTTTTATACACATGGTAGTAAAAAATAACAAAATGTATTTTGGTTTAATTTCGTATTTTGATATTTAATAGTGTCGGATTGAAATTTTCCAAGTGGCCGTGAGTTAAAAATTCTTTGTGGAAATCTAGCATTTTGTTGGGAGTTCTGATTAGCGCCGCAAAGTATTTATGACTCGATTCGTTTCTCAGGTTTCTCAGGTTTGTCACTCTCATCGAATTTCTCTTTCATATTCTCAAGCACTTTCTCTCCGAGATTCTCACATTATTTCTCATTCAATATTACTTCCATTCAACGATCGCGTTGCGCAGAAGCTGCGAAATGAGGGGAGCGAGAGCAATCGAGCGGTCGCAATTTATCTTCGCGCGTGTACCCCCTTGTCTTTCCGGATTGATTACGTCGCCGTCGTAATTGTCGCCGTTGCGTGTGCGTACGCGACAAACTCGGTTACGTATATAGTTTAAGCTACGTAAGCTATCGCACCGTTCTTTCAGCACGCGCGTTTCTCCTCCCACGCCGATTCACAATTAAACGTCCGCCTCCTTCTTCATTCGGTCGATCGGCACCTTCCGCCCTTCTCGGACTCGTCGTCGGGGGAAATCTTACATCGAATTAGCCGGAGGTTCAATCTTGGAATCGCTATCTTTTGATTTTTCTGATTAACGAACGTTGCTTAAAAAACTGGATCTTTACTTGCTTAATTAATTTTCCACTCGTGACATATTTCACGTTCCGTATGGAAGAGGCGGTTCGTTCACACTCGTATGTGTATGAACGTGTGTCTCGACGACGCGCAAACGACAGCATTTTTCCCCGCTCAATCCTGCGAGTTATGCGGACAATTGATTGCAATTGCGACGACATTAATTGTTGCGCTCTTATCTAGGGAATCGGTTCGTCGGTCTTGGGGAACGATTGCGAAACGGGCTTTAAAGCGGGCGAGTGCGTGCGTGCGTGTTGCTGGAACGGCGACGTTCCCTAACTGGGTTAACGACAGGTTATACGGAAGCCTCGGATGGTTTTTGCCGGGTTTTAAAAAGGCAAGTCCGTCGTGCGCTCGCCCATCGTAAACGTGATTCCGCCACGAAAATTTAATCCACGCGCTCCGTTTCTGCAAACAGCGGCGCGTTATAAAACGGAAACCTGAATTCTAATGTCACGTGCGTGACACGCATTAAGCTCCCTTCCGAGAAGTCCACCAGAGACATATGTTTATCAACATATGTATACCCGTATATCGATTACTTGATCTAATCTCATCGACTGGTAGCAGAAACTCCGTCCGTTTCGCTTCAACGCCGAGCGAAGGTTCTGATCCTCGGCCGTCGCGTCGGCGCAATTTACGAAGCAATTTGCCGCTAAGAAAAGCTATGCATAAAGATTTCCACGCGTTTTCCATACGCGTGATGACTGCCCGGCTATAAATAACTGACTATATTATAAATGACTAGGCGAGATTCATCTGATCTAACTTTGCACTCAATCCCGCGCTGTAATAAACGGAAGTTATCAAGTACGCGTCAAAGCGCAATAATAAAATACGTTTCATTATACGTTCTTTTCCCGCTTAATCTAACAGCTAAAATTTTTTAAGCGTTCTAGAATTACGTTTTTACAAGAAATAAACCTTGGATGTGTTTGGATTAATTTTTTTAAACCTTGGATTAATTTTTATTAATCTCTTCTAATATGTAAACAATTTAATTAACGTTTCAATTTTACAAATCGAGACAATCGCTTATCGTTAGAGAAACAGATCTGTTTGGAATTGATGTTCATCGAACAGGACACGTTTGGTGCGATCGCGATATATCCTGCGCGAACGTAACACGTCGATTTCGGACATGAGTAAGGTGTTCTTCTTTTTTTTTACGGCATCTAGGTGTCCTCCGCAAGACTGACACGTTACGTCACCGAGAACAGGTCTCCGGTTACGTCAATATCCAGCCTCCGTAACGTCGCGAGCCATCGAATATCCCCCTTGGACATATATCTCTACGGACGATCCACGGTGCACACGGTTTTAAAGGCGCTCCTTCTAAAAATAGTTCTTACGCGTCTGAAAAAGCCAACGGTGTACTCGTCGATCAAACTAAAATTCTGATTGTTTCCTGGAATTGCGAACGCGATGCATGGGCGATCGTGAAAATTGCCGTTCTAAAAAACCGCGCATAAATATACCCGCGAAGAATTTTCCTCGATATTCTTCTTTCGTTGAACACAAAGGATATTTAGCGTCTGTAACGGTACCGTAAGTTTTATATTTATTAAAGTGCACTTATATATCGAAAGGACGTCGATAACGAGAGCCGACAATTGCGCATTTTGTCGAGCATTTTGCTTCACGGATTGGACGTGGATGGATGTAATTTGGACGAACGGCTTCTCGCGGCTGCATCGACTGTCCAAAATCGAAAAGTATTTTCTCCGATGGGAAGTGAAAGATGCCCTCTCTTCTCTTTCGAGCGAGAAAGAGCAGTCGCCTGCTTCTCAGCGGGCTATTATATCCATCAGTCTCACGCGATAGTCTGGACAATAGATATTCGCGCGATCGTTCCTTCCTCATTTTCTTGATTTCGATAATGGAACGGTCTTGTTCGACGTATAGTAAAAAAAAAAAGGAAAAAAAAAAATCGCAATTCGCTCTTCTCGTAGGCGGGAACGAGAGTTTCCTCTTCAACGGCCCGAGCGGCGATTAAACCTTTCCAAAAGCATGCAGTTCGCGTGTGCATACGAGATCGGGCATGCTTCGATTCTCTAAATATAGCCTGTTTTATTACGGCCCACGGTTCAATTATGCGCACGTGCTGCGCGACTAAACGAGGCGTGAGAAATTGACGCGTAACACCGTTGTTCGGTAACGTATCGAAAGAATACAGCGAGTATTTTGTAGATATATAACAAGTATTACAAGCGTCAATATTCTGTTCGTGTTTTTGGTAGATAAAAGTGATAAAACGTATCGGAAACCTATAAGATAAATTTGAATTTCTTTTATGTTTATTTCTACCAACCTAGAAATTTTTCTTACAGTTTTAGATTGGAAAAGGATTGGAAAAAGATAAAAAGTAAGTTATATACGTGGTTATAAATCGAGAGTTAAAATTAATCTGCATTGAGATGAAAATGAACGTTAAAGTTACAAAGACAAAGCGGAGTGACTAGTTCGCCAAATTCGGATATCTCGAGGTACCAGCGACGCCCGCATGAAGAAATCGATCGGAACTGTTGACTCTCGTCACGAGATAAGGCATACGAGCGGGTGTTCTCTGAAGGCGATCTTATAAACAACAATATTATTTCCTGTCGTGGCTATCGTCGTTTATCGTGCATCGCGTTACAAAACAATTCGCCGCCGTCTTGCGCGCGTTCTCGGGTCGCCGCGCGGCACGCAACCGCGTCCGCACGCGGCTATTATCCTTATTATTACGGCGGGAACGCGCCGTGTCATCGTGCGCGTGCAGTGGTATGGCCTCTCACCATTCTCGCGGATTAATCCAACGTGCGACTCGCGAAATTGGGTTAATGAAATCGTGGAGGAAGGAAGGGAACTACCGGCGTGAACTCACCCGATGACGACCGCCCTTTCCGCGAACGTTTCGCGAAATCGCCCGCGTAGTCGGCGAATCGATCTCGCGCGGCAATCACTGCGGGTAATTATACGTCGACACCGCGATTTTTCTCTTTTCTTTCGTATTTCTTCGATAACTTTACGAGCCGCCTCCGCGCCTCGGCGTTCCATGTGACGGACGTGACACTTTTCGGGAAGGGCGCGGAAGAGAAGACGGGGAAGACCGTTTGTTTTTTTTTCCTTTCTTCACGAGTCGATAATGGAAAACTCACATTAGAGCGACCGGAATGAGGCGCGTATATTTGCGACGGCGGCGTGCGCACGTGTGTGTGTGTACATGCGTGTGTTTGCGTTGGGACGTACGCAGGAAACGCGTCAGTGTAACGGAAACCTCTGCGGAAAAACGGAGGTGGATCTCTTTCGCTCGTCTGGAAAGAGATGAAAGGCCAGCAGTCGACCCGGAGGATTTTAATATCTGTTATTGATATAGACGGGATTAATAACTTTGCGATTGATGCGGAATAGACTTTATATAGGATATGAGGATACTTCACAGGAAAGATGAGGGAAGCTGGCGTTAGCGCGAAGAAAAAAAAGGGGAGTTTCTTTTATATTATTCATTTATATAGATGTCACCCGCACGTTCTTGGAAAAAAACCATCTTTGTGTGTTGCATCTTTATCTTACAAATCTTTAGGTCCGCCGTGACGTATCGTTGACAACCAGAGTACAGATCGATCTGTCGTATTCAAGGTTGCATTTATACCAGACGATGACGTTAGGTCGCCCCGAGACCTTTTTTTCTGATTGAATTTGCTGATTTCAAGAAAACAAGCTTGCATTTAGCTCGCGTGAAAGAAACGCAAAAAAAGCGTAAATTACATTCAAATCTCTCTCAACAAATTCTGCAATTTTTACACGTACAAATTACTTTTAACCGCCATACGAAAACATCGAAAGAGGACGAATAATTATATAAATTGTAATCAATATTATTTAAAAAAAATTTATTTTTTAATCTCAGGGAAATAAAAGGAAGCGGAAAAGAGAAGAGATTTAACAAGCTGTACACTGTTAAATTCGCAGTGTCAAATTATAGTCCATTTGAGTCATTTTTAATCATTCTTATAGCCACTGCTCCTACTCAATGTGTCGTAATTTAACTAAATCAACGAAGCTCAAATAATACTTTTGTGTTAAAGTAATCAATTTCGACACACATGGTCATCAAAAACAACAAAACCTTATTTGATTCGAGGTATCGGTTTAAATTTCATCCTTTAATATTCAACAGTGTAACACCGGGATTACGTTTTACAGATCTTTCGCACGCGTAAATAGATGGTTTACACAGTCCATAGATACACGGAGACTATTTTTATCCGAACGTGTATACATCATTCGCTGATTTATAGTATTTACACAGTTGCCGCATAGACGTAGGAGCATTGTTCCCGGCGCGTACCCGCCAAACGACCGGCTCCAACTCCAAAAGTGGGGACCTGCACCCCTGCGAGTCAGTGATTCAATTGAGAAGCAGCCGTGTGAGACCCGGGGGGACATGCCGGGACAGATTTCGCGATCGATGAGAATTACTCGTTCGGGCCGTTGCACGAGCGAGCAACTAATTCCGCCCTATCGACCCCCTCCCCCCTCTTATTCCCAATATGCCTTTAGGCTGCGGTGGCTGCGCCCCTCGGATGACGGTGCCTCGGATAGAATCAGGCGACAGGGGGAACTTGCTTTCCCCTCGGCGCACACCTCTATAGAAATGGTAAATACGATGCGTCGAATAATCGTCCGATTCTGTGGCGCAATTCCGCTCGCGCGATTTCGACGACGCGCGTTTCGACCTGTTGTCGTCTTTGAAGCGCTCGTGATCGCGTTAAATTAAACCACGAAGCGCGAGAATGGCCCTAATCAGTTTCATTAATTTTAACAATGTTAAAATCTTAACAATATTAAAGTTAACGAGATTAATTTTAATGACGTTAAAATAATTAAACGCGGAAGAACGCGAGGCTGTATTTGTAAAGTCGCGATAGAGAACGCGGCTATAGGAAAGTTGTGGACGCAAAGTGCAAGCATCGCGCCTTTGATCGACCGCGGAGAAGAAGTTTTCAGCATACGAAGAGGAAATTATCTTACGGTCGGAACTTTTGCGAACGTTGCGTATAGTTGTTTCTCGCGATTATTCGCGGTAAATGCGAAACATTAAACAACAACGCGGCCTATTCGGAACGCTTCATATCGCGGTCGACGCTCACGTTCCTCCATAAATCCGCACGCGATGCGAGAAATTGCCATCGCGTTGACACGATCGAAGTTTCGATTTGCGAAATAAATGAGGCACTCCCGCAGAATCGTAGTAAGACGGCTATATAGAGACGGCAGTACTTTTCCAATAACTGATTTCACGTTCGTTCCAAAGTTCTATGGCGTAATATGGCAGTGCCATCGTGGAACGAGACCGCAGTCGCCGACGATGTTGTGATCCTTTAGTATCACAAAGACGTTCTCCGAAAACTTGTGTGGAAGCGATCGATCCAGTTAGCAATTCAAACATATTTGGTAAGTATGCATCAGAAGTTTCTGATCGCGGGCTTCGACGGAAAAATTACATCGCGCAGAGAGAGATGAAAGAGACACAAACGCGATAGATAAAATAAGATATTAAAGAAAACAAGCGGACAGAAAAAATATCCTGCTTGTAAGATCACCGATTTTCTCTTCATTATTGATGGTTTAGAATTATAAAAATATATTGTTGAGAGGGATTCGAGAAAGAGTTAAATTCCAATAACAGCTCAACCTCAATTATACATTTCGCGATATTTTGTATTGTTTAAATGCAAAACACACAAATGCTCGATTTCGCTCGTCACTCTGTTTTTCAGCGCTCGATCGCATACACGGTGTCAATAACGCACGGGTCGATGCCGCGCGCTGTTTATTTTCTCCGGAGGTAAAGCGTACAGGATGCCCGGCGTGTATTTGCCGCGGATAACGGAACCGCGGCGATGTCGGAGTACAGGCAAAAGAGGAAGAGCGAAAAGAGAAACCGAAGAAGGGAGAGAGAGAGAGAAAGAGAGAAAGAGGAGGTACGAGCGACGCAAAGAGCCACCGATAGAAAGAAGGTACGTGGAAACCTGAAGGAAACGAAGAACTTGTATAGCAAGACTCCGCAATGTCCGATTTTACCGTCGATAAGGGAAATGTGACTTCAATGCTCGCTCTAAATATTAATAAAGATAACGGCGAAGAGTAAATTTGAACGATTCGGTCGAGGATTCGGTACACAGGAACGGAGCCTGCTATTGGTAAAATCCATTTCAGACACGGTTTCACACTTAAAATAGATTTCACAAACTGCGGACGCAATTTATAAAAAAAAAAAAAAATTATTTTCTTTATTGCCTTCTTTTTTTGTTGATTTTTAATCACGATTGAGCTTCTAATACTATAATAATTATTATGATAATAACCAGATTCTTCGAACTCAATCGAGAATTGTAGATATGTTGAGTAATTTTTCTTTTAGACGAGCAATTATTTGAGAACGTTCCGCGAGGGCTCTATCGCTCGCACGAGCAGATATATCTACTTGTCGAAAAGTGGTCACTTTTAAGTCACGGTGAGTGCATTCACCGTGCAACCGGCTACCTAGGCGAGCACTCGGAGTCGCGAGGCGAACGCTCGCGTTACGCGCGGAGTGACACGAGCGTTACTCTTGCCCGCTGGCACAATGGCACGCCATGGGTGCGTATGTGTTAGACCGGGAAGATCTCGCGTGATAAAGGAGAGGCGGCGCATAATAGAAGTCCTACGAGCCTGTGGAGCTCACAATAGAGTGCTCGCGTCGCCGGTCGCGACTCGATCGGCTCGATCGAGACTTCTGGAGGAGTGACACACGAATCGGCCGACTCGTAATCGACGTCACGCAATACACGTGCGTTACGCTTCTCGTAAGAGTTGCGCGAGAGTCTCCGATTTCAGGAGGAGAGTAAACAAGCGCGCAAACTTTGGAGTACCGTGGACGGAATCGATCGATCGTTTTAAAAGAAAAGGAAAGGAAAAAAAAAGAGATATAATAATTTTCGACGGCAAGAGCGCAACGAGTTATTCCCTCTGTCATCAAGGAAAATGTTAATGATCCTCCAAATGTCCCGCGGACCGCTTTCGTCGACGGGACCGGATGGTACCTGCTCGCCCGATCGATACAAACTCGTCATATCATATTCCTCCATAATCCACTCTCGTATCGCGAAGGCTTATATCGCGAGGATCTCCCCAGCGTCGAATGTACGGTCGAGACAAATTGGATTCTAAAGTCGTCGCTTCCACGCGAGCCATCAAGTTTCCCCGCGTATAGCGCTTTTATTTCAGCAACAATAAGGCATCGTCGTCGTTATAGGGAAGTGGATTCTTTTTTTTTTACGATCGCGCGACGGTGATCCGCAATAAAAAATATTTTTATATTACTCGCCGGGCACGAAACAATTTCGTTTGGGTAACAGAAATCCGCTCGCTGGACGCGGAAGATTAACGGCATTAACGCGCGTCTCACGTACGTGCAACGACGCGTCCACGGGTCACGAATGACGTATGAACGATGAGAAGAGACCAGGAGGGGAGAAAAATCTGCCGGATAATTCTCTCGGGATCCACAGGGGTGTTCACCCTCCTGACGGGTCTTCGACGTTTATTCGCCAGTGGGCTCTCTCTCTCGCTCGAGTCAAACAAGGCCGCCTTCCGCAAACAGCGGAGACTGATAAACGAGATGCAAACGAGAGAAACATTACGCTGTCATCCGCGAGATCCAGATTCAATGGAACGAGGCTTCACGAGGCTTCGATTAATATCCAAGGACTCGGTTCGCCGGAACGAGCTCTGACGCGACGTTAAAATTAAGCGCGTCGATATGTCCCTGGTGGGGACCAAGAGCGATTGCACGCTGCTTTAATATCTTCGTTCTATGAGCGTTGATTAGGCCACGTCGCGTTATTCAGTCTTTCGACAACACGATCTCGGCGAGAAATCAATTGAGAACGGAAGGAAAACGTCGCGTACGTACGATCTTGCCGATCGGGGACGTAAATTTCCATTCAACGTTAATAGACCTTCGACGAAGGGAAGGCGAGGTGAATTCCCTCGCAATGCCCCGATCGAGAAGTTAATTAACACGGCAGTGATTCCGGAAACCACGGCCGGCCGGGCGAACGGACGCGGAGGATGCGGGTCTGGTCCGTTAAAAACAATTGGCTGGGACTCGAGTCGAAAAGCGGGTCGTCCGCGAGCGGGATGAATGAACGAGGGAGAATGAACGAGAATGAATCGGCAACGCTGGTCGATGAACGCTCGCTACCGGGGGTTTGCTTCGATCGGGGGCTGCCCGATTCGAGAGCAGCCCGTCGTTGGTGGAAACGTGGAAACTAAGTTGCGAAGGGATTTCATCAACGGGAACGTTACGTGACCCTCCGAAATTCCAATTTTCCCACGGTAAATTGATTCTGTCGCCCCGGCGGCACGAAGCTTCGCGCGAAACGCTTCGCGCGAGTCCCACGATTTAATTCCGTGCCGATTTTAATTTCGCGAGGAACTACCGGCCGACGTTAATGATACCGTAAAAGCGGAACGGCGTAACGAACCTGGAAGCGTGTCGCAAATTGGAATTATGCCAAAGCTTCGCACGTGGTTGGGCAGGAACGCGTTACTCTCGATCCGTACAGCTTCGTCAATTAGGAATCTAGTCAATCAGCGCGGATCGCTCAGCGTCAACCATCACTCGCTATGTTTCATATCTGGATGAAAAAGCAGGAAGATCGATTAAACGGGATTTAGGCGCTAACTGTATGGCATTAGTGCGACCGGCCCTTCGGATCGGTCACACACGTAGTTATAACCAATTGGCGACTGGCGATATTGCTCTCATTTTCAATCTCGGAGCTGTACCCGTGCCGTAAATAGAGAAGAGAGTAGATTAGTTAATCGCGGGTGAGCGTTAACCCACATCTCGCGGGATGAGCCCTTTGAGGTCAGTTACACCGATCACCGCGCTCTCGACCACCTCTTGCCTCCTTTCTCTCATTAAACCCGCCTAGGTTCCCTCGTCCCTTTTCCTTCGGACGACGAGCTACGAAGCTGGACTCTCCGCCGCTTGTCGTCTCACACACATACACCGAACGGAAAACGGACGGGGTAACGAAGTCGGGTGTGTAACGGAGTAACGGTAACCCACATCGCACAGTGCAACCAACCCTCAACCGCATCACATATCGCGCATCGCGTCGCATCCCTCGCGTCGAATCTCCGTCCCGAGCAGCCGAGAGAGAGAGAGAGAGAAAGATGCGCGTTAATTAGATGATTTACGATTACTTACGATCCGGAAGCGACGACGGGGTGTGCGTGCGCGCGTACGGGAAGTACCAAGGGTCCTGGCCGACTCTCACGCGACGAAGGGGGTAGGGGGAGGGCAAGGAAGCGAGGAGGCGGGCGTGAGGGGAGGCGAAGAGCGACGACGATATGCACGGCGGGCGATCACGAGACCGTACCACTGGACGCGTACGCGTGCACCGCGGCGCGCATGCCGCGAACAACGTTTTATCAGCGCGAAGTCCGGCGAGCGACTGTTGCTCCGTCGCTCCGTGCTCGCCGCGTCCCGGCCCCGGCGACTCGCCGCTTGCCGCCCCGCGCGCGCGACGCCGACGCGCACGCCGCGCCGTCGGCTCTCTCGCTCGTCAATGCGAAATCGCGTGCACGCCGCCTCCGCCGTCTTCTTCGCGCGCACCTTCCCTGCTGTACGATTCCGATTCTGGATTCCGGGCTAGAGCGCGCTCCGAGGCGCCGCTATATTGCATACCTCCGTGTATCAACCCCTGTCCTCCACCTTCTCTTCCTCCTCTTCTTCTTCTTCCTCCCACGGCGTCCTCAATTATGCGCATCTTTCTCGATTTACGACGTATGTACGACCCCCGGGCGTCTTGGAGTGCTCGGTCTGGATGCTGTCGTGATTTACGGAGGTGTTCCAAGACTCGGGCACTCGGAACTAATTTCGCAAACGTCGATTAATCAGTTCGTTTAATTGGCCGCACCGTTTATCCTCCAGAGATCGTTGACTTTCATCTGTTAACAATTTCATTGATTAGAATCAGCGTCAATCAGCGTCGATTTCTCGAGAATAATCGAGTTACGATAAATACGCATAAAAACATGAATCGCGACACAGTGGAAGAGCTATTTGCTGACAAAAACAAACGGGAAGGTATAAAAATAGAAATTGGCAAATGCAAAAAGTTGCAATTTACTCCGCCTGTTTGTGCCTCGCGAGCGGAAGTGAGAGTGAGTAAGTAACGCGCGTGTGTTTACACTTCGGGCCGTCGATTAATCTTCCACCACGCCGTCTCGGGTATTAATCAGCGTGTATCTATTAAGCTGTTCCTTTAATCTCTCCCCTCTTTCCCGCCCGCGTTCTCTACGTCCTATCGATCGATATAAATTACAATTTTACGGCGTAAACGACCGGAGATTGTGCGAGAGGCGCGGTGAGAAACCGCGACGCGGACGCGCGCGTGCAATGCGCATCTCGCCGACGGCGACGGTGCGCGGAAAAAAGTATAACGTTATTTTTACACCGTCGATCGGGTTTTCCCCGCGCCCGGCGACAACGCCGGGCGGCGGGGGTGAGGGTGGCGGAGGGGGGAAGAGAGGAGAACGCTCGTTAACCCCATCGGCATACTTACGTTGACACGGTGGGAACCTGATACGTGCGAGCGGTCGCGGTCGCGGAGAGGATCAACTGTTAACTTCCCTTTTTCCTTATAGTTCACATGTAGGAAGAGGGAGGGAGGGAAGGGTTATTTGCGCGCGAATATAGGTCGGAATCTCCTCGGTCCTCGGTCCTCCAGATTACCTTGGCTCCTGAGGGAACTCGCGCGCGCGTTTTTTTTTTTAGAGAAATGATACTCAGGATACTCTCCCCCTCTCTTGTCTTCATCCTTGAACCGTCGTCGTTCGGAAGGACTGTCGAAACGTCCTGCAAATTTAAATATAGACATGAATTATAGTTGTAAATCGAAATCTAGGCACGTATTAATATAAACTTTTTGAAATTCTGGTCGGAATTTTTTATTCCGTTTTCTCTTATATAAACCGTAATGGAAATTTAGAAAATAATTAAACAATTTCGATCGAAATCCATTCCGAAAAGTTCCGTAACGCGTACCTTGATGGAACAGGTTGAGGGGGATTAGATCCGAGGTAAATTTAATTGTAAGTTAGATAAGTACGTGGAATTAGATGTAAGTTTGGCCCAATTAATCGTAAATTAGAAGCAGGTAGTTGCGGAAGCGGAAGTTCTCGTAACGTGCTCGTCTAGGAAAATCAATATAAGGACCATACATACATCTATATACACAAATTAAAATATATATACATACATATATATAATATAAATCTATAAGTAGAGCAACAGAGATTCTCAGACAACTGCGGACAATACAAAAATTTTTGCCTTTCTTGTCCAGCTTCCGCGTCGAGAGAAAACTTGAAGGTTACGAACACAGTTCCGCTTTAAAAAGAAAAAAGAAAATAAAAGGAAGCAAAGAGAAAGCAGATCCGTAAATCCGTGTCACCCTTTCCGCGTTGAAGCAGATGTACATACATACCAGAGACTCTTCCGCGAGGGGAAAGAAGCGAGAGAGGAAAATTTTCGGTGCACAGAATACGCACCGAAGACGCGGAAGTAAGCGGATACACGGCCAATGACGTGGTGCAGCGTGGTGCGGCGTGTTCGGACAATCTATTCTTGAAATGGTTCGTTATGAAACGTATTCGTTTATGAACAAAAAGGTGGGGATTTCCTAGTTGAGCGCCAATGGGGACCCGGTTAACGCACCTTTTCGTTCATAAGCGAATTTGTTTCATAACAAACGATTTCAAGAACAAGGTATGTACTCCGTTAATTCTGTGTGTTCAGCGGCACATTTCGACCCGGCTTGGCCGACCAACGACCAACGGCCGACGGCGAATGGCGAGCGTGCGCAGGACGCTGCGCGCTGCGCCGAGAGGATCGGCGCGCCGCGTTGCGTCGCGAGTGATACACTTCTTACTTCTTACTTCTCGGTTCGCTCTTCTGCGACACGCACGGCCGCGGCCGCCACGGATCCGATCCGATTGCGGGTTTGCTGGAGGAGTGGTGGAGTTTGCGGATCGACAACGGAACGCAGCAGCGGGACAGTTGAGCGTTTCACGCGCCATTATGGACTCGCTGGCGAATTACGCCAGCGACGGCGACAACAGCAACAACTCGGACGACGCGAAGGTGAGCGAGCGCGAAGACCCCTTTTGCCGTCGTCGTCGTCGTCGTCGTCGACGTCGTCGACATGGCTTCGCTACGCGTACCGTGGCGTACTGTCCTGTCCAACGCCGCGATTTATACGACCCTAGAGATGTTTGGATTGTTTGGAAACGCGATCGCGATTCTCCCCCCCCCCCTCGCGATCATCTGCGAAACGCAGCGGCGTACTTGGATCTTGGACGCGAGTTGATTGAACGGTGTTGTTTTTCTAGACGCCACCTCGGGGACAGGAAGAGGCGAGCAGGAGGGCGAGCGACGCCAACTACGACCCGGTACAAATGGACATGAGTGAGGTATAGTGAGGCCACGCGCCGACAATTCTTAATTCTTAGCTGTTAAGTACGAAACATTCGGACAATGCCTAAGAAGATACCGCAGTGACTTTATGGGTGCTGTATGTACATGCAAAGTCTTAGGCCTGATACGTAAAGAGGATAGTGTGTCCGGTTTTGCAAGGTCGTGTCGTCGAATCGATCAGTTAATGCTATCTGTGACAAAACAAAATGCAAAATGTGCGTGATACCGGAAGTCAATGTTTTTGTATTGACGGAGTGGTTCCGATCGGATTATGATTCGGTAGAAGCTGTGCGGTATCCGTTACGAAAGTTGGGAAAAATCTCAAGCGTTTAGCGCTCGTAGTCTAAATACAAATAAGACAGGACCTTGAAACCTTACCGAAAGCAGGACAATCAGGCTATCATTCGCATAATTAAAATTTAAATGATAAGTAAATGGGAATAGTGCCATTTCGTGAGACAATATTAACACGTAGCTCTGTTGGTAATACATGATACAATATCTACGCATCTCGGCAAGGTCTATGCTGTGTGAGGGTCTTTCAAGACTACCCCCAAGTCCCTATTCGGAAGACAGAGGTGAGTAGAGGAAGCTGGCAGAAGGTAACGCTAACATCAATCATCAAAAAGAAATCACGTGTACAAGTATACTCGGGTGATAACTAACTACAGAGGCAGATTGATATGAAGGGCCCTCATATTCCTCTATCTCTCCTTTTTGTGACATGGTTGTTTTATTGGTTCTCTATTTTTTACCTGTCGGCAATTAGCGCATACAGATTTATATATTTGTCGAGTAAAGGGACACGCGGAAATCCGCTGAGTGTCGCCCAAACTTTTGTATCAAGTACAACCAAGAAGAACTGATGCGAGAAAAACCGAATTTCCGCTTTTTACAGAGAGAAATTCTTCCAAGTTTACGTTACTTTTTTATCCTCGCTATGTATGAGCATTTTCTCTCTTTATAAAAGTGTAGGTTTCTCTATATACATATTACTCGCTGTCAGTTGAATCCAACTTTGCGTGTATCGAAGTTACTCATTTTAAAATAGCTTTTGTGGTAGGACGTAAGATTTCTTTACTTAGTGGAATATGTAAGAGAGATCCGTACTAAAATTGATAATTTTTCTTTTCTCTAGGAGAGCAACAACAACAATTCGTCCAGGGAGTCCAGTAGCGAACGCGCCAACAGTCCTACCACGGCTCAGTCTACCTTTGGCTCGAGAACGGAATCCTCTCGGGCTTTGCCTTCTCCATCAGACCAGAGGTAGGCTGGTTTGCTAATTTCATATAGTACAGGTGCTAGCGATATTTTATGAATATCAACTTTGCTATTTAAAAAAAAAAAGAAAAAGAACAGTAATGTTGATATATGTATCTCACTAAAAATATATAAAAAATTATACACCTGTCACATGTCCAGAATAATAATACGCATCTGTGTGGTATACCCCTGCAGAACGTAATCGTTTTACAGGCGAGCTGATCATGAAAATCATACGAGTTCGAAAGATGATCATAGGCGGGGGGACCGTTACGATCGGAGTCGTCGTTCGTCCGACAAAAGTCGCCGGTATGACGATCGAAGACAACGTGATAGCAGCGGTAGTCACAGAGACCGGAGCAGAGAACGGAGGAGTCGGGATGACGACAAGCGCAAAGCGTCTCTCGGATCGTCCAAGGACGAGAAGAGCGACGACAGAGAGAGAAGCGACAAGGATCATCATTATAGGGACGACCGGAGGGATCGTAATCGCGATAGGAACGATAGGGACAGGCGCAGAGATCGCGGTGAACGGGACCGGCGACACTCCAGGGATGATCGGTCGAAGGATCGGTATCGGGACGAGCGTTCGAGCTACCGCAAAGAGAGGGATCGCACGCGGTCGAGATCGCGATCGAGGGACCGCGCGCCACCGTTACCGTTCAGGACGATGAGTTATCGGGAGGAGAAAGGACGGAACAAACTGGCCCAGCTGGAAAAGCTGGGTATAGAGCTGAAGCCGCCGGAGGGCGGCGACATCGTGATCCCCGGTGGCATCCCGGGCGAACAAAATTACTACAATCCGTTGGCGACGGCGACTCAGGGCAAGTACGCGGAGCAGATCCAGAAGAGGAAGCTGCTGTGGGCGAACAAGGTGATGATTATCTGGCGATGACAATTCTTGGATGTCCGACACGCAAACTCGTTCTACAATCACGTTTATCTCTTTGCAGTCGAAGCAAGACGACGGTAACAGCGCATCGGCCACGGCTTCCACCGCCAACACGTGGATGGGGACGACTTTTACGCACGATCAGGACGGCAAGGTGACGGCCAAGTTCAAGCGATTGATGGGTATCAAGGGTGATCTACCTGGCACGCCGGCGGTAGGAGCCAAGCCGGATATTCTGAAAAAGCAGGAGGAGATGTTCAACAATATGGAGCAACAATACGAAGTTGCACGTGCTACCACGCACACGCAACGTGGCGTAGGCCTGGGTTACGCAACCGGTGGCTACCAATTTCCACGATAAAATGCGCTTGCAATCTCACACGCCCGTTGTTTAATTACATTTAATATTGGTAGATATTGATATACAGCTAGAGTTACGTTCGCCAGTTAAAAGCGACCTTATGTCGTTTCGGTCTTTTCAGACTAGAATCGCGTTATTTCTAAGTCTTTCCTGCGAGTCATAAGGACGATAGCTAATTGCAACTAATCCAGGTTTCGAGTTCACCATACGATTGCAATGAAGTTATGTATTTGCTCGTTGTATATATATATATATATATATATATATATATATATATATATATATATATATATAAGCACTACAAATAAATTTATTAAGATTATAAAAAAAAACGGATGCGTTATTTATCTAGAAACGAAATTTCTCTTCTCACCGTCTCCAATCCTCCCCCAAATTTTTATATAGATATATAAACAAGAATAAATTATTTCAGTTATAATTTGTTCTCGGCTGTTGTGAAAAAAAAATTTTTTTTTGATCTTAAGAATCTAATTAGATTTGCTCGAGCGTAAGAATTAATGTAATTATTAATAGCAGTTCTTATTCGATAAAGAATTTTCGATCTTGCTAAGAATTTTTGGAGTTCAATATTTGCGGATAAATGTGATGTTCAGGAAACGCGCCATTGGTAGTAAAGCGGAAGTACGCGGTAAGCGAGTCGACAGCTGTCGCACGCTGTGGCATGGGAGGGCGCTAGCGCGCATCCTCAATTGTGTTTACCAATATGGCGTGCGTGTCAACGTTTGATTTGAATTTGTTCGTTAGGTGATTGGCGACGCACGGCGAGGCTCGTGTGAGACGAGAGCTGGATCTCCGGTCGAATCGCGTGGGTAGGATTCCGTGAAACCTCGGCGACTGTTGTTGAACCCGAAATTCGTGTTCTCTCGGCCACGCGCGATGGATAACTTCATAAAAATAGAGAAAATCGGCGAAGGTGAGTGAGCACGGAAAGTACGAGAACCTGTTGTTGCCAAGCTGTTGTTCCATCACGCACGCTGCATCACGTGTATATAATAAATGTATGCTGAGCATTTCTTGGGCAGCAATTCTCTGCTGCCGAATCACTGTATGTGTTACAAATGGAAGATTTCTGTCCCTTTTTTCATAACGTGCTTGATGAAATAATTGCAAATTGTTCAACTATTTATGTACAATATCCTTGCCAAAGACAGAGAATTGTCATTGTTGAATAGTCAGTGCGGTATGTCTTAATTAGTAATTAACACTGCGTCA
Organism: Temnothorax americanus; assembly: GCF_048541705.1. Taxonomy (NCBI): domain Eukaryota; kingdom Metazoa; phylum Arthropoda; class Insecta; order Hymenoptera; family Formicidae; genus Temnothorax; species Temnothorax americanus. Next base: position 8,391,581 of record NW_027509338.1, on the reverse strand, counting down.
CTGTCCAGGTGAATGCTTCAAAAACACTGTGCAGACATCGTGTTTTTGGAGCACTTACCCGGACACCCCGGGACTTTTAAATCCAAAGGGTGTTTTGCATTGAATTTTAGCTATATATAAATCCCATAAAATGTTTCAGTCACTAAACGTAAACATGACATAGAGTTTAAAGCAATTGTTAAATCTTGATGTCTTTTAGGAACGTATGGAGTAGTGTACAAAGGAAAACACAAGAAGACCGGAGAAATTGTAGCCATGAAGAAGATTCGCTTGGAAAGCGATGACGAAGGAATACCGTCAACTGCCATTAGGGAAATTTCATTGCTCAAAGAATTATCCCATCCAAACATAGTGAACTTGATCGATGTATTAATGGAGGAGTCAAAACTATATCTTATTTTTGAGTATCTCACTATGGATCTGAAAAAATACATGGATAGTTTGGGCAACAAACTGCTGGAGCCAGCTATAGTTAAATCATATTTATATCAGGTTTGTTTATATATTTTGTCTCGTGATAATATTCTATATTGTTTTACATGCTTAAATCGCTTTTATCAAGATCGAACGTGTGCCAATACAGTTGCTTACCATTTCAGATCACACGTGCAATTCTCTTTTGTCACAAGCGTAGAATACTGCATCGCGATTTAAAGCCACAGAATTTGCTGATCGATAAAACTGGAATTATCAAAGTAGCAGACTTCGGGCTTGGGAGGGCATTTGGAATCCCAGTCAGAATATACACACACGAAGTTGTAACTCTGTGGTACAGGGCACCTGAAATTCTTCTCGGTGCTACTAGATATTCGTGCGCGATCGATATGTGGAGTATCGGATGTATCTTTGCTGAGATGGCGACTAAGAAACCATTGTTCCAGGGAGACAGCGAGATTGATCAGCTTTTCAGGATATTCCGGTAAGATTTTTTTTTATACGTTATTTATATACGTTATTATAGAAACATTTCTCGGATCGTTTAATGATTATTTTGTCCTGTAGAATACTAAGAACGCCTACAGAAGAGATATGGCCAGGCGTAACGCAATTGTCAGATTACAAAGCGACATTCCCAAATTGGATGACGAATAACTTGGAGTCGCAAGTGAAGACGTTAGATGCGGATGGATTGGATCTGTTGCAAGCTATGCTCACGTACGATCCTGTGTACAGAATATCCGCACGGGCGGCATTGAAACATCCCTACTTCGGCAATTTGGATACAAGCAAATTACCCGTCGCTAAAACATAGGAGCCATTCGGGGAAAAGGAGCAGAATTTTGCATTTTTAATCGTGTGACTACGTGAAAAGTATGTCTTAAGGTGTACTGAAAGTTAATTTATTTGAGTAAATGTTCTTCATTTTGTTTAATCATTTTATCGATTGAAGTTTACATTTGTATTTTCTTAGTGGAACTTATTTTGTGTGCGAGTAAGCGTATAGTTTTTTAAATTACATAAATTTCATGCATACACATAAGTTACTGCCGGAATATAGTGCCAGTATTTCACGTAATGTATTTCATTTAAGTAAGTTTATGCAGTATTCCATTCATAATTATTTTAATCGATGTCGATTCCACATATTTTTCTATGTTTAACATTTTATCGAGCCTCGCTCGATAAATGGTAATATTACTACTCAAACATTATATTTTACTTATGTTTAATTTACTCTTACGTTTAAATTCACTTTTGCTACACGATATGATATACAGTCTCCTATACGCATTACTTTAAAGGAACCAATTTAAAAATAATTGATCAATTCTACACGATGTTGTCATATAAGCCAAAAACCCTAATCATCTTTGTTCCTTTATTCTCTGATCTAGAACATTTGTCTAAAACAATCACAAATTGGTTATTAATAGGAGACGTAATTAGTAATTCATAACTAGCTACTATAGAATCTACCATACTCTATGTATACGTGCCTTAAAACGTGCAGAAAATTTACATACTGTGAGCGTTGGTCGCATTAATCTAAGAACGTTTAATGTAAAAATTTTGTATCTTACATAAATAAATAATTTTTTATTGGCAACATTTTGTACAAATCGATTATATAAAAGAATAAAAATTATTCCATTAAATTATTCGTTATCTATATTGTCATATAGAGCTCGCTTCAAATCACATTCGCGTTTCTGAGAAAACAGGGAGAATCTGCTTATGCTATATATGGGGATATAGTAATTCTCAGAAAGCATTTTAGTATTATATGATCATGTACTTGATTGCGTCATCGTGCTTATTGGACGTAATCGAACGTCAGTGATAATTATGATGATCTCACATTAAAAAAACGATGTGCAAATGTATGAGATAGTAAATTTATTTATAAAAAAGAAAGATGAATCACTGCAAACCGTTTTACAGAGAAAAACAGCGAGACATTCTGTATCTCGATTCTCGTTCGTGTTATGTGTCTCGGTGGATGTGCGTATGTGTGTGACCTGTAATTGTGGGTTGTATTCCGAGAGTGGGGCACCAGCCACATAAAGGTCCATCTCTCCAGTGGAACTTGTGTTTATGGTGCAAACGCAGAGATCGGGCAGCAGCAACCTCCGTAGTGAGTAGACTTTTGAGCTCGTAGCTGACACGTTAATCATTCATCTCATTTATCACGTAAGCATTTTATACAACGAAATTGTGACTTTATTTAAATTTCTATTCGTTCACTTAAGCTCGTGCTCGTCGCTCTCCGCATACATATTCGAAAAATAAAGACGTCTGTTATCTTCCGTATGGGGCAAAAGCAGAAAGCGACAGTGATTATATAAATGAGCGTTACTTTTTTCAAGAAATAAATCCTGATTTTGTGTCTGTAACAAAAGAGCTGCCCGCAAGCGTAAAAGACACTAATTGATTTACGTTAGTGCGCACACGGAATGAAAATGTTCTCTGAGCGGAGTGAAAGGTCGCGACGGGTCGATCCTAATCGTGCATTCATCGGTCATCACCGCACATTTATTATCGTGTAGAATATGAAAGAAAGAGATGAAGACGTGTAACAGTCAGCTAGTAACATCGGAAACGCAAATCGGAGGTCCTTGCTTCGTGATGCGTGTCCAAGGCGAGCGTGAATCGTGAATCATGCTCCGGTTGTACTTGAGGAATCCGAGATCATGGGCTGTGTATTTGTTGAAAAATGTATGATATCTAATCTGAGATTATGGCTGTTGAAGAATCGTATCTATGTTTGCTATCGACAAGAGCGAGGTGCATGTATAGGAATGCGATTGTCACGCATACCAGGAAGTTGCATTGAAATATTGAAAAAAGCGTGACGTCACCACTTCCGTCTGTAATAAAATCTTTGTAATTGCGTCGGAAACAACATACATTCGATTTGTATCGCTCACTATTCATGCTCAGGCACTTACTTTTAATATACATATAGATCGATGCTCTTTCATAAAACTTTTATTCTATATTATTTTCTATATCATTACTATTATAATAATTAGAAGACCTAGGATGATTGTAATAAATGTTTAATAAGCAATTATTTTATCAAAGATAAGAAATGCATAAACAACTACCAACTACTTGATGTTGATAATTTATATCAAATTTGTGTGTGGGAAAACCTGATATAGCAATCTTCTGAGAATTTAAATCGCTTAAACGATGTTTATTTTTATCTTTTTTTCTAGAAGATGCAACCTTTGACCTGGTGTTTGGTATTGGCGGGATGCCTCGCTTTTGCTCAGGCTCATACGTATCACATGGGTGCTTGTCCCATTGTAGAACCTATGCAGGACTTCCGGATGAACCAAGTAAGTAAAGAAATTCATATTTAATAGAGGAATGTTACGCGAGATATTTTTTACCTTTATTAGGCAAGAGATACCTCTGTAATAATTTGTGAAATATTTTTCTCTCACACATACAAATCAAATTAATTTATTTCAGAAATAATATTGTTTTTTTCTTTAATTTTAGTTCCTGGGCCTGTGGTATGTTATCCAAAAAACGTCGACGGGTAGCAAGTGCATTACTTACAATTACACGCGAGGAGAGGAACCGGGCGAGTACGTGATAACGCAGGATTCGGATCATCTAATCTTAGGTGAGACAATTGAAAAACAGTAAGCGCAATTGGTGAAGAAAGGAAACGATACGTGAGCTTCTACGAAGTGCGTATCGGGCTCCGTCGAGTCATAAAAGCCCGTCAATGGGATAAATGTCCAGCAAGTGGGATGAATTATCCGTAATTGTGTGATGCATATGTACAGGTCTTACGCCATTGAAGCACGAATATCATTATACTGGCCAACTGAGTGTACCTGAACCAAGTACTCCAGGGCGTATGGAGGTTCGTTTTCCTCTCAGTAAGTGCCTTCAACTCAAGTCAACATCATAATATTTAAAAACGGAAGAGACACCGTTTATTTTGTAGAAATGAAAGAATATGACAGACAAAAGTTCTGTACGTAGCAAGACCCAATTAAAAGTTAAGCTCTGCCTGCAAAATGTATAGATATATAGCTGCTAAATGTTCAGATATAGCTGCAGCTTCCTCCTCAATTTGTTACAATGATAAGATATTAAGTAAATTGACGATAAATTTTCCGCGACCAGTCTCGCGATAAACAATATGCGTTCTCGCTTGATAATTTACAAATTGCAAGTCGCGTCGTCACGTTGTGCAACTGAAATTCGTACCTGCGTTTTAGATGTGGCCGGAAGCGCATCCCATGTGATATTCATGACGGATTACGACAGCTACGCCGGGATATTCACGTGTCAGAAGCTGGCGTTCGCCCATCGGCAGAGCGCGACGATCCTCTCGAGGACCAGAACGTTGGATCAGACGCAGGTGGATAAGATACGTCACCGGTTGAGCCAGTACGGCGTCGATCCGTTCGATTTGAGCATCATCTCGCAGTCCGGCTGCCCGCAAGGCAACAATACTCTGGACATCAACATCGACCCTAACACCTTCACTTCTGAGAACTTCGGCAACGTGGTGCGCAAAGCGGGCGAGAAGATCGGCGACGGCGTCCAGTGGATCTCACAGGCCGGAAGCAAGGTCTATCACAAGATAGCCGGGACAGAAGAGACGGCGTCAACGACAGAGCGAAACAGCCACTCTACGATAAGGAACGGCGAAAGATTGGAGACCAACGAGGTGGAGTGGATTCCATAAAAATCCAAGCGAATTTGTCTCTTTATATTATTCGCGATCTCGATAAGATCTGATGTCCTTATTACTCGTTCGATATATCTATTAATCCTCCATTGACCTCGTTCATCAAGCGAACGTTAGTGCTCTCGTGTTAGTCCTGCGCCGCTTGTATGTTTGTCACTGTATTAGTATGATATTGCCACGTGGTTCAGATCAAGAGCCACTATTTCTAACATCTGTTAAACTTTGACCGAGCGTTAACTTTTCACAAGTAATTGCTCTTGACAATAGCACTGCGCATAGATATATCACACGTTTTAGCACTTTCAAAGTCTAATCTAAAACTTATATTAACGAAATTTTGGAAAATAATCATACAAATATAATCTAAAAGGTTGTGAATAAAAAGTCAAAAAGTTTCAGAGTCAACTTTTATGCCACATCTATGTAATTGAAGAAATAAGATGTGATGTTAGCGCTCGTTTAATACGAGGGCAATGGAGAGTTAAGGTCATTCTAATGCATGTTTGATTTTCTATCATTTTACTTGACGACGTATAACAAATTTGAACTTAAATAAAATTGCGAAAGAAATTGATAGGAATCAGCGTTGATTGACCTACCAATTGATCTACGTTATGGATGATATACGGATTTCATATAATACTACATGTATGTTGAATCTTGATATTCAATAAAACTTTTTAAAACAAAAACATAATGTATATTTTTTATTTATATATTTTATTTTTTACCTAAGAATATAAATAATTATTCCATTATTGTTTGACTTAACACCACTACGCTTCGATTTCCCGACAAAACTTGAACAATGTCTGTATGCGATGTCAAAATAAATATCGGTAAATAAGGAGTACTGATAAATTAAAAGACAAATATCTCTCTCAATAATTAAATTATTTGCACTGTTTACAAATTAAATTTTCAAAAGGACGTGAATACATAATATGACTCAAAATTAATATAATACTAAGGATCATTTCTTTACTCGGAACTATTTAAATACGGGCAAAAATTTTCTCTCCTTTGATACATTTCACGATGAAAAAAAATCAATTGTGAGGCGCTCCACATAAACAGTCACTATCACATGATTTATATTCTCCCCCAATGCGTGTATAACACGCCTCTGTTATACGCGTTTGTATATGCGTGGCTGCGAATATTAGTATTCTGACGTCTCGCGTACGAACCACCAGTCTGATAGTGACTGCTGAGGAGAGACAAGCGGAATTCGTGGTTCCGGACAGCACGTTTTATCTTTGATATCTTTGCGCGCGTCCGCATCACCTCACAAGATCTAGGTCAACACTAGATTTCAATGTACGTACGCTAAAAATATAAAATATATCTTTACTTTGGCGATTGTATTTTTCGTCACTAACATAATATCTGACAATTTCACAGTTAAATTTTTTAATACTAAATTTGTGCCTTAATTTTGATGCGCAATATATTTTATTTTTTATATTAGAAGACTTATTGAATATATTAAAGGATTAAAAGATTATAAATGAAAATTTAAGTGTATTAATGTTACTTTTTTTTATGAGAGTAACAACGTCTCACAAATATAATTTTGCGCGTTGATTTCAAGATTTTCATATTTTATAAACACAGTTTTGATAAGACACGTTCAATGTTATATTTCATTGTTATAATTACTTTGAAAACATCGTGTGCCGCTCGAATACAAAAATCCAAAGCTTAAAAGAATATTTTAAAAAATTTGCGTGATGCAAATGCTTACCCTCACGCAATGACGTGTTCCGGTTGCCACGGTGCGGCACATTAGGCATTCTGGTTCAATAACGTTATTCCAACGTATCAACCCCATCGCTATATATCTATTACATTCTCTACGCTAGAGTTGTTTTAATATAAGGTGGTTTATTTTTTTTCCGGCAACTATCAGAAGTTATCTCTTTTCTCATCTTCAGTCCATTCTTTTCTCATCAGAGAGAGAGAGAGAGAGAGAGAGAGAGAGAGAGAGAGAGAGAGAGAGAGAGAGAGAGAGAGAGAGAGAGAGAGAGAGAGAGAGAGAGAGAGAGAGAGAGAGAGAGAGAGAGAGAGAGAGAGAGAGAGAGAGAAAGTATCTAAGATATTAAATTAATTAATTTAAAAGTCAATTGTCAGCAATAATAGTTCATAATTTAATTCTTTAGACATTAATGTAACCAGGGTGTCCTGGCAAAATTATGATTTTCATGAACTGCAAAAATACAATTACACACCCTTCTTATTGCTTCGTTCGTTACGCACTGCAGACTGCAGTGTGCGATCAGCTTGGCAGACCTCGTGGAGTGGGCTACGAGGGGTGCGCAGTTTAGACTTGCACCGGTGGTCTCGCGCATTCGCTGGGTTTCCCGTGTCTTCTTCTTTTAGTTATATTTGTGGGTTTCCCGGTTCCGGATTGTCTCGATCATCTCCGAATCCTTAACATATCGGTGATTGCATCTTGACCGTGATTTGCTTTGTGAGCGACGTAAGTTTTCGATAATTATATTTACAAATTGTTTCATTTTATTATCTCGCGTGAAAATACAGTGAAATGTCTAATTATTATTAATCTTTGAGTTATATTAAAAAAGAAATACCTCTTTATAGAAGACTTTTCGGAACATATCAGTAGTTAATGAAATTTAATTCTCTCTGAATTAAAAACTGTGAAATAAAGAAATCATTAATTTTAATTTGCTGCCGAACATATATTTAGCAGCAAATTAGATTTTTACCATTGTTTAAATATAAAAATATAACAAGGCTTTTAAAATTTAAATCTTATCTTTTTTTCTGTCCTTCTCTCTGTGTGTGCATGTGTATTAAAAATTTAAAAGTAAAATTAAATGATCTCTAATTCTTATTTTTTTTTAAAGTCAACTTCTTTGAAAATCAACGTAGACTTTTTTATTATTATCATTGTTCTTGAATAATTTTTTAAAATAAATTATCTTTCTTATACAATATTTCATTAGCCAGTAAAAGATAAAGACTCGTATCCGCTGCGTCCACAAACAATGAATTTATACAAACGTAAAGATTGCTGTTGAAAATCACGTTACTTTTACTTTTATGCATTATTTTTTATCAATGTCCTTGTTGAATATTTTTTTATATTTTTTCCCCGATTTCAGAACATTTCTTGCTTAAGGTGCAAATATATTTAAACACAAAGTTGTTAGCTACTTTAGACCTTGTTAATTTTGTTTATATTCGATCAAATTTAAAAAGGGTAAGAGGTGAAAGCGAGATACATCTGTCTCACGTAGGCTTACACGCTTGCTACAATAACAGTAGTTAAGATCACGATGTACCATCATGGTTAAGATAATGGACGCACATGATCAAAAATATTTGATTTTTCTAATTGGTTTCCACACATAGATAGTGAACAAGTTAATGTAAGCGAGTACCCAAATTGCTGTTTTTATCTATTTTAAGAGTATTGTTGGAATCTGAAAGCGTTCGCAATTACATCGAAATTAAAAAATTGTACTGACTGTGAGTTGACAACCTTAATAAATTTTAAGATCTTTATTCACGTTAATTAAAAGAGGATTGCAAATCCAGCACCTTCACATTTATTATCCTTGGACGTCAACTGTGCACTGCCGTGCATATTTCCGGCATTTCGAATTTGCGGAGAATTTTGAGCTTTGCGTTTTGCACATACCTTGTCGAAGAATAGAAATATACATAAACGTAAAAATATGACAAGGTGTGTATTTTTTATTTTATATTATCTTTTATTTTTAGAATTTATATATTTTGTATTCTATTCTGTGCTCTGCGTCACGACAGTTTTTGCCAGGTCAGTTTCTGTCGGTTGAACTGATTTGATAATAATCGTGATTAGCGATAAACGATGACTCGGACGTATAGGTGCGTCACACCAATCGCCCAGACTGCATCCGATTATAATAGAGCTGTCCTGCTGACACACATCGGCATGCAGGTTCAAGAGACAAGTTCGATAACGATCTTCATTGACCCATGTCAGCAAGTATGCAAGCTATATCAGAGATCACAAAAAGACAATAATGTAATATTTTTTATATAGTTGTGTAAGCGGTAATCACAATTTTCCGTTATGAACAAATTTACGACGAAAAATAGAGGTAATGATTTTAAGTTTTTGCTGCAGAAATTTTTTTTTATATAAGAAATAATAAAATGATTGTTTTTGCTGGGCAAAGTTTATCCCGAATTTTTTAAAGAGAATATCTTTAAAGAGACCTCGTTGTCCGACGTCCGTAACGCTCGAGGCACTTCAAATATTTCTTATATGAAGTGGCTGATTGCATTTTTTATCTCACTTTCTAGCTTAATTATCTCTCTGAAAAGGAGACAGACGAGTGATTTTATAATTTAAGCGATGAGAGATAATCGGCTTATTCCTTCAAAGCTTCATGTCGTAATATCCACAACTTCGAATTTAGTTTATCGCTCTATTAATAGCTATTGCTTAACAAGCTTATGTACATTATTTCGAAATGTAGCGGTTTTACTATCTAAAAACTAAAAAATTGTGTTAAAATTAAACTATTATTATATGTAAATTAAAATTAATTCTTTCTAGAAATGAAAAATATTGAAGACGCAGATTTAACACAGAGAATGTTCGCGAATGTTCGCGAAAAATCTATATTACTTTGCGCTTTGCCCTTTCGAACTGGATGAGAACGTCCAGCGGGCGGACGGTTTTGATGACTTGATAATGGTGACTCGTTATGAAGCGCTGGCGCGGTTAGGTCCAAAACACGTGAATTAGTTTGTGAGGCAATTTTGTTGCCGGCATCCTTCGGGAGGCAGGTTCAAGGGACAAGTTCGTCAATGGACTTTGTGGACCCACATCTCACCAGCACATCAAACATATGCCTAATCTCTTTCAGAGCGCGCACTCTCGCTTTCGTGTGACCGGCCTGAATTGAAACGACCCAAACTCCAGCCGAGGTCATAGGCTAGTTCGATTCTACGAATTAGATGTATCCGCTGAAAGATGAGGACTTTGTCATCCGTCGGCACCCATTAATTCTCTCATGCACGCGCTCAGATGAATGATACGTGAAGATACATACGCGGAGTATGATACCGCTTCGTCTACTTTACAGATTGATATTCCGCAATGTTAAATAGCAAAATGATAAGTGAGCGATTCACACTTAGTTGTCAAGTCTTTCACCACGAAGAGCTACTATAAATTCTCGCCGAATACCTAAACAAAATCGTAAAACGGTTGCTTAATCGAAAAGTTGTACAAATATGTTAATGATACATTACGTAATCAAGTTGTGCTACATAATAAAACGATAATATTTTCGTTCTATAGTTACGAAAAGATTGAATCAATACTAGCCTTAAACGAAGAGTGCCATTTATAAAATTGCGGTCAAGCATTAATTTTGCTCGGACGTTTCGGTACACGAATAGGTCTCTTTCTTTTTTCTTGAAAGCCTGCACCTCGCGAGTCGAGATTCCCGGCGGACACTCCGGACGAAGGTCGGCTGACTTTCATGTATACTCCTTGTTTGGCGGTGCCTGATAAAATTTCTGCCGAAACATCGCCAGTTACTTACTTCTGACGATTCGTTTTAACTGGTTCAATCTAGTGGTTCCTCACTGTCTCGTATCTTCGCAGATGTTCGCTGTCCTGCTCGGCATTCTGCCGATCCTCTGGGCCGAAAGGATTGGAGCGAGCAGCGTGCTGGTCGCCGACACTACTATGTCCAGGATGGTGGAGCTGAATGCCGATGCACCTTTCTGCGCTCTTTACAACGACCGCGGGGTAATCCAGAGGATGGTTCTCGGCGCGGACCCCAGAAAAGTTCGACAAATCTCCAGCAATCTCGTCGCCGACCTGGAAGAGACCTGCAAGGCTTCGCGAAATAAGGGAAAGGTAAGCTCGAATCATCGATTGTCTCTGAGAGTAAAGTGTTCTAAATTATTACCTGGTGTGGTAGTAAAATTAATTTCATGTTAAAAGTTTTATCGTTAAAGGATAAATCGAGGGAATATCATAGCACGCAAAAAAATCAAGATATATTCAAATTACATATTTAAATATATCTTAATTATTATAATAATTAAGAATTTTAATTGTTATTATAATAAATATTATATATATTTAAATTAGGATATATTTTTTTATATTTTTTAATACCAATAATCGTTGCTTATTAATTATTTTCTTAAAATATTTATTACTGTATTCGATAAGGGTTAATTCCTTTTAAAAGGCTTCCTCCTGAAGTTTTTTCCTTCTGAAAGATAATTTATGTGTGTGTGCGGAATATAATCGATAGATAAAAATTTCTACAACTACAACTCCTTCCTTCAGAATCAAGCGCCCGGCAGTGGTTTAATATATCCGGGCACCAAGTGGTGTGGACCAGGCAACGTGGCAAATGCCTACGACAATTTGGGCCAACATTCGGCCGAGGATGCTTGCTGCAGGGAACACGACCACTGCCCATACACGATAGCGCCGCAACAATGCATACACGGCATATGCAATAACTCACCATTTACTCGCTCGCATTGCGATTGCGACGCCAAATTCCGCAGATGTTTACAGAATCTCAATACCGAGGTGGCCAATACTCTCGGCGCGCTTTTCTTCAATGTGATCCAGGTCACCTGCTTCAAAGAGAGACGACCGTGCTCGCAGTGGCAAAGGTATTCTACACAAAAGTAAAGTCGAGAACTTACAAATTTGACTTACTTCTTCATATTTATTATACATATTTGTATAATAAAAAAAGGCAGCTTTATATATATTTATATAATAAAAATATTTTGTCGCGCGCGACTAGAGAGATGTTATCTCATCGTTATTGTCAATTTAAAAAATATGATGATATATCTTGCCGTTATATCGTGGAATCGTTTTAGCTGCGATTTACAATGGGATAAGTCCCCTTCGAGTTACTTGCCAAACGGTTTATCGGAGAGTAGAGGATTTCGAAGACTGCTGTTGACGACTGTCTTCCTCGCATTCAGGGATTTCATGGCCAGACGGAGAAACCTTCCTCGAGATGTCACGCCATTTGTTTGAAGATATCTCGAGATATATATATATAAAAAAAAGGATCTCACCGTAAACGTTAAAAAAATTTTTTCCGGCACTTAACACGTGACTTTTGGTGACGGTCTCGCGCATCGTGATTAATCTTCTCAGCTTTTATCTAATCAATCTCAATGTCGTGGTGAAAGGTCCTTTACTCCGCTAAATTATTGTCAGTTCTAATGCTCTGGCAAAGGTTTTTAATTTTACAAACTGCGCTGGTGACGTCCCGTCGATGAGATCTGACGAATATTGATCGACGATATTTATTTCAGGAACGGCTACGCGGAGGCTGTGTCCGATCGATTGTGCTCTCAATACAAGTTCCGACCCAGCGACAAGTACGTGCCTATGATGCCTCTGAATATGAACAAATGAAATCTAAAATCTCGGAGAGAAAGGCAGCCCTTGGAGAAACCGGAAAAGGGCTGATGACCAACAGTATGCGGCATATCGATTATATAATTTATTTCATATCAAATTACCGTCCTCGCTGTCGCACGCCAATGTATCGAATATACGTACCGTTTCAGAAATTAAAAATTTAAGCTGCGGTCCATTTGACGTTACAAGTGCTTCGAAGCGTTCTTTTTCTTCTTCTTTCTTCATCGAAAGAAAGGAGAAGAAGAATGCTTCGAAGCATATTTGTAGGATCAAATGGACCGCAGCCTTAATAGTTACATCAAATATCTTTCGCGCCGACTGCAAATGTTATTCGGAGTTAACGGACGGTACAATTCTTTCTCTGTATATATATATTTTTTATTCCTATGATTCCAGCTTGATTCCAGCAAATTTGGTCAAGAAAAAAAGGTTATTGAGACGCTAATTAAGCATTTTCGTGGAATAGAATAGAAAAGCTTTGTAGAAATATTACGGAAGAATTATTTTTTATGAAGTGACAATGACAACATGACATATCAATCTCTTTCTCTCGCTATTGTTATCGAGAGCGATATATGTGTAACTGACGATATATGTTCGAAGGTGGTAGTAAAACGTATATTTGCGTAGTACATTTATGTATCGCAAGTGTGCCATAATTTACAGTATTTAATTTTTCATTTGCCATAGATGTACCGAGTTTTACGTAGTCTAGTCCGTTGTGAGAGGAAAGTACATCTCTAAGTAGGATAATGTAGAATAATGTACGAATATTTTTGTCTGTATCTTTTAGTTATAATAGTTACTTCGAAATACTATGCTCAAAAGTAGATAAATTTGTAGCAGAAATAAAATTGTTATTTTTTATTTAATTATATCAATAAATTTTCATACGTAGAATATAATATTTGCAGTATTCCAGTCTTGTGTATTTTAATATCGTTCTGTATCTTGTTTACCCAGCTAATGAAATAATCGTGTAGATTCTCGGGATATATAGATTTAATCTCTATATAAATTAAAATTAAGAAATATATAAGATTATGTTCGATTAAATTCGTTGCAACTAATGTATCATCTGCGCATATTTAACCGCGCATAAGAATTATGCTATATACATGCTACACACTCGATCTCTATCGCCTTTATCATGACATTTTTATAATTATATTTTTTAAATTAAACAACATATTCTGTCAACATATAAATCTGTCAACATATATAATTCTGAAAAATTTTTTTAATATTCCTACATCGGTCTTATAATATCTTACAATTACATTAGTTGCTTTGTCATCCTAACATGCGACGTGAGAATTAAAATTAGAAATGTGACGTTAACGTCTGGACAATGCTTCAATTCACCTTCTAATTAAAATTTTACCAAATTTGTAAGAGGTAAGAGAAAATTCGTCAATTTTTTAAATTGATTGGAATGTTTCCATGTTTATTGTACCTAATGTTAAAAAATTAAAGATAGTTTTTGTAAAAAAAAAAAATTGTCAAAGTTACTATGGTTCAGTGAGTACATGCGCAATATACTTGAAGCACCTAAATCTAAAACCAGCACTCCCGACGCCTTTAATCCTAAATCTAAATTAATTAGACTAGATTTAGGACTAGATGGAAGACTGTATGGAAGACTATGTTTCGCTGGAACAAGGAAACTGTTCAGTCATTCAATTTCTTTCTGCACGGTGTGTATGTGAAGCACAAACACAAATTTATTTGGTCTGCTGTACGGGAATATAAGCAGCATTGTGATTGACAATCAAGATCAAATACAATTGAGATCAATGCACAATTGCTCGATGTTAACAGTAGAATTGTGATCGATTTTCTCTCTCACAATGTCTCTATGCAATTATTGTGATCGATACATAATCGTTTCAACCAGGATTAAAATCAATCGCAATTAAGACAAGATCGTATGTATATTGGATCCGAGTGTTAAGACTGATCAACTTTTTTTTTATATTGAAATTCGAGGTGTCAATCTGTGCTTTTATTTAAGAATCACAAACTGACACGTGTTTATTTACTGTTTATTTGGAAGTGTTTCGAAGATTCGAATCCTGGATCCCATTGGGTCAATCAAACTCTTCGAAACATTCGAAGCGCTAAATAACTCGAATTTGAATAAGCAAACAGTTTCCTAATTCATATTATAGTAAGTATATAGTTAATAATAACTTAATTATTATTAATAAGTATAGTATACTAATTTGTACCCCAGCAATTCATCATGCATAGGTTGCTCTGTTTTCTACATTTATTATATGGGAGTGTAGGTAAAGGTAAAAGTGCTTTCCTGACCGGTATCAGACAAAGAGAGCCTCAGAAACAATTATAATCACAGCCCGATCGTGTATTCAAGACCTTCCGGATATATGTCTGTGCAGTCTACTTAAGACTCCATGGACGTATCCCCATGCAAATGAAATGACCCTTACAGCATTTCGAGCTGTATAAGAACTATCTTGAGTACACGCGATCGAATTATGAACACTGCCGAGGATCCAAAGTATCCCTCTATGCCCTATCCTTATATAAGAATTATATAATAAAAACAATCGCTATCGAGAACATTTGCATTATTAATTTTTCCGAAATGGGCTAATAGTGAAATTAAACTTAATAATAAATTTTAATTAACATTGAAGAATTGTTATGCAATTATTTTGCAAGATTTTTACAAGATTATTATAAATTCTAATATACCTAAGTGTAATGTATAATTGTTGTAATTAACTTAAACAATCGCAAAGATAAAAGGCGATAGACATCAAGTGGCCGATAATTGAACTAATTAGTGCGTCATCCTAAAGTTCCTCGCACAATAGGCGATAGCGATATAGCGATAGCGACGGCGACAAGGTTGCCGACTTCGCCTATTGTGCAAGGGGCTTTATGAGCTTTATACCAAAATCTGATATTGCAATTACAGAAGAACTGATCTGGTATCATATCTGTATCCGTATTAAACCCGTACGTGTTTTACCGACAAAGCCTGCCGGTATATAATCTGTGATAGCAAATTGTCGGCAGAAACCAAATAATTATTATAAATCTTAACCGATATCTTAATAAATTTAAGGACGTCTTAAATAACATCAAGATTATGTATCCAAGCATGATAAGATATATAAATTTCTCGATATTGCATTTAATTTAGATTTATAAGATATCTTAAATATAAAATCGGACTGTGTGAATACCTCCTTGAATTCTATATCGTTTGATTAAACTGTAATTAATTTAATCGATGATTAAATCGATGATAACTATAGTAATATTTCTACTATTTCGTCAACGTGGATAAAATTATTAATTCTTTATGCTTTATGCTTATATAACATATATATGATGAGAAAAGATGAAATAGATCAAAAAAAAAAAAAAAAAAAAAAATTAGAAATAAAGATTAAATACATTAAATTCGGACAGATTAAATTAGAAATAATGCGAATTATATATTATATAATTAGAATTTTTGATTTAAATAACTCTATCGAATTAATCGGAGTTAGGTCGAATAAGTCGCTCTAAAAAGGAATTAAATGTGACATATACGACAGAAATTTGCATCGTGAGAGATTATGTCAATGCTTCACACACAACGAGCATTTTACTATTTTCTTAAAATATGGAATTTAATACTGGATGTATCCGCTCTGAAGAAAGTTATCTAAAGTCAAACTTCAGAATTTCATCGTTGCCTCTTTTCAATCTCATGGCCGTCGAACGGGCGCCATCGAGGCTTCCCAACGCGGCCGTGTCGCGCACGCGCGTCGCTGCGATCGCGATTCGAATCGCGAACGTCGCGGTTCGAGTCTATCGCGAGTCCCGCGCCCAGTGGCCGTCAGCCGTCAGTGGCCGAGCGCGAGCGGATGGCAGCGGAGTGGGAGTGTGTCGACTGTGTCAATCGTGCGTGCCGTGATGGACGAAGTCACGACGAGCGGTAGGTTTCCCTATCGCGGCGAATAAACGGCGCCGTGACATCGCGAGCCGGGTCGCGTGACGCTCGCGACAATTTACACGGGCGTCGCGACGACGGTTCGCCGTTCGCGCGACGCCCCGCGTCGACGGAACCTCGACGCTCTACGCCTCGCGCGTCGCGTGGGCGTCCTACCTTCCGTGTGTGTGTCTCTCTCTCTCTCTCTCTCTCTCACTCTCTCCCTCTCTTCCCCTGTCATTCTTCCCGTTGCCCACGCTCCCGCATTAATAAGTTTACTCGTGCGTTCCATCGCGTTACATACTCCTTCGTGACGAATTCGCGACGGTCCTCGTCCGCGGCGTCTCGCGTCGCGCTCCGATACTCCGATACCTCGACTCCGCCGTCAGCTGCTCGCGCACATTCGCCCGACAGCCGATGTCAACCGTGATTCACGCTTCCTTCCCTTCCCCGACACACGTCCCTCGGGCCCGTCTGTCTTTTCGTTTAGGATAATAGGATGATCACACCGATCACACGCGTGCATTCGTCGGTCGATATACGCTCGCGAAAAACGTAGAATCACAACAAATCTTTTTTTTTAAGTTGTCTTTCTTGCTGCAATTTCAAAGAGACGATTATTTTTTAATGCGATATGTAATACTATATACTGTATTTAGTAAAAGAAATCTAGATTATAGTTTATTTATAAATTCTGCTTGACCGCACGGACACTTGTTTATCAATTGTAATTATTATTTTCCAGACCCAGGAGGTGGGGAAAATAGAGGAACGTTAATATGCGCCGGCTGTCTCAACGCTGTCGAAGATGAATTTATACAGGCGTTGAACCAAGAATGGCATATTGATTGCTTTCGGTAAAAATGCTAACATATGTTTGAAGAGAACGTCGTAAAACTGATTGTATTTTTGTATTAAAAAAAAAATAATACCTTTTAGTTGTTCGGCGTGTGACATCGGCCTATCTTCCTGGTACTTCGAGAAAGATGGCTTGCTATTTTGTAAGGACGATTATTGGGCCGCTTACGGCGAGGCGTGTCAGGACTGTGGCCATATCATCACAGGCCCCGTCATGCTGGCGGGCGATCACAAGTTTCATCCGGAATGTTTTGCCTGTACCTCGTGCGGTGCTTTCATCGGAGACGGCGAGAGTTACGCACTTGTCGAACGGTCCAAGTTGTACTGCGGGGTTTGTTACAAGCGGCAGATGCAGCCGCTCAACAGGGCGGCGAATTACCCTTTCGCCAGAAAACCACACAGCATTAGGTTGGTCGAGATACCTCCCAGCACGACAGACCCAGATAAGCAAAGAGGAATTAAGCTCACGCTAGACACAGCTCCCAGTCCCCGCAGTTGTGGTGCTTTATTACGCATTTCAGAGTATGTATGATAGTATATTTTGCGTACTTAAATATTTTATTATGTATGTTATCTTTAAATTACAAGAATGCGTTTACACGTGAACGAAATTTTTTGGAACCAGTTTGAAATTTTTTTATGTATATAAGCGATGATTGTTCATTATGATGAAAGTAGAGCATTTCGATCTCTTTACTCTCCAGGAATATATATCTAAGACAGTTGCTTTTTTAAATATTTAACAGCGCATGATAGTCCTATATATTTAAGAGAGTTGGTATAAATTAGCCTCTAATAACATTTAACTTAATAAAACGCAGGTTAATGAGAAATATTCGTGGAAAGATCAGTAAGCTGCTAGCCTCTGTGATGGAGGTTCTATTTAGGCTATGCTGCCACTTCTCTAATCATAGGTATTGCATAACGAATCAATAATATGCACTACATATTGCTAACTCTACAGACTGTGCTCCCATTTTAATAGTTATGTTAATTGCGCGTGAAAATGCACAAAATACTTTTGTGCAAATTTCCATAATATGTGTATGTAATAGCAATTTTATGTAACGTGCATGTTCAATGTAGCTTAACAAAAAATGACAGTTCATGTAGTTAGAATAAACTTAGATAATCGTTAAAAGATCGCGAGCGTTAACTGCTTTCACGCACATCCATCTTTTAAACATATAATGGATTTGGTGTGAGCTATTTTGTGATTTAACTGCAAACAAATAATTTAATTAACGTGATATTATTTTTGAATACTATATTTTATTGTCTTTTTATGCTTCTCGATAAATTTTTGTAACAAAATAATTGCGATTAAAAAAATTCAGTTATGTTCTTAAACTTCATGTAAAGAACTTTTGATAATTTTGTAATATTTGTTTATCATTTTTATTATCGATGTTTGAAGTTATCTCATCATCCTGGCAGTTATTATTTTGAATTGTCTTTTTATATGATTGTATTACAGTGGAGGGAAGTATAATGCATGCAAATGTTTGCATGTTTTCTTATTGCGACTTAAGATAGCGACAATAAAAATATTCGTGAAATGAATGTTGCAGATTGAATATGTCGAGCGATCTTATATCATTACACATTGGCGATCGAATCTTGGAAGTAAATGGTACCCCCGTTAAAGACCAGCCGGTGGAAAGTATCGAAAATCTTATACAATACTCGGACACAGTTTTACAAGTAAGCCGAATGATCTTCGAAACATATTGTCTTATTGGCATGGTTTGCGGTTAAATTCAACGGAAAATATGTTTGGCGTTTTAGTTGACTATCGAGCACGATCCAGATGCGGTATCACGACGGCCCACGTTCTCCTCACCGTCCTCGGCGATGCTGACATGTGTCGGCAGCCCCAAGACAAGTCCAGAGAGCAAAGAGCGATTATTTAAACGCCGGGACGAAGGTTACATCAGCGGTGCGCGGAGCCGACAATTACGAAGAACGAGAGATCCTATGCATAAAGAACGCAGCAGTTCTATGTCACGATTGCTTGACGGGTAGGACGATGAATATAGAATATGTTAAGCAATTGTTTAATAAATTACGACGATTCACTAAATCGAAGATTTATTGCAGATCTTCTCCAACGAATCCTACTTACGATTTAAGCCGCACCAGATCCTTTCGTGTAGAGCCAAAGAATCAAAGAATATTTCGAGCGAGCGATCTGGTGAAGGGTGAACTTCTGGGCAAAGGATTCTTTGGACAAGTATTCAAAGTCACGCATCGTGATACGAACGAGGTGATGGTTCTCAAGGAATTGTACAGAGTGGACGAGGACGCACAAAAGAACTTCCTAAAAGAGGTAATTTTTTAAATGCAAATTTTGCAAGATTAACATACGCAATCATGCGAATACGTTTAACGTGTGAACAATTTAATGCTGGAATGCTCAGATTTGGCATCTTCTGGGCATTTTAGTGTTAAATAGTTGTTAGGTTTGAGTGATCTTATACATTCTTCCCTTTGATAACAATTCAATAGGTTGCGGTACTGCGGTCATTACACCATAACAACGTTCTTCGATTTATCGGTGTTCTTTATAAGGACAAGAAGCTGCATTTGGTTACCGAATACATAGCAGGTGGTACGTTAAGGGCCCTGCTTCACGATACGAACGAACCATTGCCGTGGGAACAGCGTACGTCTTTCGCGAAAGACATCGCTGCCGGCATGGCCTACTTGCATTCTATGAACATTATTCATCGCGACTTGAATTCGCACAATTGTCTCGTTCGCGAGGATAAGACTGTTGTCGTCGCTGATTTTGGTCTGGCGAGGATCATTCAGAACGGCAGCTCGCCGGATAATCGCAAGTACAATCGACATTCCGACGGAGAGGTGAAGACTTCGAAGAAGGAACGGAAGAAACGATATACAGTTGTCGGAAATCCCTACTGGATGGCCCCCGAGATGATGAAAGGCAACAAATACGACGAGAAAGTAGACATATTTAGCTTCGGCATTGTTGTCTGCGAGATCATAGGTCGAGTTCAGGCAGATCCTGATTATTTACCGAGATCCTCGGATTTTGGTTTGAATCAAAATGTCTTTAAGGAAAAATTTTGTTTCAATTGCCCGGAGACCTTCTACACAATCGCGTTTCTTTGTTGCGACCTGAATCCTGATAAGAGGCCACCCTTCGAAGTTATGGAGGTCTGGCTAGAAGGACTGGCGATGCATTTGTCGGTAGGTGCCGAATTGCCAGCAGATCTGGACTTCGACATCAAGAATTACAAAGGCCCGAGCCCGAGCAGCAGCGAATCCACGACTCCGGAAACTTTGGCACCGCAATTAAAGCCTATCAAGGAAGGTCAGGTGCATCAAGAGAAAAAGCGATCCAATTGCTGCAACGATAGTACTCTAGAACGCGAAATAGAACCTTTGTCAAGTAACACGCTTCACGTGTCTGAAGTTGTGAGTCCGCGCAACAGATATACGAGACAGAACAGCAAGAGCAACGATAGCTCGGGCAATGTAGGACACTACTCGAGGCAAAATTCCAAATCAAAAGACTTTATATCCGACAAGGAGAAGCCTGACATCGTGATCTCGCCCGATTCCAGCGGTTTCAGTGGACGATATCTGAGGAATAACAATATCAAGTCGAAAGATGTGTCTCCTGAAATTCCAAATACATACGCTTACTCGAAGCAGGAGACGTATCCGAGGCAGATCGACGCGAATGAGCACAATCTGATCCGAGCACCCACCGTAGAGAAAATAAAGTACGTAGGAAGCGCGAGTCCGTGTGTAGTATCCGACGCTTCGGAATATATAATCGATAGCAAAGGCTCGTACAAGATCAACAGCCTGAAACACAAATCAGCGGAGAAGTGTAATGATACAAGTCATAAGACAAAGTCGGAGAGCAAATTTAAGATACCGGACGCCGCGGGCTCCGTCGGTTCTTATCTAAAGCAAATCGGCAAATCTCTCGTCGCTGTTGAGAAGGAAAATAAAGCGATTAATAATACGGCAAATTGCGGTGATATGGATCCGAAGAGAGTAGTCGGTGAAAACACAAAACCCTCTACTGGATCGTATCTGCGAAGGACGAAAATATCGCCGACCAAGGAGACAACGAAGAACGCGTTTTCCTATAAAGAGACTGTCACAGACAAAGTCAAAGACAAAGTCGACGGCGTCTCGCTTCTGCAGAAATCCGTAGAATCGAAGGTCCCACCGAGCCAAGAGAACGTCGTGGGAAACGAGAAGGACGTTAAAGATAGACTGTCCAGACAGGAGAGCAACGTATCCGACGTCGGCAGTATTTTGTCGAGACAGGGAAGCCTAACAGTATTAGATTGCACGTCTAAATACAAAGATTACTCGCCGTTCAATACCTACACAAAAGATGACTTTTGCGAGGATCATTCCTTTGGAAAGCAAAAAGGCTTGTATCATACAGACAGTCTTTATTCCAACTCCAGCATTTCGAAGCAAGACGACCTCTTCAGTATACATAACAAACAAAATAGTAGTGACGAGGTTGTTGGAACCAGATCGATCGGCAACGGTTCGAAAAGCCCGATGATGACTTCGTCTATTTATGGCAGCGATTTGAAGGCGACGCCGAACAGTCTGGCCGAGTACAATGGATGCTACAAGGGTATCGATATCTGCAGGCAGGACAGTTTCGGCTCCGACAGCGCACTCGGCACTATGAAGAGCGACTTCTTCGCGGACGTCGATTTCGCGCAGATGCGGGATGGTCGGCACACGCCGGACTTGTGCCATACACCTGAAAGATGCTGCACGCCTAATCGTCCGACGTCACCGATAGAAAGCACTGCTTTATAAATCAAAATGCGCGCACGGCGGTAAGAGAATAACAGTTTATGTCGAGATAACGTGCGTAATCCCCCCCCGACGATGAATGAATCTCATTTGCTACTAATTTGATCTCTTTATTCATAATTCATAAACTTTATTCAATAAGGTCCGAACACACGTATAACGTGCTTAGTTTGCAGTATTAACTTTTTAGCCAGAATTTACTTCGTCCATTATCTTTAGTGCATTAAGCGAGGAAAGAATGAATTCGTATGTTGACTTTAATGAGCGCAATATTTTGTGAGTACAATATTTGTTTCGGAAAATTTCCTGAAAAGGAACGATATTTTTTATGTTGTTGTTGAAATCGAATTAAAAATTTTTTAAATTGATTATATGTGCAAATGTGCAAGGCAGACGCAGAACCTCGGACTGGAGACGTTTCCCTCAAATGTAAAAATCAAAATGTTGTCTCGCTGAAGAAAGTAATGATAACGCGACACTCAGTATTAACGAATTTTATTTGCTAATTTGTACGAATTTTTAGGTCGTAATAACGTTAATTAGCCGTAAGGATTCTATTACATTCCTAGGAGATCTTGCCACGCGGTTTTCAAACGTGGGAGCTTAGGCGATGGAAACGCGGCTCCCCGACAAAAGCCATTCCATCCAAAATACTTATAGAGCCGGGATTTTGATAAGTACGATATTACTAGTGTGCTCGAAAAAAAAAGCGGCACTGTGAATGCGTCGATTTCGCAAACTACAAATCACACACGACTACAGAATCAAAAGCCGTCAAAAGTACGAAGTACGAAGTAGAGTTTAAACATTTTGACTTTGTAAGTTGGTGCAAAATACGTTGCCCCTGAGACTACACGATCATGTAACGTTTCCCTTAAAAATTGTGAACACATCACGTAGACTCAATTCTTGTAGAATAGAGAATGTAAAAATGGTGTTATATTTGTTTCAGGGCATACAGATGTACATCACATTGTAAGATATTGTATACGTTTGTAATACTGCTGTATATGTACAGATCATTGATATATTATATATGTATGTATACATACGTGCATATAAATATATACATATACATGCGACGTTTATATCTTCGTTACGCCGGCGTGACTGTTTTTCGGTATATATACTCTGATAAGAAGAGATTATGTGTATATTAAAATTGTGAATTATATTTATGTATTTCTCTTTTCTATTATATTTCTATTGACGTTATTGCGCTTCTTTTTTAACGAGGATATAAACGATGGCAGAGAGTAGTAAATATCGCGTGTATAAAAAGAACAAATAATTTGTATATAAGTTTGTATATATTCAAATATTTGTAATTTTCAGAACACACACCGATCGAGATATTTGAGTAACGATAAGTTTTATACTTGCGACATAAGTATGCGACTAGCTTTTCCTTCCTATATTCTCTCTATTCCGAAATATTATATATTGCCGTTCTTTTTTTTTTTTTTTTAATCGCATGTCGACCATAATTCAAGACGTTTAGACGAAATTACGTGCTTCTATGCAGCTCCAAGCAACAATTTTAATACTTATAATTTTGTCACGTTTTTTTATCCCATCAGCAACCCAGATCATTTCACGTTAGATGCGAGTTGCATGCAAGTAATACGACCATTTTTCTTTAGCAGAAAATAAGTTTCTCTCGGATGCAATTATACGTTGATTAATATATTGTTTTGAAAATAAACGTTTATTACTTATATAATAATGGCATTCTCAAATTGTTTGCATTGACAACACGTTTTACGATTAGCTTTGTGTGATCGTTCTTTTTTTTACACTAAAAAACTGCAATTGGATGCACGAAAGGAGCCCAATCAAACAACCCCTTTATTTCTCCTCGTGTATGTGACATGTAGAGGGAATATTATTGTTAAATGTTACTCAACGATATCGCAAAGCGTTTATCCAGCGTAGAACAAATTTCCAAAATATCACTAAACGCGTGTTCGTCGTATAGACGGACGTTATGTGCAATAATTGTACGGCTTGCTGTATGTACACGGTAGAAGCTAGCTTAAGAGAATTATTCACGGCTTGTCATTAGGTGACGAGAGCAAATTAGCGACCTAGGATAGAGCGCTTCGTGAAGATTGCGAGATTGCGTCGCGGAAGAGGAAAGGATTCGCGTTCTCGTGTCGGCAATGCGCGGCCGTCCGATCCCGATTCTGCGAAGTGACGATCATGTACAGCGTTCGACGTTCTAATTAATTTAGGAACGGGCGCCTGATTTTCTTCTCGCATAAATAGTCACCTGGGGTGATTAAAAGTCATTGTTATTAATTACATATTATATATTTTTTATTAGTCTATAATTTATTAGTATTTGAGGACAGTATATAGATTTATTTAATATTTTCGAAAAAAAGAGAGAGTAAGGAAAAATACAAGAAAATGAAAAAACGAAAGAAGCACATTAAAATTACTGTGATGTGAGCTTTTATTTTTTATTTTTCCATAATTTATTAATATTTGAGGACAATATGTATGTACAGAGATTTACTCAGTATTTTCTGAAAAAAGGAGAAACCAAAAAAATACTTAATAATTTTTTACTGGGATAAAAATCACTCTAGGCGTCTGTTTCTGAATTAAACGTCGGACGAGGAGGAGATAGCCGCGGATGTTTGGACCGCCGGCGCCGCGGCCGTGCCGGTTGATGCGAACGCGAATAGTAGAAGCGATCGGATGAATCAAGGGAATATATGTCGGTTTGAAAATATATGCGTAATCAATTTGTCACGGATCGCCTGGGTCTTTCGACGATGCGAGAACGACGAGAAAAACGAATGTTTATTGTAACGTGTCGCGGGGATGACAGTATTAACATTACTCGCTATCATATTGTTGCTTGGTAGTGATGTGTACGTTTTGCTATCGTAACTCTTTAACACATAGCGGGCACAAAGATCGCGTTAAGACCTACAAAGAGATATCTGGAACGAGTAAACGTTATTTTTATAGCCCCTGTAAATTTTTGATAGCCGACACGACCATCGATAGATTGATATACAGGATGCCCGGGTCATTAGCGGCTCGTTAATTCGTAATAAGTGATTAAGGCCGTAATGATGGGGCGCCCTGTATAATCTTTGATCGTTAATATTTTTATTCCCTCTCTCTCTCTCTCTCTTCTGTAAATCGATTCGTTTACTGATCCGATAGTCTCTCGAGCAGATATTTTTTTATAGATATCGTTAGAGAGAAACTCTAATATCTAACTCTGACGACATAATTTTGTAAAGGGAAAGATATTCTTGTAATTATTGTTGGCCTAATTTCGCATAGAGCCCCGCGGTAATTTTTCACGCGCAACTTTCGACTTTCGGCAACCAAATTAGGAATTATTTTTTTACACGAACGTGCGGATCCGATTTTATAAACGTTGTCTCAACGGTCGTCTCATCGCGCGCGATATTTTGGGTCTATCTATTTAACGCAATACTCGTCTAATTAATATTGATGCTATCGCCGCAAATATCGGAAAATTTAGCACGATGCGAGAAGATTGTTCAGATTCGTGGCTAGAAAAAAAAAAGAGAGTGAAACGGTTTCGAGGAGGAGGTTTTCGCATGCGCGCTCGAGTTCCGAAATCACACACATACATTCTGAGATTATATCGAATTCCTATAAACAGGAGCAACGATTGCGTTATCGGCTATGTACGAGACTGTTGTATGTTGTTTCACGCAAGTTCGCGTGCGAGGATCGAAAATGCGAGAAATTTCGAGAAAATTCGTCAGAACAATTTTTCACACCACTTTTCAATGCGTATATCCGTTACCTGTAAAAGTCGACGAACTTTGAGTTTTCGCGCAGAGTTCTATATGTGGGACAAGTATTTTATTTAACATTCCGATAACTTAGCGAAATAAAAAGAAACGAAATAAACCGTTGACAGAGTATACATATGAAACATTCTCTTTATGATCCTTTCTTAACTCTTTTTAACATAAGCGTTCCTTATGTTCCTCTGTGTGTATATATATATATTTCTATAATATTAATTATATAGACGTATAATTAAACTTCTAAATATTGTCTATAATACATTTTTATATTATATTTTTATAATATACCGTCGCGAACGCTGTCTCATACAAATCATATTATATGTATATTTCGAATGTAATTCTCCCAGGGATTAGCTATTGGTTTTTAAACGGTCCTCCCTCGGTATTTAAATTTTATAAAAACTTCACGAAGCAGTAAACACGCATCATCGTTCTGATTAAATATTCAAATTAACGTTCCTTTCGTCGTGGCGTAAATTACCGATAAATGTCCCGGCCTGGCGATGTAATCCGTCGCCGGCAGATGGCAACACCTACCGCGCTTGCATGACCGAAGGCGAACAACATCCGCCACGGTGCGGCTCGCGACGCGACGGCTCCGGTTTTGGTTCGGCAAATTTTGCAGATATCTGCTTCTCGTGTCGAGAGAATAAATTTTCCGAGCGCTATATATGTCTCACAACATCGGCTCAAAGCGACAGAACGGAAGAGCAACGAGAAAATCATCCCCTGCCGCCCCGAAGTCTGCTTGCTCGAGAAAGGGGAAAATGTGTTCCCGCTGTCGGAAAAAGCAGGTTCTTTGTCCCGCAAAGAATTCCTTTGTACGGGCTTTCTTCGGCAGGTATAGGAGAATTGTTTTAACCGCGGAAAACCCGGAGTTCAACAAAAACTCCGCGCGCGGCATTTCCTCCCTCCCCCCCCCCGAAAGCCGATATCACGGCTACGTGACTCGCGGGTATGCTCCGAACGTATATAGACGCGGGTATGTACAAATTTCAAGCTCCGAGTTCAAAGTTTCGAATTTGAGGAGGACGTCGAGGCGACAGCGGCACGAAATTCACCGCGTTTCGAAATTTAATTCCGGATTTTCCGCTTTGAAAAACCGTCGATTGTCTATACGAAAAAAGTAAATCAAAGCCTGATTATATATATAATATACATGGCGAATCAACATGTATCTTATACGTGACAAGTTACTCCAATCACATCGACGGTTTCTGATCGCCTTTTTGATCTCATTATCCCCCAGGGGGCGGTATCGGGTATCGCTCGTTACGCGAAGTCAGTGGTTCAAATGCACTCGTCGCGTCGGAGAAGTGCGCCAAGTTTCGGACGTAAGTACGCGAACGAGAGACAACTTCGAGCCCTTCGAGGACGAGAATGGCGCTTTTACGCGGCGAAGATGCGCCCGATGCGCGTCGAGCGAGGAAACGTCGCGTCGCGTCGGTCTGCGCGACAGCGGCAGCGGAGGCGGTGGCGAAAACGGTGGAACGAGAGGAAGGATCGCGACGGGGGACATGGCGGCGGCGGCGGCGGCGGCGGCGGCGGCGGCGGCGGCGGCGATAAGAAGGTAGGAAAAAACCCGCGTCGGATTCGAGCGCGGAAATTTATGAGTCGCGACGTGTCGACGGAAACCTTAAATTTTAACGTTCCCCGTGTCGCGCGCGAGAGAGCGACCCGCAGTCGGGGTCTCGGCCCTCCATGCGAGCGGTCCCGGTTTAAGAACCTTGGAAAAGGGGGATTACGACCCCGGGGGGCGCGCCGCTCCGCGCCGCGGGAATGGCGACGGTGGGAACGCCGGGTGGGAGGGCGGATGAAGGAAGGCGGCGGCGGGCTATAACATAACGCGGCGCGTCTCGCGCGCGCGGGGCACCCGCGAATAAAATGATAATAAACCGCGTCCCACCCGACGCGAACGCGTTTCGTCGCTTCTGGCTTCCGCGAGATACGGGCGACGCGTATCCCGGAAGAACCGCCCGCGTGTGCCACCCACAGTGACGCCGGGGGATCGACGACGACGATCGGGGTTGCCGTAAGCGATCGCGGGGTACTCTCGTATAACGAGATCTGTAATCTTCGCGATACGTAAGACCGTCTTGGAATCGATTCCAAACGCGGCGACTTGCCGGATTAACTCGGAAACAGGCGCTTGATTTTTTCGCATAAATGGTCACCTATTAGGGTGATTAATTTGATGGTTCCATAATTTATTAATATTTGAGGACAATATGTGATAAATGCATTAAAAATTTTGTGAAGAAAGTAAGGAAAAATAAAAAAATATTTAAAAACGAAAGAAGCACGTTAAATTCATTAAAATTACTGTGAGCTTAATTTTTTTTAAATACGGAGATGTAAAAATCGCCTCTGGCATTCTCGGGTTAAAAGGGAACGTCTTCGTCTGTCGGATAATTTATAAAGATTTCGAAAGGAAAATTGATATAATATATAAGGGCGTCGAGCTTGCAGACGCGCGAGGAGGACACCGGGTATACACCCGAGGTCTCTCTTGGGATTGATCGTTGAGGAAATGTTCCGGGACGGTCGGTCGCATATAGCCGATGCTTATCTAAAACTTTTGTGGTTCGTCGGCGGTGCGTTATGGTGTAATAAAGTTTAAGTAATTTCGCCGCCGGATCTCGAGCTGGCCTGATGCGCTTCGCCGTGACGCAGTAAAAACGCTGGCGTTATAAAAGATCTTGGAGAGAGGCCATAGTGGACAAAATGCATTTTAGGAAATAAGATGAAACGCAGGGCGACGGATTTTCTAAAAATCCGATGAAAACTCCGACAATGGGAACGTATAGCTTGCTTATCGAGAGACTATTCGTTTGCGCGTCTGCTCTTTTCCCTGAATTATTAATATAATTTCTAATTGCCTAGGTATAATCTTTGAAGCAGGGAAAATTAAAATTCAGATTTTTTTCGTCAGACGTTTTGTAATTGATTAAATTAGCGCGTGCTTAAATTCAAAATGTACCGACACAAAGTAAGAGAGCGTCAAAAAGGGAGGCAGAGGAGAAAAAAAGGAAATGTACATTTGCTCTCTCTCTCTCTCTCTCTCTCTCTCTCTCTCTCTCTCTCTCTTCGTAAATCTTCCATGCGTGTAACTCATCTGACGAGGAAGCCGCGCGCGGCGCTCTCGTTGCGAACGGAGTTGTTTATGCTTTCCTGTGCAGCGCTTTCTGAAATATGCAAATCGCGCGAATTCGCATAATGGCGTTATCGCGGTGGGATGCCGGCGACGACGGCGACGGCGAGATAGCTGAATTCACCTCGCGGCTCTTTCGCGACTTCAAACGACGCGCCTCGCCGGTCTCTTTCGTTCGTTCGAAGTCGAGAGGAGAGAATCAAACATATATATATCTCTGGGCTCTCATAGCGCGATGAACTGATCCGATTTCCAATACCACCTTTGTTTCGCATTAATATGTCATGTTTCAACGTGGTAAAACCGTGGCGGCAAGCGGAGCTGCGATGTCGCTCGTTAACATTGTAACATGTATGGTGCGACAGCTGCGTTGTTTTTCGCCAATAGAGATTAAAATAAATCAACGACTCTATATGCACCAGAAAAAAAAGAAGTGCCGAATCAAAATTTATATATTACTTAAATTATACTCAACAATCTCTATAATCTTCTTATAAGAATTTCAACTTCTTTTTTTTAGTTCAACTATATAAAATGACTTCGTTCAAGCAAGTTTTCTTCGATTAACGCAATATAATTTTATTTCAAGATGTTGAAACTAAAGATATTTTTTATAATGAAGAATATTCTTTTTTTCTGTGTATAGCGTTAGAAATTAAATTTTTACATTTTAAGCGCGCTAATTTCTTCGAGCTGACTTTAAAAAATTAATTGAAATCCGCGGATCGTTTCGACGCGACGCGTCGATCCGCGATTGCGTCACACATTTGTTCACGCTAAATACTCATTTATATTATCCGCGTTATTGTCGTACACGATTCGAGAACCTGCAAAAATCGAACGGGTTCTTTCACACGTTTCGCTCCTGTCCTGTCCTTTCCCAATATCTCTCAGTCGGCGCTTATCGGCGCTCGGGCGGAACGCGTTTCCGCAGCGCGTTTTACGGCGCGATAAAGCGAGGAGGCGCGGGAGGTGTGCGCGCGCGCGAAACGGACGGCCTTACATATTATAATTGATACGTTACAAGCGCTCCTACACGCCGGATAAGTTTATCTCCGACGCGCATCGACGAAACCGGTTAGATAACGAGGCGGCGCGGCGTGCGCGCTCGCGCTCGCGCGCGCCCGCATTCGCTACATCATATAATAAGGTTTAATTATTCGGATAATGAGGTCCGCGCGCGCGCGCGTGCGCCCGTATGACAAATAGCCGGGCCGCGCCGCGCCCGGTGCGACAACGCCGTAACAGCGAAAACGACAAACAGCGCCGATTTCACATCCCGTCGCGCTACCGTGCACGCCTCTATTACGTAAAGGCCCGCGCGATCGATACACGTTTCTCTAACCTCTGTTATCGAAGACAACGCCGAGTCGAAACGCGTATACACGCACTCGCGATCAGTCCTCTCGCTTAAGTAAAGGAGCTAAATTCTGGAACGCGCGAAATTACGAACGATCGGCACGATAACGAAACAGTCCGATTTTTGGAATTTACTTTATTATTGACGTGATACGCATTGTTGCTCGTATCGTTCGGCGAGCTCCATGTATGTCATATATATATATACATATAGTTTGATGTATTACCTTAGCAATTTTCTTACCCAAATGTGGAACGAACGTCGTCGTCGTCGTTCGGGCGATAATTATTCCGGTTCGCGAATCTCTATATCCTAATATATTTCCCGATCTACAAATTGTCGGTCGAGGAGACAAATAAGTGCCATACGTTCGTCCTTCGTTTTTAATTAACTCGTCACGCTCGGCGAGCGAAACGCCTGATTCTCGGTGCTTTTCAAATTTGAATTCTCCAAATAGTGAAGTATATATCGATGTAAAATCGCCGCCACCACCACTGAAGCCGTAACGCAATCGACGCGAAAGATCTCGAAGGTATCTTCGATGCTGCGTCGAATTCCAACGAGATTTTAAGAGAAAAGGATACCCCCGGACAGGAAGGATGATGTACGTTCTGATCGTTCGCCGAGAGAAAGGACGGGGTAGGAGAGGAGCGCGCGTCGTATCCACGATTTTCGATGATATTTACGTGTGTCCGTACCACGGTCGGACGGCTGTCGAACAGCGGGTTTTACAGCGCGGGGGACAGCACACATGTAGGATCAGAACGCGCGCGTATCACCGGGCCCGGGGGCGACTGCTCGCTTACACGCAAGTAGATGGATGAAGGTGGCCGTTAGGTGAAGGGAGGAGGTGGCGGTTGATGGGTGTAAACTCGAGATAGCATCTCCGACTGTCCTCCGTCGACTGGATCTACCGACTCCTACATCTCTCGATCCGCCCGGCTAGACCTGTCGTCTTTATCCGGTTTTTAATTATCTCCCCGGGTTTACCCTCCGCACCGCGCAACACAAAGACAAAGGTGCGCGTCACGAGAGCGCGGCCAGGTAAGAGAAGAAGCGGCTGCCCGGTTTGTTTCGGAAGGAGACGCGACGGGGTGACGTTTTGACGCTTTTCTCTCATGACGAGACTTTGGAGCGGTGATCTCTGCTCTTGGTGATGTATCGTTTTCGGACCACGATTTTCCTGATGCCCGCGCCCCATCTCGCCAGAACTCATTGGGAATTTTTTCGCTTGTTTCTCGTCGGATATGGTATTTTCGGAGCGCGATAGTATCGTTTAACAGCCACGAAATTTCCGTGAAAAATTATCTCCGGCGAATACAGAGTCATAATTGGTACCGTAAATAAGAGATAATGTTCCTTTGCGCGCATTTAGCGCACGAATTTTTGCTAAGTGAGTTTCACAAGGGTGCTTTTAGGGAGATGGAGAGATAGGTTTCATTAAGCGAAGACGCAAGCCACATTTACGAAAGGTTTTCGAAAGGGAAAAGAGCGCGATTATTACTTTATTACCTCCCCGACGCCACTTCTTTTAGTCGAGAATCGCGATCGGCGGTACAATGCGGATTTTGCGGATCGACTTTGTCGCTCGCTCGGGGTCGAAAGCGGCCCCGGAGGAGGGACGGAAGTGACGAATAGCCGGGGCAGGTCTTTTGAGCGGCTGTGATCTTCAAGACCGGGAGAGAGGTACACAGGAAAGGCACAAAGCGCCGCTATCCGCACCATCAGTGTCCGATACTAGGCTCAGGTGACACGCTTTCCGAAAAGGTACCCACGTACCCTTATTAAGGTGGGGACAAGATGGGCCCCTCGACAGTGCCCCGCCGATGACAGCAAATATTTACAACGTCATGCTACCTAGACTGGGCGTTCTCCCGTGCGTGTTCGGCCGTTTCACCGGCGCCGGAGGTTTCTCCTCTCGGAATGAAGCGCGTTTTTAATGTGCGACGCTGTCCTTCTTCCCACTCGATCGTATTAATAATTCGGTTAACCGGAAAGCAATTATGTCGGCGCCTCGAGACTGTTTTGCGCGTTCGTGTTTCCAACAAAAACCCGCGGTTAAAATTGGCGCGGATTTTCATTAATTTATATAATTCGTTTAATTTTCACGTATACGCGAAAGTTATTATATGCACTCGAAGATTTTATATCCAGCCCCGAAAGATTGCTAATGATATCAGAATCTGATTTTATATATAATTATAGAAATTTACGATACATCAATTTGTTCTTTAAAAATATATACCGATTGATTATGGGTCGCCATATGTATTCTATATTTTGATACTCTTGTTACCACGAAATTCATAATAATAATTAATGAATTGCGGGCTGCTCTCTGTTAACATATTAATTTACAATCAACAAGTTAATAGTTACGCGATTAAATATGCAATAAATTGAACCAATCGAACCGTATTTTCGGGCGTTTAGTCGTACATATCGATAAACAAAATGTAACCACGATGTTTTAATAATATATCTCAAATTACATAATTCCACATAACGCGAATAATAACAGTAATTATTTTTCACCTTAAATTCGTGTGCTTGGTTTAGTTGCGTACCAATTTCTACACAATAAAATAGAAACAAAGTCTCTTTTAAATTCGTACACGCACAAACGATGTATATAGAGCACATAAGTAGATCGTATTAAAACTCGATAAAGGATTTTTGCATTTCTATTGTTCAACACTTGCATGACGTAAAACGTATTTTCTCTGTCATCTGTGGCGATAATACTCCGCGGTGACCGGACTGTCGGAGCGTTAATTTTTCTCGTCTTTCAAAAATTAAAATTTCCGCTACGTGAGCACGCGCTCGAGACGAAAATCCGGGATATTCCCTTGTCAATCGTCGCGGGGGAAATTTTCGGGTGATACCGCAAGCAGGGCAAAGCAGCCTGGTGCTGGCCCCCCGCTGGGGTATCGGTTACGCTTAAACCGCGTTTATAAGGCCCTCGAAACGCGGCTTTTCGTGCGTGCCGGGCGGCGGGCCTCGCTTGGAAGAGGACTTACGAGAGGGCCGGCTCTCTCGAAGGGCCCCGAGACGGTGGCGCCAAGGAGATCCGTATCTGGCGCGAGGCCCCGAGAAAGGGCTTCCTCGCCGGCCCTTCTCTCCACCAACGGCGGGTCGTGGGCCTCGTCAAAGATAATATCTGATTCCGAATCGTTATTCGTTCGTTCGCTCGCTCGCTCCCTCGTTCGTTCGTTCGTACAGGCTTCCATGTACTCAGACTCGTTTTCTCGGGCCCCGGTACGAATGTCATCGTGTTCACTTCTTACGAGCGGAACCGGGGAGCTTCGGCTCTCCTTCTCCCTTTCTGCAGACCCCCTTTCCGTGCGCGCCGAATTAACGATCGGAAGAGCACGGTGCGCACACACGGTCGGCGGGAGCGTACGAGAACGATCGAGATTAATTGCGAGCCGCGACGAGGGATGAGAGGAGGTGCCTCTCCCCCTTTCGGCGGTCTTTAAGAATCGACGCTCGCAATTCGTATTCCCTGAGTTTCGGCTTTGCGAATTGACATGCCCGATAACGGCGCATAATTGAAAGCATACCCCGTGACGCGGCACAATGAGCTTATTAATCGAAATATTATACGGCGATGTGATTAACCTGTTCGGATTCTTCAGATTTTATCGTTTAATAGATACAATTAGCCACGATATTGCGGAACTTTCTTAACTTTGTTTTTTCGCTGAAATTTCAGGGAATGGAAGAAAAAGATATATAAAAGCAGCGAATGAATATTAATCGATGAGAGATGCAGGCGCGTAGCAGAATTGGTTCAAGAATGAAAGCATAGCTGACGTATATATAGCTTAAGTATATAGAGTGTTTGAAACTACTAAGGTAACTTAATATTACCTCAACGACAAGATTATCAGTCGGTTGTTTAATTATGAAAATTACACTGTGACGGCAAATAACTATCAGATATGCAGATAAAAATGAATTATCTGGCGGTTACGCGCTTAAAGAATATCGCGAGAAGAAATTAATACTTCCGGTAAGTTGATCGTTTTATATCTCGAATAAACATCATTTCAATTGCAACGTGCACTCTGCGAGACCGCAAGAGAGTCTTAAGATCGACTTTTGCGAGCGACAGATACGATCGCATGCGCGATAACTAATTAAGAAAATAATATAGCGCTTGACATTAATTAATAGTTTCGCGTCGCAGGATAGAATACCGCGACATTTGATCTGTTTCAAATAAGAACAGATATTAAAGTACACAAGTCTCATTAGGATAAGTCTCATTAGCAGTTGACGTGCGCCGCTTAAAAACTCCATTTTTCTGATTCATATATATATTGTGCGCTTTCATTTCAATCTCTATTCTCCATCCGAGACGATATTCGGCGAGTTCTACTACCCTCTCTCGCATGTACCTCGCGATACAAGGCGCGCGTCGTCTTTGCCGCGAGGAAAAGTACCGCGAGCGTGCTAGGCTACGGCCAACGCGGTCGGCCAGTCAAAAAATCAAGCATTTGTATTCCGCGGAGATTTTTCAACGGCGGCTGGACAGTTTTCTCATTTCGTTTATGGCCGGTCGTAACATAACTCCGGACCTACTACCACCGACCGCCGCCGCCGCCACCCGCCACCGCCACAAATTCTGATGTTCGCTCGCGCGCACCACTCTCGCGGCAGCCGCTTCAACTTCTCTCCTCTCCTCTTTTTCGTGGCTGATGACCAACGCGAGACGAGTTCGCGTAGGTGGAACGAGCCCTCTGGTGTCCGCCCGGCGAGCGTTTTAAGCGCGTTGCAGACACGCGATGTACTCGGTATTCCTCGTAAATCGCCCGGGACGCGACGGGAGGTCTTCGATTGTAAAAGTCCCAACTTCCGCCCGACTTTTCCTCGCAGTCGCGCTTGTCAATCGCTACTCGGGCGTTATAGATCGGTTCCAAATATCGCGCGTCGCACCGCTGGTACCGTCCGCTCGATAAAATTGACTCGCGTGACGATATGATTGGCCAAAGATGGCACAGACGCGTAAAAAATCAATATATACATATATATATATATATATATATATATATATATATATATATAATTAAAAAATTCCAACTCACTCTCCCATTTTATAAATTTTGTCGTTAAATGCAAATGATAGCGTCAACTCGAGCCGAAGGTCGATCGAGCTTTTTATAAGAGTCAGATATAACGAGCGGTCGCGATCGCGCGCTCCACACACACTCGAAATATTTATTTTTCGAAAATGAAGGAGCAGCCTCTCTTTGGCTCGAGCGGGTCCAGTCAGAGACAGGTTCACGCTAAATGGCGGTCAGACCAGGCATGTCGCGCACCACGGGGTGTCCCGGTCAAAAGCGCCGACTTCGCCTTCCTCGCTCCACGACGTCCTATCACTCCTCTCCCGTGTGCACCCTTTATCTCAAGCCCTACCACCGGACAAGGGGATTAATTTTCGGCCGCGTTTGCGGCGGTCGTAGTAGTCTTAATGGCGTCACCCGTCGCATTACGCAATGGAAGAAAGGAGATTTAAGTTAATCACGGTTAATTGCAAATGATATACCAACTCTCTGAGTTTCGTTAGCCCAGTATTTTTGCGCCGCGCTCAGTATAATGGCACGTGTTTCTCCTCTTGATGTCTCAAAATCCCTGTTACTGACATGTATTCGCGCAGGTGCTTGCGCAACCCAGGTAATTCCATCAAAAACGGAGTCGGAGCAGTCGTAACAGAGTATCATCAAACTCAACAGGAACTAACGTTTGATGGAATCGCGCGCGTAATTCGGGGCGGCGCCGGAGCCGGAACGCGCGATTTTTCTAGATGATTTACAAATTAGCTTCCGTTTCTACCGGTCGGGGGGGGGGGAGGGGGGGATTGTCGGGCCGGCGCTCGGGATGATCGGTGCGCCGAGAGGGTGAGGTCTCGTTTACCACAAGGCTACTTCTGCGAAGAAGGGCTCCTATTAGTACTTCTGGCTCGGGCCAGCCTTGCCGCCCACCTCCGCAGCCGCAGCGCAGGGAGATAACATATGGTTAGCTGAGATCTCTCGAAACTCCATTAACATAACGTCGATCTCCACCTGCTTCACGAAAAACGCGAGAGGCGAACGAGGCGTGGTGGTATAGCTAAGTCGATTGCGAGCTCTCCCGAGAACTCGAAACGGCTGTCGTTACCGCCGTCCCTTTCCTCCACGACACTTTCTTCCTTTCCTTCACGATTTCCAACGACGACGATCGATCAGGCTCCTTCCACCGAGGAAAAGAAAAGTGCTGTATTAAATGCTTCCTCTGCTCGGCAGAGACGTTAAACGAACGAAAAACATTAAGGTTTCTTAAGCTCCATTGTTTCCTCTAACGCGACAACTTGTCTCAATTCAACGCGTTGAATTCCATCATTTTAGCGTTAATCCTATTAAGACGAGTATGTAACAATGATTTAGAATTATCCAATTATTTATGGAAAGCGCCCTTTCAAATTAATTAAATCAAATCAGTTAAATCTGACATATATAAATCGCTTTGCGTCATTAATATACGCGGTTGAATTACAAATGTTTTAGAGAGAAAGAGAGAAATATTAATAAATATTTTATTTTTAAAATATGTGCCGCGCTGAGAGAGAGAGAGAGAGAGAGAGAGAGAGAGAGAGAGAGAGAGAGAGAGAGAGAGAGAGAGAGAAAGAGAGAGAGATGAAACAAGATAGGATTTTGACAGGGCGCGCGCAGGTCGACTTCATCTCAAAACAAACGTTTTCACTTGAATTGCTGGTCACGAAGAGGAGCGAGCGCGCTCCTCCGCGCCGCGACATAAATATGCCGGGATTATTAATACGCGGCGCACAAATCCCAACTACAGCCGTAGTTTATTGTCCGATATGCGTCTGCGGGCCACCGCGTAATAAAACGAGGAGGAGATCGCGTCCCGTTGTTTGGGGTCCTTGCGTGCGCTCGCTCGCTCGCGCGCCTATCGCTATCGCCCGACCGGATCGAATGCGTGACAGACTGCGGGCAATATTGCATTCCTATCCGCCTATGAATTTGCTAGGAATCATCCTGTACTCTTCTCTGTACGGTACACCGCCGAGAGGGGACGAGTACCAATTTTCGCGCCGTAGATTATCGGCGCGACCGTGACGAATATCTATCGGCGTGATTTCACGTTTGACGTGCAATTTGGGAAAACGGCTGGTTTTCGGGGCAATTTCTCCCAATATATGTCACTGTCTCTTCGATAGTTAAATGATGAATCACGATGAGTTACCGAGATAATATGTGATATCGTTGTTGTTTATCTGCGTCGTTGCGTACTTCGACAGAGTTTACTTTACAAATGTGAGAAAAAATCTTTTATTTTTAAAGATAAACTTTTATATATCCCTTGATGGAAATTTTTCCTGTCCACGTGCCTATCCGATTATCTCTCAATTTGGAGAATACTGCGGCCTAACGTAGCGCCGCGTTACGCTCCGCGAGATGCTGGTTTCCGTTCTCGAGGCTGTCATCGCGCGAATGGATCCCGATTTACTGCCGGGCCGCACTCACCCACCGTACGTCTGTTCTAATTGCAGGTCCGCGAGCTCGTAAGAAGAATATGCTCCGATCCACACCCCCTGACCTTCCCATCTGCCGTCATCCCACGCGAGGCTCCCGTGAGATATCGAGCACGTACCGCGATGCATCACCCGATCAGGTGTAACGCCTCTTACGTGGACCGTGCTCGCGTAACAAAGACATTTGCCTGCGGAGTAATCGAGGTCGCACAGGATCATCGTCGACGCGATAAATCATCGGTATGGAATTGTTGCCGGCTCGAGATTCTCGTGGCAGAAGAAGGTAAGCGAAGAATCTTTTCTATCGCACGTATAACGGACAATTAACTGATACTTCTCGAATAGCGCTCGTATACAACGGCGAGAAATTATTAAATTGCCGTAATTTTAGGTTGTTTCGCGGCGATCGGAAGCGCCAAGTAGTTTATCGCGTTCATCTCCCACGCCATCGAAGATAAAAAAAAAACCAAGGAGAAACCCTCGCGCGAAACGTGCCCCCATTCGAAACTCCTCGCGCACGCGAGGAGATCGTCCCGTCCCTGATGGAACCCGGTAGCCCGAGGGCCGCGAGAGGACCCGTCTTGTTCAGTCGCGTTGGCGTGGATATTTGCACGGGGCAAATCTTGGCGCTGACCCGACGATTATGCTGTCGACACTGTTTTCTTCGTCCCTCCCGTCGACTCTCGCCCTTTCTCGTAACCCGTTTCGGCCTCGCGGAGGAAGGACGCGTGCACGAGAGTCTGGGAGTAATCCGAGGACTACCATTGCGCCGCGTGTCCTCTCTGAATCCACCACCTTCCGTCTCTCGGTACGTTCGAATCGTTTACACGTACGAGACCGGGGCCAGGTATGGGGTATATGCGTGTATGTGCACGTGGGTGTGTACGTGCACGCGAACGAGCATGTATGCGTGCGAGAGATCGCGTAGGTAAGCACGGTCCGCTGGGGGCGTGGCGGCTCCCTGGTGGTCCCTCACTGGCGTGGGTTCTGTGCCTTCCGAAAGGCCCTCGCGCAGGCCCCGATGGCGAGTTTCCTCCGTTAGTGGAACCAACGAGCGCGGACACATTTCGACGTGGATCTGATGCCTCAAGCTTGTAGAAATATCGTCTAGGATTCGCCTAACAATTAAAAGTTGTAAATTTAAATTGATAAACAATTAATCGAAATTCTAAATTGATAAAAAATTTATCGTGTGAATACTTTTTATCTTTTTTGTATTCATCGCGCACATCAAGTCTCTAATTGTCACGTGAAAATAGCTCGAATTATTTGGCATTTTTGGGGTATATTTTGAATAGCGCGGAAAAAGCGAGAGGGGGAATACAAGGTCCGGTGCATGTAGATCCATAGAAATTTATATGAAACGACGGTCTAATAGCTGCCATTACGCTCAATTAGGCGAGCCGGCTCTATTCACGTGGACGAGCGAAATGCGCGTTATTAATACCCCATCGTGATCCGCGGCTCGTAAGTAATCACAGCTCCGGATGGACGCGAAAGGAGATCTCAATCTCCTTCGGAGCATCGCGCCGGGCATGTTGGCTGCGCATGAAACGGTTTCGTTCAGCTTCTGGCATCGTGACTACGCGAAGTCTGAGATATGGTATGCAATTACAAAGAGAGAATCGTGGCTTTCCCTGACGTGGAATTGCGCGGCGAGGCATCCGCGACGGTTGCAACGGGTTTTGTAGGTGGATGGAACTTTGATTAGGCTTTCGCGCGCAAGCATTTTAATCCACCAGAGTTCACAGCGACGTATATAATAATAACCTACATTTTATTATCTTACTATTATTTATTATATTACTTATTTATTTTATACTAAATTGCCATTTCGTTTTAAATGAGATTATTTAACATAGACACAAGCAAAGTCAGCTGATATCATGCCAAAACTGACTTCAAAAAATATTTTAATTAGCATAATTTTAGTTTGAAAAAAATCTTGCATCTCTCTGTGTACTACCAAATTTGAGAAACATTAGAATTGTAAAACATATACATATCGTGATATACCGTGACTTGGCATACGTTACAATAATATTAAATCGTCGATATGGCATAAAAAATCGGATGTATCGGGAAACATAAATTTTCAAAGATTTTTGAAAATGTTCTGACACAGCGAATGAATACGCCAATGGGCAGGTAACAACCGCGTAACAAGGCTGACTCGCGCTCTCAGCTCTCTCCTCTTCTTCCATCCGTTTCTGCGTCCTTCGTCCTAGCGCGCTCGTAGTGAGGCGCCCGACTCGTCTGGTCACGAACGCCGGACCTCACATCGTCACGGAAAAGACGTTCTCCTTGTTCCGACGGCGTTATTAACCGGGCCGCGATGTTAGGCCACAGACAGTAACCGTCACCCGATTGCAGGCAGGATCGACGAGAATGCGCTTATCTCTCTCTCGCTAATGCTCCGCTATTACAGCAAACCGTTATTGTATCGTATATACTCCGCACTCCGCATCGCGCCATTATCGGTTTCGCATCCTCGCGACAAATCGCGTCCCTATAGCATTCGGCGAAGATCTTTTTAGCATGTACTGCGAGGATGTGAAATGTAATAATTCCACGCGATTCTTTCGTTTACATCTTTAATATTGCGCCCATAACGTCCTTTGCGTAAATTACAAGTTTTATTCAAAATGGGCATGTGACATGAGATAGAAAAGATTTATTTTTAAATTTTTAGTGATGAATATATGACGTTTGGCTCTCCTGTAACGTTAACTTTGAACTCTCATGTTAGACACGTGAATGCAGTCAGCGTCAAATTTTGTGACAAACACAGAGGTCTTTGTCATGTGTATACGCGCTCTCTTCGCTTTTTATCCCGAGGTTGCGCCTCCGGCGACTCGTTCCGTCGCTTCCGGAGATACGGAAAGTAGACGGGCGCGTTCATAGAAATTAATTTTCGATCGGTCATCCGGCACGTCGCCCGAAGACAGCCGTTTTCGACGGTTTCGACAATTCCGTCGAACGAGCTAATGCCCCGGGGGCGTCTCCGCTCTCTCTATTTTTTTCTTCTTTTTCCTTTTTTTTTCCTCCCCGACGAACGTTTCGCTTCCGCGAACGAATCGCCGAGAAACTCGTGGTTAAGCGTTTTACGACGATGGGTCACTGCTCGTGGTCGTGCACGGTTAACAGTCCGATTATCTTGTTTCCGCGGAATTATCGGGAATGCTACCTTAGAAAATGAGGAGGTGGGCCCCCATGGTCGAAGGTATCCCTAAAAATTGCCCCGAATTGCCAGTTGCCAATCGGTGATCTCTCGCTCCTCGCCCGCAATTCGTCGCTCATGGTGCCTTGATTAGGGTTTATTTTCTATTGCATCGCGCGCTGACGCGTCCCACGGCTGACGAGGATATATATCGTTATAGTGATTCGGTTTCCTACGTAACGCGTTTCTTGTCCGTGCATGATTATTAGTATTACATCGACATTTCGCGGTAATGTGCTCTCTCCTTTCTTCTCTATATGGATAAAATTGAAATCGTCTCCAAAGGTGGTCTTATCATTACTTTATGAAAATACTTAATTATTATCGTCCCCGGTCCGGCAGAGAAAAAGGTCTCTTACGTTTTCTTAATTATTAACCGTCGTCACGATCGATCGATCGATCGATCGACCGACAGGCGATTCTGCATCAATTTCCACGCTTCTCGATATTTCGCAAGG
Organism: Temnothorax americanus; assembly: GCF_048541705.1. NCBI lineage: Eukaryota > Metazoa > Arthropoda > Insecta > Hymenoptera > Formicidae > Temnothorax > Temnothorax americanus. The sequence goes on along the minus strand of NW_027509338.1, from coordinate 8,349,801 downwards.
ACGGCAACCGCGTCGTCGGTTTTCTAGGTCGGTGGGCTGTGCCGCGGGGACCGGCCCAGAAGCCGGCCGGCACGAAACGAGAAGATCCGCGCGACCTGGACGCAAGAGAGAGAGAAAGAGAGAAAGATATCGTGCATATAAAGGGACGTCGTGGTGGGGAGCGGAAGGCGCCGTGTTAATTTCACTTCGAAAAATCGTAAAATGCAAATGAACGATCCGTGGGCCCGGGGCCCGATTGGCAAATTGCGAGAGAAGGCTACGCTGCGCGCGCGACGGCCGCGCTGGCGCCCAAGGTGGTCGAGTAATTTCGCGTGGCCTTCCCCTTTCCCTGTCCAGAGAGTGAAAAAAAAGGAGAAAAGAGAAGTGGGAGAGACGGCGATAAGAACGAGGAAGAGAAAGAGACAGGAGGCAGGAAGAAAAAAAGGCGCAGAAAAACGAGCAGCTAGAGCTGTAAAGGGGAGGGAGGAAGGGCGCGCGCTTCACCACCGGGCGTGCAGACCATTCAGAAGAGGAGTTTGGCTGCGGGACATAAAAATGTGTTGATTATACGTTGCTGAGCATCCTCGGGCCCATGGTGTCGTTAAGGAAACACACTGGAGACGAGACAGACAGAGAGCGAGAGAAAAAGAGAGAGAGAGGGAGGGAGAGAGAGAGAGAGAGAGAGAGAGAGAGAGAGAGAGAGAGAGAGAGAGAGAGAGAGAGAGAGAGAGAGAGACTTATCCGTGGAATCATTAAACGGCAGACACGATCGTCACATCCGAGTGTCATCACCGCGATGACACGACGACAAGCGCGATGTCAAATGATTGCGGCGATTACGATTACTATTCTAACGTCAAACATAAAGCGGCTTCGAACATTATCTTTTTGATTAATAATGAAAATCGCGAAGGTATGAAAGTATCGAAGATTCTATTAGTGATGTTTTCATCTACCCACGCAATTCTCCAAAGGTTTTATAGTCATAGTGATGTATTTGTGAGAAAATTATTATTTAAGTCTTTATTAACGGATTGTTTCATAAAAAAAATAAAGCTATAGGATAAAGCTTCAGAATGTTTATTAAATTAGTCATTAAAAGTCAATATTCAATAGCTCTTCTTCGCTGACTGACCCGATGAGATAATTATCGTCGAATTAAGGAGTCAAAGAGTTAATAAGTCGCGAGAAAGAACGGCCGTCGATCCATTCGCATGAAGAAAGCGACGAATGAAGTAGTCCTGACCTGAAGAGTGGCTCGTAAATCGGTCAGAATCGCACAGATCGGCCGTTAATCGGTCGCGGGCTCCAATAAGACTAATGAATCGCGGCGAAGGCAGCCCGCGCGGTGGGCCCTTGGGCCCGGATGTGCCCTCCTGCGATACGTCTGTCCGCCTGTCCGTCCATCCGTTCACGTACGCATCTTTGTGTGTGGTGTACGGGAGATTAAAAATAAATAAAAGGCAATAAGTGCGGGGCCCCGTGCGAAACCCGTCATTACGCGAGGCGGGCCCACCTTGTTAGCCCAGTGGGCCCCCATGACCATATCCAGCCACTCTCATTCAGGATCTCTCTTCTCTCCCGGAGGAGTCCTGGCGCCTACGCCGTTAAAATTGCCCGAATTTCCCGGAATTCTTACCTCTCGATGTAGTATATGCCCACAACTACTATTACCGTCGTCACTCCCCCGTACCTGCGATCTTCTCTCCGGTGTCTACCATCTCGCTTCTACAAAATAATGGCGCGATCGTAAAAATAGCGTTTGTAGACTTAAGAAAATTAGGGTCGCTTGTTCGCTGATTGACAAAGTTATTTCCTCGAGCGATTATGTCAGAACTTCGCGCGCGAAGCCGTTTTCGCGACATAAGCGTGAACTTATGTCACGCGATTACGCTTTATATACTTATTTCCTGTTTGTTATGTTCGTGTTATTCTGAATAGAAATTTCAGTCTTCAGAATTTATTGCTATTTATTCACTGTACGATTAAAGTTTCACACGTGGCTAACGGAGATATCCTCGATATTTCCGTCTATAAATATACGACGATCTAATCCGTGTCAATAGTCGTCAGTCGTGACGCAAACGGCGTCTTCGATAAGATAATTATTTCGATCATTAATATTCATTAGCGTTCATAAAGGCAATACGGGAGCGAGCCAAAATGTATATCCGGGGTGATTATTTGATTCGGCCGATTCGCATCGAGCTGGCGCGATATGGCGCGCGTTCGTGTTTGTGCATGCGATACGGCGATATCGGCGTGCCAAGTGCCAACTTTCTCGTTTGCCGAGGGAACTTCGCCTCTCTTTCCAAACTCGTGGAAAGCGACGTGTAAGACCCAACCATGCCACGAAACAACCGGTATTACGCGTTTGGTATTCTCGGGATCCGAGAGCCAGAATACGAGGTGGACGAAGGGACGGATTATCAGGAAGGGGGGGGGGGACGGATGATTCGGTCGTCGACGAGGAACGGTGGTTAGCCGACAGGGAAGTGGCGTAGGAGTCTTGCGCCAGCGCTCGGTAATGCCTAATGGCGGATAATTGGACAAAGCTAGCCGCAAATTGGACCACCGACCGTGGGGTCGCCGGGTCGCCGGGACGCCAATCGTCATCGCCGCATTATTTGCATCTGCCAATGCGTCCATAACGTACGTGAGCGGCTCGCCGCGACGTATCCTCCTCTCTCCGATCTTCGATTCGGTTCGTTATATTGCGCGCGTGATGTAACCACGAGCTGAGAGACGCGCGATCTCGAGGACCATCGGCGTCGCGGCGCCTAGAAATAGAATTGACCGACTCTCGTTTATTCGGAGTCCGCGTGAGTCCCGAACGACGGAGTCATGCACGTCGAACGTGAGAAATATTTTCTTACGATTAAGTGACCGTATTAAAAACCTATATACTATATACGCGCAGCATCGAGCGAGGCATGATCTAAGAATAATTCAGAGGAATATATTAATTACGAATATGTTCCTCTTCTCGCAGCAGGAAGTAAAAGCTTTCTCTGTTTCTCTCTCTATCTCTCCGTTTATTAAACGGGGGATATATATACCTACCGCGAATGATACCTATATCATTATTCCTTGCCATATTGATATCAATTTTTTGTCCGTTTCAGCATTCGTATACTGAATCGTATATTTATATCTCTCGCGTGCGTGCTCGCACATTTACATCGCGCATTTATCGATCCTCTTGTATATTAATTATCCCCCTGAGAACTTTTATCCTACTTTTTACCGTTTTTCATGAAATGATGAAGATGCAGTCGCTAATACGCTCGACTGCTACCGATCCGATCGTAAAATAAGCACGTCAGAATCGGCGCGTCATATATTAATTACCATCGCGATTTCTCCCCGCCATGCCAACTCGAAATTTATTAGCGCGGCACTCGTTATTCGCTATCGGAGTTGTTGCTCTGTGCTCGTCGAAGTTTCAATCGGTCGTAAAACCTTCGCAATGTAATTATCAGAAACTCATTTGTCAGTAACAGCTTACGTCCGCGTTATTGCATGTTAATGGACTTCGTCGGTGTTCCCTAAAATCAGCGTATCTGAGTAGATAGACTAGCAGTTTTTATTGCCCCTGATCGTGTTTGCCTTTCCATAAGTATCCATTCCCCAAACGATTCTTTCAGACGTCATTAATTACACGGATTACATCGTATTGCGATCTTAGCCCCGCTTCTTTTTCCATACGATTTCAGGAAGACAGATATTTGGCTTGATTACAAATAATTAAGTGCTTCGAAAAAAACGTTTATCCTTCACTTTGTATATTTCAAATAATATCTTTACGATGCGATGCTTCCAAATGAATATATTCTTTTCAACTAGATTTATAAAAGATTGATTACTTGTGAAATTTATTCTTGGCTCTTCTGATTGTCGGAGAATGTATATATACAAGGTATTCCACAATTATTGCCTAATATTTTAATAACATATTCTATTGAGTAAATAAAATCGAAAATTCTAATAGGAAAATAACAAAGTCGCAATTATTCCTGAATTCTTAATATTTTTTTTTTAATGAAAATTTGAATAATTGATCGATTATTCCATTTAAAAAAAATTATTAAAAAAATGTAATGTTAAATTTAAATATAAAAATTAAATTTACTTTTGTTTTGAAATTAGAAAATGGAAATTATGTAAATTATTATTATTATCATCTTGTTACAAATTTTTACATCTCAAAAGAAATAAAAAAGTTGTTATTTTAATAAATGAATTGTTATATTTTTATAAAGATTTGATTTAATTCTCTCTGTTTATTAAAAAGTAACAAGAAAAATTCTTAATTTAATAAAATAACCACTTGATTCTCTTTTCGGGATATAGATATAAATTTGGTAAAAGTAATAATTAATTAATTTACGTAAAATATTTTAATTAAGGTAACATGTAATTTCATACTTCAAACCCGGCTTTTACATTAAACTTATCGTTATACGATAAGTTTTTTATCACTCATATCATTCAATCCAGCGACTCGTATATTACTTTGCGTTTTGAAATCGAGGATGGTGGATAAATTGTATTTAAAATCGGTGAAAAATGTAAACGCGACGTGAGATAATTCTGAATTTAGCATTGCAATCTAGCAGCGGAAAGCCGAAATATCGATCGTACAGTTAATAATTAAATCGAGATGCAAGGAACCGGATATTCAGCGTGAATTTATTTTATTGTGCGTGTTAAATATTTCGTGACGGCAACGAATTAAACAGATATACGGTGCTCGGCTGTTCGTTTTTGCGGCGTACGGCGCGCTGTTATATACACGCGGTCACCTTGTTGTCATTCGCGCGACGAGACCCGAGCACTGAGCAGGCAGGCAGCGCGCAGCGGCGCGCGAGCCGTTCTATGTTATTATCTCTCGAAACACGATAGCGGCAGGTACTAAAGAGACGCAAAACGCAATCGTTCGCTGCGAATACTTAATGATTATTAGCCTGGATATTTGATTAATTCCCTCGATTCTCGTAAACGTTATCAAGCCGATGGTTATTTAGCGCGGATATTTCGCGTGATTTATTCGCTCGTAGCGGCACTCGAAGCGTCAGAGAAATTCTAATCTTTCGTTTTGTTGCAGAATTTGACGAGGCGTTATGGATCTTTGGTGACGCTTGGATATTTGAGTGTATCTCGTGTCGCGCTTTAAATTTTCCAGCAATTAAAAAATAATTTGTTAAAAACCCTCCGCGTGTGTGAGATCTTCGATCATCGCACTAATTTGCGAGCTGTTGCGAGTAGTTTGTAGCTTCTGCGATTACGTTTTCTCGCGACTATTTGTCTGTCACGATGTGGGAAAATGCGCATCGTGTATACGATTAACGTCGGGAGTGCCGTACAAAGTACCGCGCGTTTATCGCATTCTAGCGATTAGCGCGCGCACGATCGTAATTAACGCGAGTGAATGCCGTGAAGGAGAAACGGAAGAACACGAGAGGAGGAGGAGGCCCGGGGAGGCATCAGGCGTCGACGGAGCAACTTTGGGGTGAGTAAATGATTATATATTTTTATTAATTTTACTTGCCAAACGAATTATTCGTACAATTATTTTAAACGTGTAACAATTATTTGTTGAAATATTAATTAATTTGGGATTACTATAATTTGAATATACTTGTGTTTTACAGATCAACGTAGTCTCGACGTCATCACAACTCCGTTGCTGCGCATCGTATCGGTGAGTGACAAGTTTTATTTTAATTTGAGGTAATGGATTTTTGTGAAAAGAGAGTACATAAAATATATGAAGATGTGCACATGTATCAAATTAATACCATGAGATTATTTTAGTTAAATGTAACATTTTTCACAGATTCATTACCTTAATGGATGAACTATACTAGATTAGTATTAATATATTTGATCTTATAAATATAATATATAAAATGTTAAAATATGTAATATTATTTGTCGAGATAATATATACACATGCGAAGCTCGTAGAATGATAAAGTTACATACATCGATGTTCTATCGACATATGATATATATTTTGATATCTCATTATACAATAGAATTCTAATTACGATATACGCTAATCCTTTGAAATTTATATGAGATATTGGCAGGTGTAAATTATAACGAAATACATGTTTAGCAGGTAGAGTGATAACATCATTATTTTTGTAAAAGAGAAATTATTTCTAAATTTGATAAAAATATTAGTATTCTTTATTCAGCTTGCTTTCTACCAAGCACTCTACAGATTATCAGAAAAAAACACTAAGAGGATATTAATAATGTTACTTGAGGAACTTTTGGTGTCAACATCGATGTATGTAACTCTATCATTCTACGAGCTTGGCATGTGTATACAGTATCTCGACAAATAATATTACATATTTCAATATTTTATATATACTAATATCAAGTATGTTATAATTGATTTTATAATTTTCGAGTTTATTTTATTCAGATAAATCAGAAAAATATAAGGAAAAAATAAAAAATATAACGAGTAAAATTCTAATGACTTTAATATGCAAAGCTTTTATTTATTTTTTCATAGTGCTTGTATTTTATATATGATGAAGAAAAAGATATACTTACGTGAAATAAAAATAAATTACAGTATATGCATAAAACAATAGAAAAAAATTTAAATAACAATATTGAAATATGTTATTTTACTTTCTCTTTTTTCTTTATTTTAAATACTTTTTAAATAATATTTGAGAAGTTGGCGTTTAGCTTTTATATATTTTTGTACAGGATTAAATATTACCTACATTATATATATTGTATATATATTACTAAAGAATCGTATATTTCTAAGATGCTGTTGTATAAACTGGTACTTGATTTATAATTAAATTTCCAAAAAGAGAGAAATCTTGTGATAAAAACGGGTGGGCCTGTAGATACAACTTAAAATAGAATATCACTGATTAAAAAGTATTCCGCGGGGTACTTGCAGTCATTTAATTATTACGCGTTACCTTAAGCGACATCAAACGGATCAAGTGGGTTTGCGAAAAACGTAGTCACTGGCAAGTCGGAGAACATCTTTCAACTGCAAACGGAGTCGGTGCGCGTAGCGGCGATAAGTCTTATAAATAAGAGCGCCGGTAGGTGGCCAAGTGTTTTTCTGGGTTAGCGCGCGTTTCTTCCCTCGACTATGCTTCTTTTTGGTCTTCCTCCTTCTCCTGCTCTTTCGAACACGCGACTTCACTCTTCCCGCGTCCTTCTTCGGTTTCCTCTCCCGAGTGTCCGCGCTGCCACTCGCGCACGAAGATGCTAGGTCGAGATCACCGGCGAGAGTTTCGGGGCTAATTACGATAATGAGGCGGGCTAGAAGATCAGCCGTTCTCGCGGCGAATGCGACGAAGACGCGAGATAAGCGAGGAGATATTCTAGAGAGGGAAAGAAGCGGAGGTTATATATATATCGGATAGGCTACGCCAGTGGAAAAAGAGAGTGAAAGAAAGAGTGAGTGAGAGAGAGAGAGAGAGAGAGAGAGAGAGAGAGAGAGAGAGAGAGAGAGAGAGAGAGAGAGAGAGAGAGAGAGAGAGAGAGAGAGAGAGAGAGAGAGAGAGAGAGAGAGAGAGAGAGAGAGTCGTGTCGGTCGGCTGGCTTAGCACTTTGAGCTCGCCTCGGAAGCCGCCCTCGATCTGATAAGATAAAGCTTCGTGGCTCCACGCTCACCACCTCCCGGTTGCTCTTCGTAGGATGAATGCGTTCTCGCGCCTTTTCATTCTTACGCATCCGCGAAGCGAGCAGCGCGACAACGTTAGCTCTGTTTCGTCGGCGACGTGGCCGTCTTACCGATCGCTCGGATAGATACGATGATCTATGTCGCGCGGCTTGCTCGGACGCCTTGCCAGCGAAATCGTCGTCGTCGTATCGTTGCACTGTTCCGAAATCAGTCTTGGGAGACACGTGCGTTCGTTTTCGCGCGAGCGTCGTCGCTTCCTGGCGTCCGATTATAGCAGCTTCGAAACACCGTTGTCGCGCTAATTATCTTCATGCCGATCGCGTCGCATTTTCTGGCCCGAAGCGCCGATGGCGGTCGCTATCGCGATTACGATCGATCCGCGACTCTTCTATCTAACAGTAAATTGGTATCTATTGGTGGAGCGGAGCGCGCGAGTCTACGGTTCTGGTTCGATTTCGACAATGCGAAGTCCGAGTTTCATCACGACGAAAGTCGCGATTTCGTAACGCGTCGGTATTATTCAACGAGCGATTGCGGTCGCGCTATTTCACGTCATTAAAAGTTCGTCTCCTTTTCAGGCTGTCTTCCTCCTTAATTGTATCGAGGAGTCGGCGGTATCTCTCGCTACCTTTCGCGGTGATATGTGTCGCAGGTGTCATTGCCGGACGGGACTTTTGTCGGGGATCGATTGTACAGCAGATTAATGTTCTTGCGTAACCGATCCAAGTATCACGATGCATCCTACCGAGAGATATTAGGTCAAGTAAAGTAATCTCTTAGCAGTCACGCCAGCAGGAGCGAGGGGGAGTCCCACGCACATAAGATGGATATATATCCTGATTGGTTTTCGCTTCTACGATCACTACCCTCCGTCCTCGGAGGAGTTTTCCTGCTGCGCACCCGGGCCTAGCCCATTACCGATATTAACGCTAATTGGAGCTGCTATTGTCGCCAGATTGGTCGAAGTATTTTCTTTTAACGTCTCTCGTGAGCTACATTGATGAGAATCGGGACGATATCCAGCTTTTATTAATGAAGATAGGATTCTTATATACGTAGGAGTTTATAAGAGGAATGTTTGCCTGTTACATCGCAAAGCAATACCAATTACCAATAATTATTGATTATTTGAAAATATTATTTATATAATATTATTTTCTCGCGTGTGGAAATCTGTTCTCTTCTCGTTGTAACTCTGCTTTCGGAGAATCAGAAGTAGGATTTGAGCGAAAACGTGTCATCGGCCAACCGCCAACAATCGCGAGAGCCAGCAGCGTTGCTGACCCGGGCGCGGGCGTTTCGACATCGTTCGGCCATCTCGGGATGTCAGTCACGATCGAACGACATCCACGATCGAGCTGGTTCTCGTCACCTCTCCTCTGTTCCGTCGATCGGCCGCCGTAGTGTATTCCCGTGGCGTTCGACGAGGGACAAACATTCCCGGTAACGACCTTTCCGAGCTGAAATTCGGGCGGCGTGACGCGTAAACTTGTAAACGAGCGTGTTTAATACCGGTCTCTACGAGACCGCGCGGTCAGTCAGTTGGTGCACGCGCGCGCGCAGGTAGGTCGGCGCCGGATCAAAGGATCACATCTCTCCTACGCACATCGCGTCGTCCGCTGCCACATCGGGCTGCGCCCGGCTTCGTGATGGGCATGGGAACCGATTGCATTACGCCCGGTAACCCGTACCGGAAAAGCGGCGCGCCTCGCGAGATATCGTTTAGCCGCTTTTCGAAAGCTGCTACGCGGCGATACGGCGATACGGCGATACCCTCGAACGTACGCGTCAAAAGAGCTATTGATTTACGAAGCACCCATCGATCGCGGTTTTCTCCGTCGATCCACGAGTCGCGATTACTTTAGTCTTGAACATTCATTTAAGAATTTGTTAGGGTGTAGTAGACGTAAACGATTTATCGTGTTACAGGGGAACCGATCTTGATCGAGAAAATTATTGCGATGCGAACTATTGTGCAGAGTTTTTTTTATGCGTCTCTCTATAAGCAAGTAGCGTGTCGAGTAATAACGTCATTCGAGATTGCCGTAATTTTCCACCGCGCCGTGTATGGTTCGCGATTGCTCGAACTTGACGATTCCATGACTATTCATGAAACGCTGACGGGGTGGTTGATCCGAGGGATTGATGGACGAGTAGGGGACAATTTCATGTTTGTACGAGGCCGTACATCCGGCGGGTGATCTTGGCAGATCCGGTAGGACAATGCCGGCTCCTTTACTCCGCACCGTCCGCCTCTTCACCTCTTCACCACGCTGGCAATCCGTAAGCAGCCGCGATCCGAAAGGACCCTGGGGAACAAACAGAAGTATGATCCAACATAAAAGAGTGCCGCCACGTTGTCCTGTCAGGATTTGTCCTCGGTGTGCTCAAATTTGGATTTATGCATGGCAAAGCCTGCTCGTTTGCCACGCATGCAAATTGCTCGATGTGCCGCCATGAACATCATTCCTCGTACGCAAAGAGAATCCTACAGATTGCACACAAGACAGAAAAAAAGATGAAATCGAGACAGTAAAGAACGCATCAGACCAAAAATAAAAATGTTGCGAAAGATGATTTTTCTAGCCAGTCGTAAACCTTAGAAAATCATATATATCCCGATATCCGGCGTCTTTTAAAAAATAAAATGGCTAGCAATAGTTTAGTTTAGAAAAAGAAAAAATTTTGCAGATATTTAATGAAATTTTAGCGCACCGAGAGCGAATTTTTTCATCGAAAGTATAGGATTCTATCGTATCTCTGTATTCACGAGTTTATCCGAATTTTCGGGTTTGCATCTCTTTCAGAGGGAATCGTAGATAGTTTATTGTCAGCTCGATATTCTTTCTCAGCGGTAGCATTCACGTGATCGTGGTATCGATGCGGCGCGGGCCTCCGATATGCCGGGAGGTAAGTGTTTGCACTGGTTAGGGTTACGTCCGAGGTACGTTTGACGTAGAGATTGGTCAGTTTGGCGGCGCAAAACTAGGTTCGTTAGCTGATTGAGTTAGCCCGCTCTCTCGCGGTCAGCACTGATTAGAACAAACTGACCGGCCTACGCAGCTTGATTGCGGAACAAGGATGGACGGATGGACGTCGCGTTCATTCGCGTACGGTATGTAGAGAGAAAGGTAGAGAGACGAAAGATGACGAGAAGAGAGAGAGAGAGAGAAATGGCGATAGAGGGACGAGAGGAAGAGAGAATCAATGGGATTTGTCGGGTAGTCGTGACCACGACCGGTTGTTTTCGGATTTCGTTCCGCCTATTGCGGTAGCGGAGCGGAGCGGAGCACGAACGATACGATACTCTGCTATCTACGTGAGCGGACTGCCAACGGCGACGCCGTTCGCAATACCGGACTATCGGAGATGGCCGACTTGACTAATTGGCAATACTTCCTCCCGAATGACCATAAACGACGCTCGCCACCGAGCCGTGCCACCGAGGATTAACCGCGAAGATGTAACCCCACTAGAGAGTCGTTATTTCATCGAGGAGCATGATTTGCGGCGAGTATCCGCGGTATAGCTTGCACAGGTGATGTTAGGTAGACAAAACATTGCAAAAGATTCGTCAAAGGCTAATTAAAAGAAAGTTTTTGATATATTTTACTGATTTATTCCATTTCCAATGTGAGCACACGAAAAAAAGACCAGTTATTTCGACATATAATGGAAAAAGTTTACACGATTCTTAAGTTCGAAATATCTAAAACGTATTAATGTCTATTAATCAACAATATCAATCATCTTTTTCTTGCACTAACAATAAGTAAGGAGAATAGATTGCGTTCAGGCTGCGTGTTTCTCGAATTTAACAATTAGCTAGAGGCAAAAGACGCGAATAAAGTAAGCATCTTTGTTTTGTAAAAATAGTAAAGAGAGAATGGAATGAGACAGGTCTTTGGCGACCATGTTCCTCGAGAGACAGCCTGGTAGAGGCGAAATAAGAGCTAAAGAGAGAGGAAGAGAGTAAGCAAAAGAAAGAGAGAGAGAGAGAGAGAGAGAATGGAGTAGAGTGCACCCCTCGTTAGGAGACGAGGTAGAAGCTGAGAGGTTCGCCAAAGAGCGATGCACTCGAGACCTGCATCCCCCAACTGGCGATGAAAAAACATGGCCGACAACTCGAGTCAGCCGAAAGGTCTTCCATCGTATCCGTTACCTATCGACTATCTGTCACCGCGCAAGCTCAGCGAAAAAAGCTTTGGAAAAATATATAATATATTATAATAATATTCAACTTAATTTTTAAGTTAATGTAATAGGGTAAATTAATATATACCAGCGTAGTGAAATGATAATATAAAAAATTGCGATAACTTGGTACAAATAATTATTTGATATGTAGTATGACCGAATTGGAACTCTTCAACGTATTTATTTATTACCACAAATGTGTGTTTGTATTTAATCTTAAATAATTAATCACGCGAGAGATATACGCGCTTATTTGTAAAGTATATTAGCAAGCATAATGATCTGGCACTTTTGACTCTTCCTATTATCGAGCAAGAAGCCTCATTGTCGCCGAATTAGCGTTCTCGTCCGCGCCTTTTCTTTTTACGCAGGCGTTTACGAGCGGTCAGTCCCATTATCGTGAGGCCCCATTCAGCTTCGCCTCTGCCACTATTTTCTTTCTCTCTCTTGCGGCACGCGGGCCTAGTTTTCATTCATCTCCAGTCTGCTGATGGCCTCGCTGACCTCGACGTGGACCCGAGATGAATATTACGTTCGCCGCAATACGCCCTTCATTCGCCCTCCGTCTCGCTCCTTCTCTCGCGCGGGGGACCGCTCGCCTTTCATCTCCTTCTTCTTTTTCTCGTCCGCGACCACGAATCTTTTTCTGATTTTTTCTAGGCGCGACAGAAAGAAACGTTCCCAGGAAGATCCGTATCTAAGGGATACGTGCCACGAGGCTAAATCGTTTGACAGCGTCTCGTGTTGCATTTTGCTGCATTTTATTTCCATTCTCGTCGGCCGATGCCCTCTTAAGACATCTTCCGCAGAATTCTTCAAAAGTTCCGCGCGACGCGTAAAATATAGTCCTCTATTGAGAATTACGCGCGCGGCGCATAACTAAAGCTCGTTCGTGAAAAATTTAAGAATGCCATTAAGCGAACATGTTTAGACATTACAACTCTATTCATAGAGTCTCACAATCAGATTGAGAGGCTAAATAGTAAGAGGCCAGAGATGGTCAAAATTTCTCTTCACAAGAAAAGAAAAAAGTTTAATGGCAACGCAAATTACTCTTCGCGATTGAGAGTCTCAATTCAATTTGAGGGTATGTCCACATTTCGACGTTCTTTTTGAGTGCAATGCGCGGCGCACAATTTGTTCGCTAAATTCTAAGAAAGGAGCGTCATTCAAACGCGGCAGGAACCGTGGCGCATCTGGAGTACGTGATGCGCTTCTGTAACGTTCGAATCATCGAGAGGAAGGGACAGTCGAAAGAAGCAAAGCGAAACTCCGAATCAGGAGCAAAAAGAAATACACGATTGTTACGATGCATGGCGTGGAAAATCGCTGTAGCCACGTGTAGGCGAACGCTGATTAGGGCCAATTATGTTACTACGTCATCTTTAATTACGAATAGGAAAGAAATCGAAATGTCTAAGGTATATCTACGAAGCGATGCACTCGATCTTATCTCTCCTGCCGATTGTATTCCGACAATTATATCGTAGCGTAATATCTTTATAACCGCGGCGCATGTGTACGTGTGTTTAACCGACGCAATACGTTTCCGCTGTCAGCATCAGATTAGTCATAAACGAGGTTTAGACACCTGAATCGAAAACAGAGTGGCCTGATGTAGCGAAGTCTGTTGCGAAGGAAGAAGTAAGGAGGAGAAAATGAGGAGGAGGAGGTGGTGGTGGTGGTGGCGATGGCGGTGGAGAAAGGAGATGAGCAGAACGATGTAAAGAAGAAGAGAGAGAGGAGGAGGTGGGCCCCCGGAGGCGGGGGGGGGGCAAGAGTATAAACAAGAGACGGTCCCCGGCCACCCAGCTAGCAGCCTCCTCTCGCTCTTCGTCGTTCTTCTGGCCCGACTTCTTCGTTCTTCTCTTCCTCTTTCTTGACCTCCTCTCCCCTCGCCCTCCTTTCCATCTCGCCACCAAGTACTCCTCCTCCCGCTGGCTGCGCTCGATATTCAAACTAATAAATTAGGAGGCCCTCCGGGGCCGGGCCCGCGTATGAATCATCTAAAACAATGGAATGCAGACTAAGATGGCGCCTCCGAGTCGTCGATCTCGCTCTCTCCTCCTCTCGTCACGGATCTCCTCTCGGATCGTCGCTCTTTCTTTCTCTCTTCCTCTTCTCCCGAGGCTCGTGGGATATACAAAACGGCGGTGCAGACTCTCACTGACAGCGCGACGACAGACAGTCCGTCCGTACTTGGTATCGGGAGGTCCTTTTGTCTCCGCCATGACAGTGGTTCTCATCGGCCGGTGGCGGGGCCCGTCCTGTCCCGTCCGCCGCGAGGCCCATAAATCACGCGATCGAGCGTCGCGCCGTGAACCCTTTACAAGGTCCCTCTACGAAGCAGCAGCGTCTTTACCGAGATGCAGACTCCTCTTTTTCCGACATTCGCGACTGGAAGGATAGATAGGAGATTTACTTCGAGCACCGGGGGGACAAGTTCTCCCCAGAGGTTTACACGCGAGTGTCTGTCAACCCCGCGAGCAGTTACACGGCGAAACGTAATAGCGTTCCTACCAATTGAGCCGGTGAGATCACAAAAGGACCCGACTCGCGTATTTGAAATCTTATAGGTATAATAATGTAAAGAGAGATAAATACTTGAAATATTAGCTGATAGAGAGGGAGAGAGCTAAAAAGTAATTGCTTTAAAAATAAAATACACACAATGATAATGATAAAAATAATATATTAAATGACGTAACTTTTACAAGTAATCAGAAAGATAAAATTATTTTAGTGAGTCAGCGTGTATTTCGCAAATAGTTTGTATATTATGCAATGTGACATAACATTCAATCGAATACCGAGTACTTGCTTCGAGACAGTTCAGGCTAAAATTAATAGATTAATAGGTAGATCGTCCCGTTATTGATGTTATTTCGCAATTATCTAATTAAACACGTAACAGTCATACATGATGATCGACACCGCCTGTTACGGATGAGATCATTCTCGCTGCGATCCATGATTTCGATTACATGCGAAAATGTGTATGTTGATCAAGCCGGCGAAGTAGAACCCGTGTCCTCGTTGCTAACATCGTAGAAAGTGATACGTGGGATGTTGACTGGCGCGCCGCGGCCAGTGGAGAGATAAATCAAACGCAAAAACTATATCGCAGATCGCGGATAACGCGAACCTTTTATGACGGGGCATAATTTATAGTCTTATCCATCGCCAGATGCGTGCAGTGAGATTCTATTGAAAAAAAGGGCGAACGAAGAATCGGCAGAATCCTCTATTTTTTTTTCTTTAAATTCTATTTTTCAGTTACTTGAAGAAATTCTATTTCACGTAAGACATAGCAACGGCAATTATTTAATATATTTCAATGTTACACGTAACATGTCATTGCTGTTTTTGCGTTACACGACAGATCGGTCGAAGTCGAAGAGTATTAAAGCCGTCCGTCACGTAGACACTCGATTTTCGGTAACGACGGTTAGTCCATCGAGGCAGAACGATGGGTCGATTGTGTTTAGCGCCGATGGTGCGCGGGTGGCGTGCGCGCGCTAAGAGCGGACCAAAAATAAATCATGCCACCCGCGCGGCCGCCGGCGATCATCCCCCTGCGAAGCGTGACCGTGTTGGCCAACAATGACCATTGTCCGGCCGATACGCGGCCACTCGAAATCATCTCCGGTCACAAGTCATTACCTTTTCATTTTAAAGCACCCCCTACCACGTCGGCCGGCTGCTAGCTTTCACGGGAAACGGGAAACGCACGAGGGGAGGGAGGGACGTAACGCACGCCGAAGCGCGCGCGCGCGGGGATGATTTCGCTCGGAATCCGCCGCCGCGTTCGTGCGGCTGACGCCGTTAAATGAACAGACATGCGGATGTATTTTTGTCACGTGCGAGGGAGTAATTAACGCGCCGTTAATCGCGTTCAACGTAAATGCATCGTGCGCGAGCGCGATCATCGTCTCATGGTCATAACTCACCAGAGGATCGCTATCGTTTAATGAAGCGTCCTAGAAGCCTCCTGGCTGTCGTTTTGATAATACGCCCTCGTTCGGATCGATCAATTAATTGCGAATCGGTTCTAGTTCGATTCGCGTCACGAAACGTCGCAGTCGCGTCGCATCAGGCTTCTCACCATCTCGAGCACCATCTTAACATTCGTATTGTGAGGATCTCTAAATAAAATACACACAGAAGGTAATAGTTAAAATACAGTTATAAGACAGATTACACTGACATTGCTTTTGCCGAGAGAGGGATACTTTCTAATTACTTCTACGTCCGTTAGAGCACTGAAGTCCATTACAAAATTTTCAATTAGTCGTACGTTATTATCGTCGTTACGTTCTTTTAATCTACCTGTGGGGACAATGTTCCGCGTGACGCGGAATTAAAACGCAGAAATCCGCGCCGGCGAAACCGCAGACACCCCGAGATCGAGGAGCGGCGAAAGACGACGACGACGGTTTCACGACGGACGGACGAACAACGGATAACCATAGAAATTATGCGCGGACGCTGCTTAACCGTAACTGCGGTCGATCCGCAACGGCCTTCGTCGCGGCAACATAGTGACCAATTTCACCCGAACCACTGTCATCGCCGCGCACCGGACCATGGCGAATAGTCGCTTCTTTTGCCGCGCGGATGTCGTGAAAATAACTATGCGTGGCCGTACGCCGATTCGAAAGAGCCTGGTGCTTATACGCGATGGCCTCCCGCCGCCGGTCGTCGGGACATCGGCAGATACCGACCGTGAAATTCATGGTCTGCGCGATTCTTAAAACGAACGTCTCCCATTTCATTTCCCCCGTTCGCCCTTCCTGCCTTCACCTTTCCCTTCGCGTCCTTTTTGTTCGCGGTTCGAGAATTCAATTAGTCCGAGAATTACGTTTAATCGAGACCATCCGATATACGCCTCGCGTTATTGAGCTGAAAATCAGTAGGTCTTGAAGCGATGTCCCTCTTTTAATTTTTTTCGTTTTTCATGCGAATTTTAGTGAACGTTTGAACGCAGCACGACGCCGTATATTTCGCGTTTTACGTTATTTTCTCAGACGGCAAAGAATCGCAAGTTGGATTTCTACGTAACGGATGCAAACACCTCGGCGCGGACGACGCGACGCAACGCGAGGCGACGCGCGACGTTTCCGCAAATCGCGAATCCGCGAAACGATTTCGCTCGTGTCCGCGGCACTTCCTGGCAGCGTCGTCGGCGTCTCCATCCTGTCGCATAATGGGATAGCGGCAGCGGTTGTTTCACGAGTTGTTCACATGCGGAAAACCGTGGAGGAAGGGGCGTGACGGCGCGTCGCGTCGCGTTGCATCGCCTCGCCTCGCCTCGCCTCGCGTCGTCCACAAATGACATTATAATCGCCGGGAAGATTTTTCGTCGCGTAGTCGCCAAATGACCGTCGTATACACGCGTATGGATGACGCGCACACGTGTAAGCGCGTGCACATATATATATAGTTGTATAACGAGCGAGGTATAACCTGGCCACGGCCCGTTTAATTCGATATTCCAAGGGGGTGGAGCCACGAAAAAGGCAGCGCGCAGAGAGGAGCTTTTTTTCGAGCCCCGCTAATGAATCGACAATTTACGAGAGTTTCACGGCTCGCTGGAGCTTGTGTGCTTTGGCATGGTCAGGACTATCTCCTTCTTTATCTCTTCCTCCCTTTCTCTTTCTCTCTCTCTCTCTCTCTCTCTTTCTCTCCGTGTGTGTGATCTCCGTTTCTCTTTTCCCGTCAGCCAGGGCTTTTTTTTCACCGCGCGCGCGCGCGCGCGTAGCCGCGCGTTTTCTCCGTTCTCGAGAGAAAGGGACCAAGGATCTTGGGAAGAAACCCAAAAGAAATTGTCAGTGATCGATGGCCGCGAGGAGGCCACCGAAAAAGAGCGTGATTCTGCGACGAGGAAAAATGCCTGGGAGTCGAAAATTTTCGCTGAAGAGATTTCCACCACGGTACACGAGAGACTTCCATTTCACGAGACGCGAGGATGATCGATACGGGAGCGTCAGTGGCACCGGCTAGACGCTTCCATCGTTTGGCGCAGATTGCTCCGGAACTGTCGTCACTCTTCGCGTGGCTTAGGTTCATACTTCATTGCGCTCGTATTTCCTCTTTTCATATCTGTTCTAAATAACAAACAATTCAAAGTATCTTTCTGGCGAACAATTGCGGCTACGTGACGCTTCTTCCGGGTTCGGTATTTCTTTTCCCTCGAGTGAAGCCATTTGGCTCTCGAATCCGGAAGGCGATGATTTCGGCGCGAAAAATTGTTCGACGATCGCCTCCAGTGCATGGATACCTGAAAGGTGCGTACAATGTCTCGCCATCTGCGACTTCCTCGTCAATAAAAACGGCACCGCAGCGCAACACGCTCGCGTGACGTAATAATAATGGTTCTAGTTTCGTTGCGCAGACAGCCGCGGCACGACAAAAGGCCCAGCATGTCGTTTCTGCGGTTTTGCGGGCGCCGAGCAGTCCGTAGACGCGCGCCACGAAATTTTGAGGTTCTCGTGGACGGGAGGGAGGAAAGGGGGGGAAGAAACGGGCCCTAAACTGCGGACCCGTCACTTTAAGCTGTCTCTCACAACATCTGACCTGTTTCGTCGTAAAAGTAAATTAAATGCATCATGAAAATTTTCACGAAAATTATATGGTTGATATTTTGATACTGAGTAAGTAACTATGTTGAAGATTAATTTTACATTAAAAGAACATAATATACGGCACATATGTGCTCGATTCAATATTGTAAATTACGACACTAATCAAATCGTGTTCTATATGTGAAGGAAGCTGAAATCCAGTATGTAGCGCGTGCATTGAGCATTAAACTACCGTTGCTTCCGGTGGATCCCGACGTTTTTGTCTTTAAATCGTGCACGCTCCAAACATCCGCGTTCGCGCAATTTGACGTCTGCTACACCGGTATACCAGATCCGTTTCTCGAGCTTTTGGATCTTGAGTCATTGGTCGGACGGCCAATATACTCGGTCAGTATAAGAATGAATGCCCACTCGATAAACCGGAAGGATACTGCGGTACTTCTTCCGAGAACGTGATTCTTGACGTTGCGTATACTCGTAACTGTTGCAACTCGGTCAAATTTCCGGTAAAATGTCATCTCTTCTTTTGAGCATGTGAACCTTTCGTGTTTTATCTTAAATTCACATGATTATAAAAATTGAAATCAATAAAACAAAAACAGCCTTCATAATCATCGTGTCTGATGCGATCTCGTTAAAAATCGTGCCAAATAAGATTTAACAAAGTATAAAATTCGTAGAAAATGATACGTGATATGATTTTTTCTTCCCGAAGTATTAAGCGTGCGTAACGAACGGCGCGGGATGGCCGAAAAACACAAGGGTGGAAAGAAAGAATTAATATCTCGCGTCGGAGTGCAAGCCGTGTAATCTTTGTCCCGTGACGACGACGGCCGGCTTTTTCGGGTTTTTCCTGCCGGTGAAAAACTTGGGAGCCGTGAAATTAAAAATTCATCTACCCCGCGTGGTCTCGCTTAAGGGCGTGCCGCTGTCGTTCGTGAAAAATTGGCGGGCATTTATTTTCTCGTTAAGGACCCATGGAGAGGATTGGAGTCTCCTCGGTGTCCTGCTCGTGTCCCCGTGACCCGATACTATTAATTTCGTCCTTGTTTCGTCCCAACGGGAAGGGGAAAGCGCGGAAAAAAAATGCTAATGAAAAGTTCTGTCGTCGCGCAATCTATTTTTGTCGGTCAATTCGAAACTTTCTTTAAACACCTAAAAAGAGTTTTTTTTTATATTTATTTTAGAGATTTATTTAATATTTTGTACATTTTGTGTGTGATGTAAAAAAGATTTACGAATTTTTTTGCTTTTCTTTGAAATCTTCAATGTGCCTGAAATAAGCGATATAACTATTTAGTGTATAAGAGGAAGTATGTGTGAATTATCTTGATACAAAAATTGTACATTTGTGCAACAGCATGTCATATCCACTTCCTGTGAGGAAGGCGAGGGTCGGCCGAGACCTAGTTGGTTTCCAACCGATTTTCCAAATTGTAGTACGCAAAGTTAAAGAAGCCGTGCTACCCTGTAATTTTACGCATTTTCTTCGCAAAGGACGAGACTTCGCTCCTCGTCTCACGAACCATAATTATAATAACCGACTAGCGTCCACCGATGGACACCTTCTCCGAGTTTAGTCCCGTGTCGGACCTCGTTTGGGTTTCCACCGTTCACGTGCAACGCCGCAGAGAGAACTGCCAAGCCATAATTATATTATCCAGATAATTCCGAAAAAAAACGTGCTTTGTGACGCGCTACGCCGAGAAGACACACGATGGATGGACTGTTCGCAGTCCGTTTCTTCTCAGGCTATCGAGCAGAAATATATCGTGGTTCGTCGTATCCTCCTCCTTTTACACCCCGATCGAAGGGTCGCTAGAGGGTCGCGCGACAATTTGTCCCGTAAGCGCGACGCGTTCTCATGAAGGAGAAGTTTGCGCGAAACCCTATTCACGTGTTCGAAGACAGCTCTCTGAGAAATGGATCTATAATAATGTAAAATACGTTTCTTATAGAGAGAGTCCCAGAATTAAGAAAATACAACTCAAGAAACAATATCTAAGGAAACTAAATCTATAGTAGCAATTCTTTCTTTTAAACATAAAATTTTATCATATTTTATGCAGAGAAGAATTTTCTCGAGACAAAATAGAGAAAAATGTCTTTCCATCCATTCGCGTTTGAAACGTATTGTCATTCGACGAAAGTGGAATGATCCGTGGATGACATGCGAAAATTTATCTTACACACTTGTGCATAAATGTTCATATGCCGCGCAGGGTATATTCTAGCCTGCAGGAAGGACTCGCGGCGTCGAAAGGGAGACAGAAGGCGTGCAGGAAACGGGACACATAGCAAAAACATAGGCGCCGGCGCTATGCAGAAACCGTCACCGCCAAAGGGCCCGTTCTCGGTATTATTTTCGGCTATGAGAGAAAGACTCGCGTCCCCCCTGTCCCCCCCTTACTACTCCGAAATCCAAAAGGAATGAACTGAACCGCGTTGTTCGCGCGGGTCTAAGCGTCTTTAGGCGTGCTAGATCTCTGCGACGCTGCGACGGCCAGAAATCGCGATCGTCGCGTCTTTGAAATGGCGCCGGTGACGTTATACGAAAGAAATTTTCGTGGAAACAGCGCCTGTAGCAAGAAAACTGGTAGGAGCAAAACGCGATGTAACTGCAGCATTGTTTTTTTTATCAGCGATTAAAATGATTTATACCGACGACACTATCGTAACTGGTTAAAATCTGGTAAGGATTAGAGCATGGTCGGGAAATAAGATTTCGTATTTTAGTCTTGTTTCTCACGGATAATAAATCTGAAAAGAGCGATAACATATTAATTTCACGCATCTCGTTTACCTTAAATAGAAAATATGTTAAAGAGCTAATCAGAATTCCGTGTGATATTGTCTATTTTGTTCAATAATTTGTTATGACGTGAATTAACACATATCGCAGAACATATGGTGTTCTTTTAGGGCAAATTATAGAAAACTTACCGCAGAAGTCAGATTGCGTTGAGTATTTCGCGATACTAGTCTTTCTTCGTTATCCTTGAGAGTCTCTAATTCGAAATGTTATCAATTTCACCGCCAGGGAAATTAATTAATCTACAGACTACATACTAAGAATGTATTAACACGGAGCAAGTTTGACTAATTTTTCCATTTATATTCTTCCGCGCGCTACTGCATGCATTTTATTATTTCACTTTGTACAGCACGTGCACATTTTAGTGAGCCACTGTTACGTATTTAGTAAGTAAATGAAGGGCATCGCCTTAAATTTATTCGGAAATGTTAGCTTGCAATTCCAGCGGATTTGTAAACGTCTTTTGCCTCTATTACCATTCGTTTTAAATTTAAATTTAATTTAGAAGAGCCTGAGGAAATTGAGTTATAATAATATTTTTTCATGGATGGCTTTAGAGTTTAATAATAGTAATTAATTGCTTTATCAATTTTTCCAGTTAATTAAGTAATTGTAATATATGTACTTATAAGAAGCTGAATATATATTCATGAAACATTAATTTGTGGTAATAGTATTAGATAGCTTTATTTCTATTATAAATAAATAAATATATATATATATATATATATATATATATTTATAATAGGCGGCCTTATATATATATATATATATATATATATATATATATATATAAGGTTTAAACGTAATTTAAATATAAAATAAAACATTGTCCATAGTTTCTATGAAAAAATCACGTATCTCTCTCTGCAAATTTATATCCGACTCAGATCCGAGTCTTTCCGTGATCGAAGGATGCAGCGGCAAATCGCGTCACAGCGGCAGTGACAGTTCTCGCGAAAGACAAAGGACGCGAAAGACGGTTGGACCAGCCGAGATGAAAACATAAAATGATTTTCGCCCGGTGATCATTAATTGTCGCGGTTGTCGCGACCTAGAGACACTTTAGTGGACCCGATCGGGGGCTTTTTGTCGATTTCCTGCGCCGCCGCCTGCGAGCCTTCGCGGGCCGCGCGGCGAAGTTAATGCCGGCCATCTTGGCGAACGCGGAGCACAATGGACGATCCACGATCCGCGCTCATCTCGTTGTATACGTGCGTGCGTGCATGCGTGCGTCCGTCCGGCTTGCGAGCGCACGTGTGCACGTGCACACACTTTAGATCCCGTCTAATTGATGCCGGGAGAGCGGCCCACACGCACCGAGTCAATCTTCGTTCGGTCGAACGTTTTGCCGCCTCTTCGTCCTGCTCCTTTTTTCGGACCGTCCCCCATCTTTCGTCATCTCATTCCTCCGTTCGCGCTCTCGACGGCTCGCATACGACTCGCCTCGGTTCGCACGGTATCGGCCGCCTTCTTCCTTCCTGCGTTTTGAACATTCGTTTCCTCTGCGGATTAACGTTATTAATTGCCTTCGCCCTTCGATCGAGATATCGAATGTCGATACGCGTGGCGGAACGATCGACGACAATCACCTTACCCACGGCGAACGTAGATAGAATGGAGCTTTACGCGGTCTCGGCGCGTCCGGAAAAACGCGAATCCGCGCGGAAAAAGGACGCGCGTTAAAGACGGGGCGAGAAATGCGGTCCTCTGCAGTCGACGTCGATTTTTTCCACCTTCGGCGGAGATACCAGGAGATCTCGGGAGGGTTGATCGTAAATTTGTCCAATTCTTAAACGAGCAGATTGATGTTTGCGGTGCAATGAAAGTGAGTCCGTAACGTCGTCCTTTTCTTCCTCGTAAGCGGGCTCTTAAATCAACTGTTAATCACGATCGTCTGCCGACGACAGTATACGCGGAAAAAGCTCTATTAGGATCGATTCGTCGCATTTCTCGAAGAGGCATGCTCTATTTCCACAAAAATCACACAAGTGTTAAGTTATTAATAATGATAATATTATTGCGTGAATAATTTTCAACGCGTACATGCATCGTGCTTTCTCGAATGCTTCATTTAAATTTCAATTTTTCCGTCATTTTTATGCTCATGGTAATATTTTCGAACGCGAATGGTTGCCGTATACGACATCGAAAGCGACATCGCCCTGCGAAATGCGCCGTATAAGTATACAGAATTCGGCGGTGTTATCCCGGCGGGACGCGGCGTAGGCATCCTTAGAATTCGGCGGGCGCTGAAAAGCCGCCCGTAAATTCGGCGCGTCGCGGCGTATTCCCGGAAGTCGGAAGCGCGTAAATCCCGAAAACTTCCAATACTCGTCCGGAATTTTCCACGACCAGATCGTTACTTTGCCCTCTCATAAACCTGCCTGAGATCGAAGCACGAAGAAAGCTTTCCGACGCGGCGGTCCCCGGAAAGGACGTAATATTCACAGGCCATTTGCGGCACAATGCCGCACGTTAACGACGACAATGGATACGATAATGAGCGCCTCGGGCCAAGAAACTCCTACCTGCGCCTCCGTAGTTTATTTCTTTTCGCGAACTAGCGTCGCGCATTCGCTGCGAATTTTCAATCGGTTTTCAAAACTCGTTAAATCCATTATATAGTTAGTGGATTCGTGCAGAAAATATGAGAGAACATGTAGGAATCCTTAAGCGACGTTGCCAAAAAATTGAACTACAATACTGTCCGATAGAATGTTACCATTACTTTCATATAGAGAGATCCAGTTAAGCATCTAGAAATGTTATTTGTTCGTATTATAAAAATATCCACTTGTGTAAATTTTCTTAATCGAGATATTGCGAGCTCTGTCTCCCAACGGATACGGTCGTCGTGCGCTCATCACCCTCTTCATTTTGCCCGATATCAGGGTTAATAACAGTATTCCGTGGCGAGAAACGGCGGCTAACAAAAGCAGGGAAATAGGCGCAGCGTGTGACGAAGGATATTGAACTCCGCGACGAGCATTCTCCTCGAAGGAAAACCAGGAGGAGGAAGCCCATTGCGGCAGAAGTCGCGGGGGCGTTGTCGGAGGGGGTAAAGGGGACAGAGGCGGGGGACGGAGCGTAAAGAAAGAGGAAAAGCGACAAACGAGTATATGTGGAAGCGGCGAGCGTCACGGGGACAGGTAGAAATGACATGGAACGGCGAAGCGAGCGAGCGAGCGAGCCATGCGGCGTATGACGGCAAAACAAAAGAAGCCAATAATTTCGGGCAATTTGGGGGCAGTCGCGCGAGACCCGCGAAACAGAGAGAGAGAGAGAGAGAGAGAGAGAGAGAGAGAGAGAGAGAGAGAGAGAGAGAGAGAGAGAGAGAGAAAGAGAGACGAGCTCGCGTGACCGAACGAATGAACGACCGGCCGAAGCATCGTTCTACAACAACGCGATGCGACGCATCGCGCGCGCGGTGCAACGCGCGGCGCGGCCGCCGCCGCCAACAACCGTGCGACTATCCATCGGCGAACATCCTGGCGGCTCACACCCCGATTCGCCCTCCGCGCGCCTCCTCGCTCTTTTCGCCGCTTCGTTCGGTCACCGACGCGACGTGCCGTCACGACCGCGAGCGCGCGATTACGCACAGCCGGCCTATTATAACTATAACATATATAACGAATACTCCACTCGATCAGGGGTGCCTGCGACTAACCACACTTCCTCCTAATGACGGACACGACAGCGGAAGCTAAGGGTCGATCACTTCTCTTTCTCTCTCTCTCTCTCTCTGCCCCGGTTAGTTCGATTTCCCTAATTCGATGGTCGTTCTTTGTATTAGAATCGGAGAATTATCGTTTTCCAATTGTCCTAAATTCATATTTAAAGAGAACTGATTGTGATTTTATTTACGGGATTATAAGCTTTCAGCACGTAATCTCCATTTTTTTTTCTAAATATAAATTTAGAACTGTTTGGAGATAAGCTTTTCAATTGCATAGCAGATTATGTAAGGTCTTATCTCTTCTTACGATCGGTGTTGCATGCATAATTTATTAGAAATCTAGTATACGGCGGTTCAGGTGACTTTTATTCTGGTAGCGTGAAAATGACGTTCTATAGGGGTTTCGCCTGCATGTTTCGCAACGTCTACGAAGGAGTGTACTTACTTGGCTGCCACCGCGATTTACAGTCCTGATATGTCTCCTTTGATCGCGCAGGCCGGTTCGCGTCGCGGCTACCGGACATTGTGACAACGCGACGCTATAATATGCTCGCCGTATAGGTATGCCTCTCCCTTTTCCCTGCCTGCCCTCCTGCGAAACTCTTCTCCGTTTCTCGAGTCTCCTCGCATCGCCACTCGGATTATTCGTTACACACGCTTGGCAATAAGACTACGGGGTACAATATAAACGTATGACACACGCACGAGGTGGAGCGGCGCGAAGCTAATAGTCGACTCGGCCGTTCATGCAGCCACGCTCGGTTTCCGGTGCCGAGCCGGATCGGACACCGAACCGACAGTGTCGATCACGTCATCGCGTAAATTCTAATATTACGAAGACACGCCTGTGAAAACGCGTATAATTGACGTATCCTACGATTTATCTTAAAAATAAAAAATACCTTTAATTTTTTTTCATTTTAAAACGTTATTTCGCGCGAAGTACCTATATTATATCTTGTGCTGAATTTATCCTATATATCTTGGATTTGACGTAACTCAATTAAATTTAAAAATTTAATTAAATTTATCTTTCAAATACAGTTTTTCAAATTCTCATCGCTACGATAATTGCAAATTTTTGCACAGTGCGCGATTTGGGACTTGCACACAAGACAGTTATTCTCGAGAATGTCGCTGATTGGTGCCCTCCACTGTTAAATATTAAAGGCTGAAATTAAACCAATACCTTGAGATTAAATAACATTTTGTTATTTTTAACTACCATGTGTGTCAAAATTTATTATTTTAATTGCTTTAGTTGAATTAACGACATGTTGAGTAAGAACAGTGGCGACCTATAAGAATGGTTAAAAATGACTTAAATTGAGTATAATTTGACACTATGAATTTAACACAGCGCTCATTCCCTTTCGAGTTACACGCGAGTTATGAAGTTCTCGCTTCGAAAGCAAGCCGCCTTCGTACGTGCTCGATTAACGCATCGCGGCTAGTAACTTGCGCGCACGTACGTAATTTACGCTTATTGCTTCTTATAGCCGTTTTGAAATACGGAGTCCGACTCGTCGTCCGTCCGAATTCGGTGCTAAGCCACTAAGTAAAGTCGATTCGCTCGATCGGGTATCGCTGCACGTCTCGGGGAGAGTACCGTCCGCGACTCCAGATGCCCCCAGGGCAATAACTTTAACTCACGTCCGTGCCGAGATGTTAATATCTGAAACCCTATACGCTTCGCGCAGCTGACATGCGCGGGTCATGGTGCATTATTATAAAACGGATCTCACATGCCGAGAATCTGTCGAACCTATCTTTAAAATATATTACTATGAGGGAAATTGAATCAAATCAGAAATTTTGCTTTGCCAGGAAACAATTAACAATAATGATTTTTTACCCGACCCAACTGGCTCACCTTTATTAATTATAATCGTCACGACGTTTTGACCATTGGTTTTGGTCCTTCTCAGGAAAACTAAGAAAAAGAAATTTTATTTCACAGCGCGTTACCGTTCAGTTGAACGTTGTACTTGCGTAATCATATATAGCGATCGAATTCTGTCTGATGTGACTGTCAATGTAATGTAAGCAAGATGAGCAATAATGTTCCACGATAGTTTCACCGTTTGCGCGCACGCACGTGCACGTGCGGCGACCAGCGTAATTATTAATGATCATTGATCGAGAAAAATAATTTATTCGCTCTTTTTGCTTCATGCCGTCTTAGATCACTATTTTCTCTACGTTTAAACAAAGAATTAGAGCAATGCTGCAATGTATTAAAATTCGAAGTTATTCATACTTTTGCTTTATGAAATTCATGATAGGATTTGTGCAATATACGTCAAGATCCTGACTACAAGAAACTGAAATCAGTACACCCTCGCGTGTCGTGTGCTATATGGTACATACATGCTCGTGCGTGTGCAGGCGTAGGTGCGCACGGAAAATCGCGAGGTGGGGGAATAATGCGGGGTGGTCGGTGGCGAAGAAAAAGTTGGAGCGGGCGATATTTGCCGTACGCGCCATCCGACAGGGGGTAATAAATAATGTTTCATCCTGCGAAGCGCGGCGGGAACGAAGCGCGCACAAGCTCGCGCTTCCGCGTTCGCGTGACGGATCGATTCAATTTGCCGATAGTCAAACGCTTTCCTATGATACCACGAAGTTAAAGCCCGTTTCGATCGCGGCGGTAAATGCGCCGTAAGCGCGCGTTAACCCTTTCTCGATCAAATCAATCTCGGCGATGCGACCCGTTCCGTGGAAAGCTGTAATTTTCTTACTCTCTACCGTGTGTTCTTTTCCGCGTCTCTATTTTTGTACCGCTACCGTTACTCGCAATTATCGTCATAAATTAGATATGGGAAAATGCATCGGATACGAGGCACATCAGGCGTAGTCGTATAGTCGTCCTTTTTCTGGCAAATTTGTAGTCGATTTTTCCCCTACAGTTCTCAACGGGGGAATATAATCGCGAATTTATTCAGCGTTGAAAATTAAGGGAATTAGGGAAACTAAGTGTACGCATACATAGAAGTGAAACGCATTCGCGTAGAAATAATAATCTGTCGCGAACGATCGCATTTCACGAGGGTCTCTCAGTCGGACTGTGAATTTCCGACGGATCACCATAATTTCGCTTATGGTTAGACTGTCATCTCTGATGGGTGAGCTGTCAGTCCGCGCGGAGAAACCACGTGTACATCTGCGAAACGTATCCGCGTACGGTGTCGACGTTTAATAAATTTCAACGCATCTCGCGTCAAAACGGACGTAAGTAGCGAATGTGGGGCATTTCACAGATAATTACCATGGCCGTTAACACTTGCAATCTTTCTCAACATGTAAGATGTATAAGCGAATCGTTGATGTGACTTATTTTTAAATCAGCAATACCGTGATTGGAGGTATCCACGGAGTAAATAAATAAAATCGAATACATAAGTGAACAATAGTCATGAAAAAGATACAATAATAATACGTTGAGTTTTAATAAAATTAAACTCCGAAGTGCTAGAATTAATATCACGAGATATATTTTAATGAGTAAATTTTATATATTTACTCACGACAAATATGAAATTATAATGTTTCGTTATTACCGCGATTGAATGAAGCTGACAAAGTATTATATCGATTGTGTTTAAATTATGTCATAATGCGTTAAAATATTATTATATATGTACATCAGACACAATCTTTAAATATTAGGAAAAATATCGGAATAAATTTTACAATACAAAGTTATTTTTATTTTTATTTTATACTATATTTAAAAAATATCTTTTATGCTCTTACGCGTACATACATATATTTACAACAGATTTTATATATTGCCGAAAAAATAATATCACTGATATATATTGCTATCTATCGGTATTATTTTCTCTTCCGATTACGCTCCACTTTATCGAAATTTCTCCTCGCACCCGGAATTCATCGCAAGGGCGGATATATTCGTTTGGCGTCGAAACCAGTCGCCAATTACGATTGCCATTCGAGAAGCGAGTCGACGGTAGGCAATCGTCGATATACGGAAAAAACGCTTTCGGCTGCGTCGGAAATCCATTCCTGCCCGGCAATTAATCCGCGTGCTTTCCGTGCTTTCGCGACGATTCCGGCCGCGTTCTGGTATATTCTTGCGAATCGATGAGCGAGCGCACGAGGGACGCGCACGGTAACCATAATCGGAGACGTGGGTGGCCGCTATGATTTCTTCGGGACTATCTGCCGATCTCAATAGTCGGAGTAATTCCACGGTAACTCTCTTTCCTCGGGTCCCTTAACCCCCGCGTGTGGTCCCCTACCCGCCTTCCTTTCCCTCTTCCGTCCTACCAACCCCTTCGACGTCTCTCGGCCGAGGCGAGCGAGGCGCATTCTGACACCTACGACTGGCCATGAGACGCGCCACGGCAAAAAGTACTGAAAGAAGTCCGGCGACCGAGCCCGGTTTCCAGTGTCGGTTAGGCCTCCCGTCGGCCTGGAGCCAACCAGAAACCAGAAGAACCACTCTGGTACGCTCACATAGCCACACCTCTGCAACCAGCCTGATTCCTCTTCTCCCTCGAGTGCCCGGTTCCCTCGCCTACCTCTCGCTGCTCCCGTCTCGCTCTCGTGCTCCGGCCGTGCTCCTCCCCCCCTCCGTCCTTTCTCTCTCGTCTACCGTACCGTGCCAGACTCCGCCAGATTTTTTTTGGTGCTCTGCGACCGTCAGATGAGAGCTGGAGCCCTCTGCGGGCTCGTACGGCAAGTTGTGGCTAACTTCAAAATTAAATTCGCGATTTCTTCCTCGTTCTTTGCTCCGGGAGAATTTATTTTTTCGCAATCCGACTGTCCGATTTCGACAATGAAAGCACGCGTGGTTACGAATCGGATGAGTCTCGAGCATTCGCAACGGATAGTCCGTAACGTCGACTATCATTTCTTTGTTTCTGGTGCTTAATTTTATGATGTACTTTTGGTATTTTTTTAAAATAGATTTGATTAAACTTAATCGGAACTGTATGGATTGATTCAAAGTAAGTTTGATAGTATTTTAATCTGGTTATCGTAAGAGAATATCAAAAAATCATTTTTCATCCGGACTAAGAGGAATTTATCTTTCCGTCGGCAAACGCTTGAATGTAGTTCGCCATTGATTTCGCAGATCGTGTCTTAAACATATCCAGCATTAGACATTAATTAATGACATACTAATTACTTATCTATCTCGTTCGAATTAATTGATTACTATATACATAATTTTACGAAATTTATATATGATAAAATTCGCAAATATATAGATGTGCAAACTGAAAGTTCCTTTTTACGCTTTGGATAGGTGCGCAAATATTTAATGTACGGCACAATCAGCGACTCCAAGAGACTTCGTCTTCTCTTACGCGGTATACACATCGCGATATTCGACGTATTGAGGACGAATACTAAATTATAACTGAGATTTCGACCGGCGGCGTAGAATTCGCCGCGTCGCGGGCGATTGTCGTTTCTCGAGAGTACACGGTTTTGTATCAAAGCCCCATTATTGCACAGGTGGTCGTATAGCGGGAGTATTCTAATTAGCAAGCGTTCCAATTATCCACTTCGTGTTTCTCACCGATAATTGCGACTCGTGCCGCGCGCCCGAGAAGCTCGTCACGAATTTCCATTTGCGATTGCGCAACGCGGGGAGGAACGGGGTAGGGAAGGGAAGGAGGGACCGTGGGGCCTCGTGAAATCGCGACTATGTGTGATATCAGATGTATGCATTTGTGCCGCGCCATGCTGTACGATACCGTAAAGTTGGCCCGGTGTGCAGAAAGACTATACACTGTACGTTGCTCGTATCTAAGCGCGCGCGGTCACGCCGATAAGAGGCGCCGCATGTTTGGCTCGTTCGTACGATTTTTTTGATTCGCGCTCGCAATTAGTTTCGAGTTACTTTAATTGCGAGACCCACCGCGTGCACGTAACGAAGTTACGTCGTGCGAAAAATGAGATACAAACTCGTAAACTATCATTTTTCGTTGTAACGCGATAAGAAATCGCGCGGCTGTTTGCGCGGCGTTACGTGCTTGCTCATTTGTATCTTTAGTAGAATCAATGTGCCATTTATATGCATATGTGGCGTGTAGAACGTTAACTTTAGTGCATTAGTTATCTTTTACGGCGTTAAGATTAAGTAGTACCTGAAAGATAATGAAAGTTACACTTATCGAGGTATTTTATTTCTTTGCGAAATGGATTCGCAAACTCTTTTTCACCTCTTCTTTACATCCAAAATATGCTTTCGTTTCATCTGTATTTACTGGTCGCATCCCTCTCTCTTTTATTCCCGCCCCTTTTCATCTATACACTTCCAGAAAAATAAATAGCACCAGAGGGAGCAGGCGATGCGCGGTGGTGGAGTCGTATCGCGATGAGGGATGGGGACGGGGGATTGAAGAGAGAGAAATTAATTAGCTCTTGCGTTACCGAAAAAAAAGAGTTCAAAGGAAATGGCGCAGACTGCGGAGATCTGACTTCCGACAATGCTTTCAAGAGTGTGTGTAATCCCTCCTCCGTTTCTCTCTCTTACTTCGTGTATTATCGTATAACCACCGTATGATTAAAAATAAAATCTACAAAATCGACACTATAATTCAAAATGCAAGAGAAGGAGATTTCCTTTTTATCATCTATTATGTCTTCCTCTCTTTACGATAGTGGATATAAATGAGCTCGTGGCTTTTCCGTAAACGTTTGCCAAGTTATTTTACGCTTAAAAAACTTACCGGTCTCAACTGACATAAATCGTTATCCGCGTAATGATATTTTTCGCTAATATCAAACAAAATAGCTCAAGAGATAATGTACGATAATTAACGCAGCGTAATCAATTGTATCTTCACTACTTTACGAGGAGAGTGATGGAAAGAACAACCGCGCGCGCGCGCGTGTGCGCGCAAATAAAATACTCCTGCAAACAGCTGCAAATAAAATAGACCTGCGATCAAACGTTATTGCCGTTGCTGTGAGGAAAAGCGTTTTCGAGGTAGAGAGATACGTTATCGGCGTTTGTCGCGAGCGTTTACATCGGGGCGGAGTGACTTAACTGACGACAAACGTCCGTTCGTTCTGTGAGTCCATCCGGGGCAGAGATCCGTTGCGTTTACCCTCGGTGGAAGTCGGGACCCGAATATATACCCGATAACTTTTCGCTTCTGAGGGTGGGGTGGGTCTGCGCGCGCGGGTCGAAAGGGGCAAACAAATTGAAATCTGTATCTCTAATCCGATCCACTTTGTCTCCAAATAAGACCAACCAACCCCCTCGCTTTGAGCCGACGACTCGGTGGTGGAGGCTTTAGGCGCGTTTCCCACATTGTCGCGCGTATATGTGTTTTCGTTTGTGTGCGTAGTGTGTGCGCGCGCGCGTGCATGCTAAGGTACAACACAAGCATTCACGAACGCACACATATACCCCTGAGCGCGCGCCCGTATACACATATACTCACGCGATGTATAAAGGAGAATGGAGGAGTGTACGGGCAAAGTAAACCCTGCAACTAGCTCGGTTGCCGAGGCCAGCTCGAGTTATACGCAGCCAGTTTCATCCCCTTTCGCGTTCCGCGGTGTCATCGTCAGAGGGCGCTGTGGTTGACACAGAATGACACCCTCCCCCAACCAACGGCGCGGCGACGGCGGTATACACAGCCGAGCTACCCCGTAGCGGAATAGTCGTCACCGCCAGGGGCGGACATGTATAGAGGGACGAGACGCATCCTAGATGAGAATCTTTCGATCGATCGGACACTCCAAACGACGAGCGCGACTAATTGATTCGCTTGCTTCGCGTCGGGCGAACTTAGGAAACGTATCGTGTTTCGCTTCTCTCCCTTCCGTTGCGGGAGGAAAATTGCTTGGAGAACGTAAAACGCGAATTGCTTAACACGTGAGTACGGAGACGATGTAATTAAGAGTAATGACACTTTCAGCGATTGTAAAGAAAGCAACACTTTTTTTTTTTAATATGTGTTTTTTAGACAGTATAACGTTGAATAAAATGTTAATTTCAAATATTCGGTCAGGCATATTTATCAAACTTGAAGCCTGACAGATGTAAGAAAACTAATCAATTCTGATCAATTTTAATTTTTTACTAATTCCAGTAGTTCTTTTATTTATATATTGTATAACAATATTATTTCACGAACATTTTTACACGATTTTTCTATTATTTATTTTTTATTTAAAAAATGTATGTTTTATAAAAAAGGAATAATAAGAAAAGAATCATGTGCAGTTAATACGAACAAGCTCTTTGTGACTTTAAACGCAAAAAGTAATTTAATTTTTGTCGTAAAAACTTCAGACGACGATTTGATTAGAATCATTACCGATTAAACGTTCAGAGAGCCTCAAGAGCCCCCGTAAAGATCGATGAGCGATGAGTTACAGCGTCAGTGTAAAACGCATCTATCTCTTCCGCCCCTTTTTCATCCGAGGCTGTCGCGTCGCGGAGCTACGGCGGCGTCGGCCGAACAAACAAAACAATGTTCTCAATCAGCCACCCTTCCTCGCGCATCGCCGTTTTCTCGACTCTCGCGGATCAACCCCCGCGGTTTGACCCGCTAAATCTCGGCTCGAATTCAGGGGGTGGTCCCCGTAGGGGAGAAGACCGGCGAGAAAGAGAAAAGGAGGAATACGGATGCGGTGTGGCAGCTACTAAATTTTGCGTGGATCAGAGAGAAAGAGAGAGAGAGAGAGAGAGAGAGAGAGAGAGAGAGAGAGAGAGACGGGGACAGAAAGAGAAGGAGATGTATACGTATCCAACGCGCGCAGCACCGCGCGCGCGGGCAAAGAGGATTTAAATTTTAGATTTTATTTGATTATATTTGAATTTAATTTCGTTACTTGTCCGGAGGGTGGTTCCCGGCCTCGGCAGCAATCTTGGCGATACTCTCGTGCATGCACACGCGCGCACCGGTATATCACTCACGCGCATTGCATCGGTGTATATTTCGTCGCTGAGCGCGCAGTGGGTGGTTTCTTTTTATTACACCCCGCGGAGGAAGACGTCAGGGATCTTCGGTCGGGTTGCTCGCTACGAACCTGGTAAAGGCGGCAACGTGAGTTCGCGGCGAAGGAACAGCAGTCGCTGCGAGAAGAAGACGCGAAAGGAAGAGAGAGAGAGAGAGAGAGAGAGAGAGAGAGAGAGAGAGAGAGAGAGAGAGAGAGAGAGAGAGAGAGAAAGCGAAAGGGAGACAGAGAAAGAGAGAGGAACGGTGAGAAAGACAGGAAAGTAATTGGAACGGCCAGGCGCACCGTCCCGGAAATTCGGGGTTGATCATAGCGCGTGACACTGCCTTCGGAACTTTTAATCTTCCGACGCAGGACCGCCGCGGCGACGTATTACTGCCCTCGGAAGAACGATTCGCGTAAAATGAATCCCGTGCTCTCTTCATTCGCCTCGTTTCTGCATCTGTGGACGTTACGCGTGCGTTCGTCTGGATAATTTATCCCCGGCGATGCAAGAACTCTAAAGACCTATTTCGCGGTAATACGCCAAGTCATTTTCTGTCATCTTCCTCCATAGCTTTTTGCATTACGGTTTTCCCCGGTGGTAACGAAGTTTGCGCGTTGCGCCATCGCGACAATTCCGCAAAGATATTATCCGTTACAAGTCGAGCTCTCTTGCGTGGCGCTATCTGAGACTATCAAAAAATAATTGTGAGGAGTTGAAGTCGCGAAATGCAACCGCGAGCCACGCTTTAATAAGTTACAGAACAAGCCCGCGGAGATTTTTGCGTCACGCAGCGTATGCGCGTGTTATTTATTATTTCGACGGCGAGTCGCAACGTTGAGCGATCGTCGTGAATTAAGGACGCGCTTCTTGGTACCACATACCAAGAGCGGCGAGGTATAGTAGCCAGGAGTGGATCCCGCGTCCCGTGTCCCTTCTCTCGCCGCGCGGCGCGATAAGAATGACGGTACGCAGAGAAAGGATATATAATATAAACTCGGTGAGCGATGCCGCAATTAGCCGAGATGTCTCTCCGCGGTGGCTTCGTGCCCGCCGTGCGCGATGGCTCGAGAATACGCGTCGGCGTGACACCTGGCGAGATGAGCCAAGCGTCTTCTTACGCATCTCGCCGCGAAATCTATTGCATAGAGATTGCGATAACGCGCGTTATCATTTAGTTCTGGAGTAGATATCGATTTGCTTATGATGTCTGAGAATGGAAAAGGTTCAAAGTTTTTTATTTCGTCGAGTACTCCCGTACATTCTCATTCTGTAGATTGCAGATTAAATAAAGAAACTCTGGCGTTCCCTATAATATAGAAAGGCGTTATAGATTGGGCGTTAAGGTGGCACATTGTGACAAAATGAAGAATAGCTTTTGATATCAAAGTGGAACACAATTATTTTCCAAAATGCCGCGCGTGCCTTTGATGGTGAATATTTAAGTTACCCCGCCAAAATACTTTCGTAATAAATATCGTGCACAGATCCATAACACCTTAAGTGCACGTAGCGGTCCTTAATTATGATGACAAGGCTGCTGCTAGTGGAAATGCACGCAAAAGGAGATGTAGATGACACGTTAGGATTACAGTAGGCTTGATTAATATACGAGGAACACGTAGGTGCTGCGAGATTATACTCTCAACAATCTACGGAGCACTTTCGAATTAATCACCGTCAAGGCAAATTTGCTAGTACTATAAGTTGCAAACATTGACGTGCCATTTTATCTCTAATTATCAATGTGCAAATTTAAAAGAGGGCGAAATAATATTATGCATATTGCTTTCGATGAGTTCCAAAGAAAATTGAACTTTTTTTCGTGACATCAAACTTATCACTGATCTGAGCGTTGTGTTAATTAAAATTGAATATGCGGTTGGTACCGTAAGTCGTTTTAGACTTAGACGGAAAAATAATGACGTTTCAATTGCCATTCTAGCTATTTGTATACAAAGAGATGCACCCGAAGAACAAAGCGTTCGTTGTAGGCCGAATAACGTCGACTATCTCGTAGACCGGTTCTATCTCCGGTACCGACCGTCAAACGCCATAAAATTAAATAGACGTAAATCCTCTCGACGAACCTGGCCGGGCGCCAAAATTCGCTGCCAACCTCGCCCGCAATGCCACTTCGCTGTACCACTTGGACACAGTGTAAAGGCGGAATTGGAATTGGCTACGAATTTTCGAACGTTGTTTGTGCTTTTACAACGAAAAGCGTGTTCCGCTGCTTTAAAAATTTTTTTTTATAAATCAAGAGACGCATCTAAAAAAAGAAAGAGAACTTCTGTGGTGTAATCAAAAAAATTTAGAGAACTGCAAGGGATGTGCATAATTCCTTCATTCGTGATTTTGCAATTCTGATTTCGAAGCTTTCCGAATAAATCGCCCAATTCCAATCAATTCATAAAAGATTATGACGAAACTATTCGGATTCTTTCCACTCGCAGCAGTTTGTATTCAGCAGATCTCGTCTCTCTCTCTCCCCCCTTCATCCGCGATGTCTTTCCTAGTGCCTTACCTCGTAAAGGTGGAGGAGATTCGTGGATCGACTCGATTTTTATCTAACCCAATCTTCTTCCTCTACCTCCGCTCCGCTCCTCTCATCCGGCCCGTAGACGCTCGCGGTCTCGCTTCGCAGAGCGTATGCGCGACTTTAATCTATGCTAAATCGAGCTGTGGGGTCTCATCCCGATGCTGATGGCGGTGGTGGGTTCCAAGTCCGGACATGGAAATCCCGTGGCTGGCTTGGAATCAGCGATAATGCAGAGTCATCCTGATCCCGGGCGAATTTAAGCGGTATCCCTGTTAAACGCGTCTCAGCTAAGCGATTCCGTGCGAACCGAACGTTGAAAGTTCGTTGTTCGATATCTTAGCGTTGAACCAATCACAATTAAAAAATTAGCTGACGCGTGATTGGTCGCGCAGAAAGTTTTTTCCCCGATAACGACTCGTAAAAAAATAGAATATAAGAACTATATATAGACACTTGAAAGTTGAAAGTGTTGGCCGCAGATTCGGATACTCGAAAGATACGGTAGCGGTTTGAAGTGGATAAAAAGGAGAAGGGGGTGGTAGGTGGGAAAAATAAATGGAAAGAAAAAAGGGAAGGAGGCACCTTGAGAGTTCTCGTGGAGTATCGAGCTCGGGTAGTAGTAGGCTGGTGGAAGAATCATTCTCGCGGAATCGGGAAGAATTCTCTTCCTTCTCACGACCGGAGATGCTGCGAGGTCTTTCTTACGTCGAACGCGGCCTTCGAGTTGCTTCTCACCAACGGCGATGAGATAATTCAGTTTTAATTGAGATTTACGTGGATGATGGAGAACAATTAAAACGTAAGATAGTCGTCACGAGGATAATCGATTGTTTGTACGGTTGCAGCCGGTGGAATTGAGTTTATGTTAATCTTATCGAACGAAATTTGAGTGTCAACGTTATCAATTTCCTTTTGAATCGATAATTGGACGAATTGTTGTCGTGGCGGGGATCGTAAAAAAAAAAACGAAATGGAAACGCGATAACAAATATTATTTTTACGTGACAATTGCCGCTTTTAATTATTAAAGCGAAAGCCATTGCGTCGACACGTTTCACGATGGGACCACGTAAACCTCACAAAATTTTTTGCTCCATTCCTGCCTCTCTTCCTTGGCGAACGCGATTCGCGCCCATCAACCTTTCGAAGAATGACGATCAGATTTTCTGCCTTCGTGATCTGATCGTGGGAAACTCTAGTTTGATTATAGAGTCTGAGAGACGACAAGATTAGCGGAAACCAGGATAAGACTTCGCGCGACTAATAAACTGTGAGTATTGCCACTTTACCTCTAACATAACGTTACAAAACTGTATGATAGAAGGAAAAAGGAAAAAAATTGCAGTCTGAGAAAGAGCAACGATTGATGTTATGGTGTCGACAACGTCACGCGACTCGAAAATTGATCGTTGCTATGGTAATCGCTCGAAAGATCATTACTCCGCGTTTCGAGGATAATCTCTGAGATTAGCGATTAGACGCTTAATAATCACCGTGAGTAGCTCGTGAGCCCAACCGAGCACCTGCCGTGCAGGTGCAATCGCGACGAATGACGCCACCTTCCATCCGGATTGAAACCTGTTTTTCTATATGGCAAAAACCCACGGCGAGGAACTCACGAATTGCGCCTATCATCGGATTCCCGGAACACCGTCGCCGTTCCGAAAGTACGCGCGATCGAGATGTTAATGCCGCCGATAGCGTCCCACGTTTTTTCCTCGCGGGATCCACCACGTCGAGATAAGTTGCGACGGATCGAACATTCAGATTTCGAGATGGTCGGGTTTTTGCCGCGAGGAGAATTATCGCTTCATTAGTTGCCTGTCGTTCATTAATCTCGCGCAACTGCGGCCGCAGTTGACTGCCAGACGCTATAATAAAACATTTAGGACGAGAATGCATCTCTGAGGCATCTTTAGCGCGAATGCTCGCGCGACTTTCTCAAATTAAGTCAATCGAGCATCGTCGTCGGCTGCTTCTTTATGATTTTGTTTGATAATGGAACGCGGCCGCATTCGCAAACAAGCAGGACGCCAATCTTTCGCATACGAATCTCTTCATCGTTTCCAAATAAGTCGATTTGTATAGAACGGTGTGCAATTCTCGGATTTTATTCATAACCGATACGACATTTTTCACGGTCTCTACGATGTCGTCGGGTCAGCAGCCATCTTCTGTGACAGCCAAGGATCTAACGGTCGGGGCACACAAGCTAAGCCAGCGTGCAGCAGCGTGCAATGTGCAGCCGCATCGGTCGATCGCACAGGGTGGCGAGCGGCCGCGCCAGGGAACTGACATTTCCCCGCAATAAATTCCACCTGGTTAGGGGGCAAATAACCGATGTAATGCGTATGGTAGGTGCTGTAGGGAATTACGGTGTTTGCGGTTATTGGCGGTCCGGGGCCCTCGAAGGGCAAGAAAAGCCACCACTCGCGGATAGAAGCGGGCGCGCGAGGGAGAGACGAGGCGAGAGAGGGAGTGGGATAGAGGGAAGCACGAGAGAAGAAGGATAAGGAGGAGCTGCCGGCCGGGAGTACTCCCTTCTTTCACGGTGGTCCGCAGCTCCGAGTGGCTCTCCTCGTCTTTATCTCCCGAGAGGGCCCCTCACGGGAGAGAGAGGGGCCCCCGCGGCTAATATCCGACGTAACCCATCCTATTCGGTTTTCGAGCGAGGGCCCCGACGCGTTGCGCGCCTGGCTCACTCCTTCTCTCTCTCTCTCTCTCTCTCTCTCTCTCTCTCTCTCTCTCTCTCTCTCTCTCTCTCTCTCTCTCTCTCTCTCTCTTTCTCCCTCTCCCTCCCCTCTCTTTCTCTCTCTCTTCCTCTCTCTCTCTCCATTTAGCCGCGGTATAATAATATAGACGTCTCGTTAGCCCTCGCACACGAAGAGCGAAGAGAACTAGAATTGGTTTTAGGCGCATGCATGGCTAATGAGGAGGTCCTCCCGTTCCATCGTGGGGGCCAGCTGCCCGCCGCCGACCTTCGGGGCATCTTTTACGCGCGCGCACAGCGCACTCACACACGACTCTCTTTTCATCGATCTTCCGGATTTTCAAAATGCATATCGTTACGGCTCGTTAGAGATGCTGCGCAC
This sequence comes from Temnothorax americanus, assembly GCF_048541705.1. Classification (NCBI taxonomy): domain Eukaryota; kingdom Metazoa; phylum Arthropoda; class Insecta; order Hymenoptera; family Formicidae; genus Temnothorax; species Temnothorax americanus. Next base: position 8,310,294 of record NW_027509338.1, on the reverse strand, counting down.
CACCGACTGATACCGAGGTGCCCCGGAGCGCGGCAGATGGTCGAATATCCTGATAGGGATAATGGGTGAATAGTTGATGCGCTACGACCGAGCGTTTAGATAGCAATTCCGATTGTATATAAGCTAATTTCCAACCAAATAATCCACTTGTAAATTGAAATGATTATTAGCTTAACCACTGGAGGGCCTACGACACGCTGCTGCGGGCCTCGTGGACCTGCAGTGACGCCGATGCCGGGCGCGCGCTTCGCCGGTCTAGGACCGCAATATTTAATTCGTGCGCTTCATAAATCGAGGGTATTCGTGCGGGACCCGACGTTCGTAAGTCAAAGCCCGTGGACCACCTTGTCGCGGCGCGACAGAGCGTGGACCCCGGACGCTCCGTGCGCCACGTTACCCGGTACAATCTACTGCCTCTTTTGTTCTTGCTCTTGTTCTCGCTCATGACCATCACCCGTACTGCCCTCCCATCCCCTTCCTCGCCTTTCTCCCGTACCCTCCGCATCTCTTCACGCTCGCGGCGGACCTCGGTGATCTCGCAGCGGGGCTCGACGCCGCGCGGCGCCCCGACGTCTCGTTCCTTCGCGTTCGCATCGGCTTTGACCACGTTTGCTCGCCGCGAAACAGCGCCGAACCTCGCGTAGGCATTCAGACCTTTCCTCGTTACCTGGTCACGGGCACGATTATGATTTGTTGACCTGGACCACCGTGTCGGAGTCGGGCCACCGCGGGGTACGACGCTGGATCTCAGCATTCTCGAGATCTCAGATCGAGGGGATGGAAGCCGCGAACTCTTCCTCTCGTCGGTGTTCGCGGCCGGCGGCAATGCGGAGGAAATGCCTTTCTCACTCGCAATCGCGGAAACGCGGCACGCGCATGGGAATTAAAATATTCCCTATTTTCGCGTTATGTCGCAGCAAGTACCTGATCTCATTAACTTTTGAAATAATTCTTTGATTTTAACCTTTAATTCAATTTGTTTAAAACTTGTACGTGATTGGTAAATGTTTGACATTTCTTTCATCTATTTTTATCCCGTTTTTATTTCAGCTAGGAATAAAGAGGTCGTAGAATGCAAATTGCATAAGTTGTGCAAAAATTATGTCATCGAATAACTTGTTGCCACAATTTGTATGTAATTGTAGATTTCCTTGATTAACTTTTTTATATCAAACGACGCTTGCGATTTGAAGCAATATATTAGTATGAATATTTATACTCGGTGAGCATTTGAAACATATGAAGCAAAATTGGTACAAGCGTTACACCTGCAGTAGCCATTTCCAGTAATTATTAATGGACAAACTGCTTTGAAAAATGGATTCGTTATAATTAAAGTGTGTCGCGTGATTTTTTATTTAATCACGCTGGCAAAGTAATCGTCGCACATTCTCAGTCTTCGCAGTAATGTATCGGCGCGTAATAAGCGACGCACAAAGATAATCACCCTAATTAGTAATACGCATTTAATTATAATTGTATACCACACTGAGATTGAGTTTCGCGAATACCTTCACCGCTGCTGCGAGTCATTCTTATTGCGCGGATATGCCCACGCTATCTCTCGACTTGCGGTAAGAATGATGCTCATCATATGCGTGATTTAATAGTATATCATTTGTACGCTATCATCTTACTTCAGCATAATGTTTCCGATACTCTTCGATATTATAGATCCGCGCACTATAGGCAACGCCTACGCAAAATAAGATATAATTAGAGTAGAACAGGCGCTCTCTATCGCGTATCTATCGCGGTGGTATTCGTTAGTTAGACCTATCCGGGACGTTTTATGATTCCCATGACGCGAGAGAGCGGATCTTTCTCCCCCTTACGGCCGTCTCTCGCGCGCCGTCTTCGTTCCCGCCCCGGTTCAGACCGTCGGTTTTAGTGGTCACAGTGGCTACACACCCCGACGATAAACCCGAGAATTCGCCACGCTGGTGCTGGCGACCCGGAGCGGGCTCCCCCAACGTGCGCCAATGGAAAACCGAAGCAGAACCGTCGCGGCATTAACATGAGAACACCGTGACCAATCGATTCGGCACACCATACTCCCTCGGATCTCTTTATTACGCGAAAGTCCTTTTTTGCTCGCCTACGTACGCTCGGCCGTGTGCTGAAAAGGCACGCGGCTCTCGCACCATTGTTGAAGTTACGGACAATGGTCGAAGTAACCGACAATCTATGGGATTTTATATTGGAAGATGATACAATCTCGGAGGATCTGATATTCCAATTAGTATGATTGTAGATTAATTTTCCCCGTTTATATTTCATTCTTTGTATCTTTATATCTAACTGTACGCGTTTCGCGAGACCGTAGATTACAGTCGAAGTTTGTAAACGTCACGTTTGAATCGCCGTGGATCTGACACGCGACGATCATTGTCACCGATTGCATCGTCAACGCCGGGAGGGAAAGAAGCAGAACCCCGGGGGGAAGAGGGAGGAGAATGGCGAATCGACCAGGGGAGACGTGCGCGCGCGAGGACATCGTGAAGCGGAACCCAAGCGTCGGCCGGAAGTTGCCGGTCACGTGGCTTAGGCAACACGCAATTGTGTCCGGCATAATAAAGCACATCGGCTCTATCTGTCCGTAGAAACGCAACACGCTCTCTCCCAGGGCAATCCAGGAGCCGTCCATTGATTTATGCCCTCCTGACAGATCTGTCGGTCGCTCCCCTCCTCTCTCTCATCTTCGTATGCGTGTATCGAAACGTGGCTTCCATCGGACGTGGACCAACCCTCTCCCAACTGTCTCGATAGGGGTAGCATCGCGCGTTAAGAGATCGAACCGGCCGAGAGCGGCTTCTTCCGGATGATAGGAATTATTGGCTTTACCAGCCGCAACCGGTCTGTGGAAGTGAAGGGGGAATTAAACGTTGCCGCGCGCGCGCGGGGGTCAAACACGATGATACACGATGCTAAATGATAACGCCGAACGTGTAAGACATATTTACATGGAAGACCAAAATTGTACAGTAGATATATGTTAAGAATAATTCTTGTTCACTCAGGCGAGAGCAATGATGATCAATGATTGGATATCAAATTGGATAAGTTATTATATATCTAAATGATTATTTTAGGATAATATAATATAAATAGATTAGCAATGAAGAATTTTTAAAGTTAGACTCTAAATCTCATTGCGCTATCGGAAGCCAAATGTCGGAGAGTAAGATTCCAGGTTACATTAAGCGCGAAACTGTCGGCTCTCGTTTTAACGAAAAGGAGCTGTCGCTGAGAAGATTAGTTGCCGGTGTGACGGTGTTTAAATCCGCGGTAGGTTTAGCTCGGGGCGGTAATAAAGCGCGGCCGAGTGTTGCGCGAGCTCTGGAAACGCCGCGCCGCGGCTCTCGTACACCGCGTTGCAGAATTACGAGAAACTTCCTGAGAGAGATGCTGAGAGAGAGGTGGTAACGATGTTGCAAATTACCCACGCGAGACGCACGGGAACGCGCGAGCTCAAGGCCGTGCATTAGGCGCTCGATTACGAGCGTTGTTATGGAACTGTTGTAATTGTAAACTGTTGTAAATGTTGTAATTGGAAAGCTGAAGCATAATGGTACGATTTGACATCGTGCAATGAATATCTACTCTTGGCAAAAAAATTGCTAATTTTTATTGTTAACGCTCAATTGTGCTCGCCTGATTGAAGTAAACCTATCCAAGCGAATAAAAAAATCACACATTACAGAAGTTCTTTATATAAATCTACATAGATAAGTGATATCTATGTAGATATAACGCTCCAAATGCACGCTTGATTGAGGTATTTCGAGTTGCAAGTATCCTAAAATGCAAAATCGTTTCTCTTTCAATGTCGCACATTGCTCGTCGACCGCGCGCAAAAGCTGCTCGCGATATTGACAGTTACGCGTTATTTGGACACGCCGGCGTGCGCACACACGTGCACGCACGCGCATCCGGCATTTGCATACCTGATTATACGTCCAGAGTGGATCGAATTGCAGTTCGCACGGCTGGAAGTGAGCCGAGCTGCACTTATATCTTTATATACATATATCTGTCGTACGCCGTTCGTACTTATATGTCGGCCGATATGTCGCGGATAATTCCTCGATGTTTTAACGATCGAATTTATGAAGCGAGACATTCCCTCGGTCGCTCTTCGATCGAAGTTCGGTGTAATTATTTCAACGCGCATATAGGGTGTATTATTTATCGACAATGCGAGAGACATTTACACATCGAGTTTTATCGCTCACGCATCACGCGACATAATTTCCACCGCAATATGTATTTTGCAAATTGGTTTGACGGCAATAAATTGCAAAGTCGCGTCGCATGATTATCTATCGTTATAAGAATATTTAAATAGATAATGTCGTTTTATTGAAGCCTATACGCTTTCTCATCTCGCGTATTTTTTGCGCGTACCGTGATGTAATGATTGTGCTGTTTCCGAACCGAACGCGGCGAGCGGCGCCGGCGCGTCCCAAGCAGAATCGGCCGGAATCTCACGGGTGATTGTGCGCAAAAAGGACGAGCGATCTGGCCGTAGGGTCGGAGACAACGACACCCCGTATCGTTATCCCCGGCAGTATTATTTGTTAGCAATTTTCCGAGCTGTCGGCCGGCGCGACGCGCCGACCGACGTGTGCGTATGCTCTCACCCCACGTGTCGGCCCCGCATCTCTCGCGTCTCTTCCGATCTCGACGCGATCGTTATTGCGGTCATTGTCATTGTAATGCCGACGGGAATAATGGATAATGCGAAAGTGGTGCGCGTGCCGGTATATAACGCATCCCCAACTCGCAACTCGCCGTCGACTCGTCATAGGCGCCGGCGAGCATTTGATATTACGTCGGAATAATAAATGTCTGACCCGCCGACTTCCGATCCAGCGCGAAATCTTCTGTCTCAATTCTATTTATCGAGTATCCTACATTCGTCGACGAAAGATCTTGTCGAGATTTACTTATTATCTCTATTCGTTAATTCCTTACTCGATTATGATACGTAATTAAATTCATTTAAATCAGTTGATCCTGGAAACAAGACGGTTGCAAGATTCGTCAGAAACATAGTGATCATAGAATTACCGACTAGTAAAAGATTTCTCGACGAGTAGGTATACAGAATCAATTTTCTTAGCGCGAAGTTACATGATCGGGTTACATCATTCGAGAGCAGGATCGGACAATACTATTTCGGAGAATAAGGGAAACTGCGCTGGCGACGGACGGCGAGCGGCGAGGAGGAATCAATGTCGCGGGATCAAAGAAAGAAAAGACTGTAAAATTCAGGAAGGAACATTAGGGAGAAAGGGTGTTGTCGGTTCGCCGATCCCCTTGGGTGCTGGCTCGAATTAGGGGTGAGCCAACGGGAAGAGCTGTGTTTATTGACACAGGAAGTGATTGCTGCGCCCATGACGCGAGCGGGTCGAGGGGTAAGGGAATCGCGCAACGGCGCCGTGCCCTACGACACGAGGGGCGAAGGGAGCGCCTCGGAAGGTTCGACCCTTGGTTGACGTATTTGCACCGTAATCCCATGATAAATTGCCAAAAGGCCGCGCCGGCACGAGCGGCACGGGATAAGCTCTATTAATTTTGCGTTATAAACTCGACTATATCGCGACTACGGTCGCTTGCTCGCTCGCTCGTTCACTCGCGTCCGCTCCGCTCTCTCCCCGCGTTTAACGTGCGTTCGAGCTCGCATTATGGAGACGTAAAGCTTCTTCATCGCGCCGATGCATCTATTTATTGCACGTCCGTCATGAGTCAAGTCGTACGATTTTGTTTAGTCAGCAACGAAAAAAATCCAGAAAAAGAGAATAGGATATAAATGAGAAATAATGCGAGATATTAATTTCGTTATTATATTTTCTCGATAACATATAGGTACACAGTATTTTGAAATTAATTCGCTAAATTCGTCAACGCATCGATGACAGTTGCGTATATTTTAAGAGTTCGCGTGTATAGTTCCGTCGTAATATTTTATATTTTACGTTTCTAAGTATTTCCCGTGACGGCAACTATAGATTGCGGGAGCGATGTTTACGGCGCCGTTAAAATTTTTCTCGCTGCGAACAGCGAAACGTCTCGCGTCCCGCGAGAATATATAAGCGTCTCGACGCTTCGCCTCTCTCGAAGCGCGGTAAATCATCGCGCGAGTTGTAAATCGCGTAGAGGGCACGGAATTAATTGCGCTTGCGCTACTTTCGCTGGGATCCGTACCGCCGCGAGATTTATGCCCTTTCGCGAGAGCCACGGAAAACTGTTAGGAGGAAGTAAAATTTTAGTGCCGACGACGTAACAGTGCCGATTCTCCGGATTTACGAGCAAGAGCGAGCTCGCCGAGCAACGCGTCGCGTAGTTGATCGGAGTACACATGTTGCGAGTGCGTTATCGTTTTGCGCTAATTAAATCCGTCGCCGAGACTTCTGCGAACTCGGTCCCTCGAGTGACGTATCATCTGTCGAGGGAGGGAAGATTAACCGATATTCCAGCACCGCGCGGCGCCGGTATGCGCAGATGAACGAATAGATACTGTATTGATGATCTCACCGACGATCTACCGCGGCAACTGAGCACCGGGTCCACCCGCGTGACGTCAACGACGCGCTCTAGCCGACGACCGAGACCGTTTTTAGGCCTGATACATCGACACAATTCCGACGTATCAGATGGCGCAGCGCCTCCTCCCTTATCTGCCTTAATGCCGATTAATTTATCAAGTCCTATAGTCGAGATAAGCGAATTGGCTTCGTCCGTTTCAGGTCGTGCGATACCGTCGCGAGACACTCGAAACGATGGTGTTTGCACGGTGAAGAAAAAAAAAGAGGGGAAAAAGGAGAAAAACGATCGGAGGAACGGAATGAAATGATTTCGTGTTCGGACACGAAGAAGACATTCGCCAACGCTGTGCTTTGCATTTTGATCGAATAACGACGACCGTGGCACAAGACACGCCGGACATTTGTCATTCGCACCACCGTGATCGCTGATAAGCCCGGGCGAGACGAGATTTAAAAGCCAGACGAGTGGTATTCGGTACACGTTTTAAATTGAGAAACATATGTTTGTCCGTTGCATATAACATATTAACGCGATTTTACATGTAGTGGTATTATGACTTTCTAAGTATATCTTAGCAATTTGTATGCTATGCCTGAATTTAATAATTCTTTTTTTCGGCTCATATCATGTATCTGCCATTAATAACACAGTGGTAGTAAAATATGAAAACATGTAGTGGTTATAACTTTCGTAGCATATCTTAGCAATTTGTAGACTATATGTCTGAAATTAATAATTAATTTTTCAGCTCATATATACACGTATATCTGTCATTAATCGCGCTATGATAATAAACAAAACATGTAAGAGTTTCAAAAAACAGTAACGAACCATCAATTTTTGCGTGAATTTTATTTTATGACGGTTCTCGTAATTTTACTCGCTTCTTGTAATATCGAATATTGGCGGTTAATATTAAAATGCATTTTCAAGTAGGGCGTGAGTGTAAAGTGATTTTTTTTCATTATCCAAAGCGATTTTTTTTCATTATCCACTCGATATGCGTTGCCGAGCGTTTAAATGTTATTGCTACTATTAACGAGGCATTGTTTAGTTGTGGCTTTTGAAAGCGAGCGCAGAAATGCACCGTGAACATTGCAGCCGCGTTTCGAGGCGATTTTTGCGTGCCGCTCCGTGGAAATACTGATAATTATAATTGGCGCGAAAGCACGTAACGTTCGTGTAGTGCCGTCGCGCCGTCATGAATTGGAAGTCGTTGCACGCTACTGTGCGTCCGTGATCGACGACAAAAAGGAATCTTCCCCCTCGCTCGCTTTTACTCCGAACTCCGACCGATTTGTATTAATGAAACCGGAAAAAGTGCATTACGAAAAAATATAAGCGCGAAGGGATCGCTCAAATTAAATTGTATCTCGGAGGAATCAACGATACCTGACGGAAGTTTGTTTGTGGTCGGTGATTTCTCATGTCTCGAGAGCCAATTATCTCACTTTGTAATTAACAAGCCAGTCATTTTACATTTCTCGTGCTATTGAAATGGAAATTTTACAAATGTTGAAATATACGTGTATTGTCTCACGTATGCTAAATATTTCTTCAGCTGCGATTTCTTTGATGGACTTGTAATTAAATCGCGAAATTTAATAACATCACGGAGTATTATATTTTGTTCCGTCAGATTCAAATTCATTCCCCGGTCGATTATTATTTTTCTTCCTCACCGACTAATACTTCATAATTAACAGGTTTATCGCGATTAACCGCCCTAACGCGATCCTGTTACGTTCCGTGCCGTTTTCGCGTGCATGTCTTTTCACCCGGCATGGCAGATAAGCGATCGCGGGGTTAATAGTGCACGCGCGCGAAACCTATTCCTTTCTCCGCGCGCACAAAAATGCGTCCTTACGACCTCGAGGACACGTCGATTATATATCCCCGGGAGATAATATTCCTGTCGGAGCGTGCTGGATCGAAGGCAGGAATGTAGCAGGCTCGGGGACTTACATCTTTTTCCGCGGTTCGACGCATAAATAAACGCCGTCGGACAGTTTCGGGGCCCGTTTCCAGGGGCCCCCGCCTAGGCGCCGCTCTTTTGTCTTAGCTAATAGAACACGCGTTCCTGCGCGTCCCTTTCGTAAAAATGCCCGAAATGTCCAGTCGTATAATGCTCGCTCGATCGGTCTTTCCTTCTGGATCCCGTTTCCCTTTCTTGTCCGCCCGCCTCTTTCTCTCTCTGTCTCTGTCTCTCTCTCTTTCTCTTTCTCTCTTTCTTCCCGCGATATATTGTCTATCTCTTTCTGCTTCGTTGTAACATCCTTTTTCTTTTTTCATCGTTGTCTCTCCTCAGCTTCGTTCCGCCTGCCGATTTCCGCGGTGAGTCGAAGAAATCGTCCGTGGATCGCCGGTCGGCTATTAATTGCTCCAAGACCATTCGAAAAGTGTTTGCGAAAGCGGGATGTTAATTAATTTATGAAAAAGAGACGAAGAGGCGTTGAAAAAAAAATACCCTTTGACTCCCAATGCGCATCCGCGCGATTTTGCAAATTCATCGTCCGTCGCCGAGCGCGAATTCAGATCAACCGCGTCACGCCGGATATGTAAAGAGGATTCATAAACGCGGCGCTATAAACGGGGGGGGGAGGGGGACTTTAAATTGATGAAAAAATTCGACGCTGCCTCTCTAAAAAGCGAGAACGGTGCCATCGATATTCCATCGATGCCCGGCGAAACGCCGCTCGAAGGTCCAATCGTTAAAAGTCCCCTTTACGACGAATCCTCTTTAATTATAGTCACTCTTGAAAGGAACTGACGCCGGCTACATAAGAATCGGAATCCACGGCGGCGTTTCACGCGGATTCCCGTCCTTAACGAGAGGAATGCAGCCAGTTAGAGGAGTGTACCTCTTCGTCGAGATTATTAATTTCTGTTCCCGTGGTCGAAACGGCTCTCCCAAGAGGCTACGGAGAGAATTGGATCGACGGCTCTTCTCCCTCTGAGAGTGCGACGACGAGGAAGATAGCGTTAGGCCGTTACCACAGGATAATGGACGAAAGGCGGAGGGATGGGGAAAGAGAAGGAGAGAGAAAGAGAGACTACAGGCTAGGGGGAGAGACAGAGAGGTCGAATAGGGAAAAGAAGAGAGGGCAGAAGTCCGGGGAAAGAGGCGAGGAGAAATCCTGGCGCCACTCTCGGCATACCGTTCACTCGCTTCGTTCGCTTCGGCATGGGCTCGGGACGATCTCTTCTCCCTCGTTCCCTCGCGCGCGCGCGCTCGTTCTCGTCCTGCATTTCGATCCCACACTGATACCGCCGGTCTCATCCGAGTGCGCCTAACTTATTGTCTTATTATTGGACCACCTAGAGAACGAAGCCAACTCGATCGCCGTGCCACGCCGCGACCACTTTTCCCGCCGCCTCGGAATCGACCGTGATTGGCGAGAAAGCGGCGCACGTAGAGCACGTGGAGGTAGGAATGGTGTGTACGTCTTGTCAATCACATCGCCGGCAAGCAAATGAAATGGAACAGTAATATTTAAAATTCTTGTCCGCTCGACACAATCGACGTTGGTAATTCCCCCAACGTAGAGAAAATAAAGTAATGTTACGCGCGCGCGCGCTACATTGTCGGACATCTTCGTTTGTGCAATAAACAACGGTCCGGTTCGGTCGACGACGTCCACACCGCGACACCATGTTTTGCGAGTCGGCCGATCGATTCCGGATTCGTCATTCGGCGACCGAACACGGCATGCCGAGGCCAGAATCCTTCACTTTTCGGAGACAGGCCGCGCGCCACGCCGCCGCGACGGTATCGAATCGAAGTCGCGGCGGAGATTCCTCCGAACTCCGAATGCCGGCGTACAACCCGAACGGCCGGGGAATAGTACGGATTCCACGATGTCCTGCCGGAGAGAGAGGAGATTCGGTGATTTGCCGGTACGACACGATGGACAAGCACCGGCGCTTGTAACATGGACTTGTAGCCGGAACCCCGACCGCTCGTCGTGCCGATAAACACTTCAGCCAGTGGGACGTCCCGGCTGACAATCGAAGTTACGCTGATGAACCTCGGAGAGGACAGAGGAGGCGGTGAAAGAGCACCGGCTTGCTCGTCGGCGAAAGAAATGTTCGCGTAACGACGCTGTTTCTCCTCGAAAACTCGCGCAGTGGATCGCAAATATCTTCTGTGGATATCATGGAAGTAGAGTCGAGTACCGACTGGACGTAAGAATGTTAGGGCGACGGGACTTGATAACGAAGACTTGAGACAGTGATGCTCGATCAGCGGTGCTCGGCAATAGTTTATTGATGCTTTATCCAGCGAATTAGAGTATGGTACAAGATATTGAAATTTTCGTTCGCGAAGATTTGAAGGGATATAAAAAACGATGTATACATATAAAATGTTTTATTTGTGTTTACATTTTTCATATATAATTAACAAAATATTAAATCTATTAATTCCATCTATACACATATACATGTGGAATTAATAGATTTAATATTTTGTTAAAAATATATATAGGAAAAACATAAACACACAAAACATTTTATATGTATATGAAATTAATAGATTTTATATTTCGTGAATAATATGAAAAATATAAACGCATTTGCTACAACAAAATATTGATGTATGACTCATGTTTTGATAAAAGGAATGCGATGTCGTTTACGTAATGTATGATAATATAGTGCCATTAGATGTGCTAAGATGTTACACAAAGCACAATCCACAGCTCTATTGTCGACCGGGCGTGCCAATGGCTCGTGTTTATTGGAAATACAAACACCCAAACGGAACAACCAGGCAACAATAGCAGAGGATCTGACTTGGCCAGGCCAATCATTGACGGCAGGCAACGTCCCCGAGCAGTTGGAGGAAGGTTTGGCGACACGTTAATGAGATTGAAACAAAAGAATCCCTCGGTTCGAAGATAAGCCCCCCGTGGAGCGAAGAAACTCCAGGGGGTTCGTGGCGCCATAAGCTGTCATCACGTGTCAAATGCTTAGCTATGATATCCAGGTAGAATCGGAATTCATCCCCGGTCGACTTCGATCCCAGCTACTCTCTCCCTCGGGATGCATCTCGGCATATCGAAAATTCTTCTCGGCTTTCGACTGTTGCCTTTTCCGAGATTACGTGTTAGATAAATCCTAATGTTTACATACCGTTAAAACTCGTGGTCCCAACCCTTGCCCACAGAATTATTCCGAATATTATATATAATTACTTCAACACGAATAATATTATACCGGCAAATTTCGTCATGGCATTCGATTTACAATTCCAACAAGTTTTGTTTACGAGAACAATCAAATTTCTCTATGTTCGAGATTTATTGTTTCAGTAAAACATTTTGTGATAAAAGAAACTTATCACCGATGTCTTGTCCATGCTTTTATCTACCTAAGCATTTCGCCCCGAGAAACAAATGAGATTCGTCAATGAGTCGAGGAGAGAATGGAGTAAATCGACCTCACAATAACCGTCGTCCATGAGGTTGATACGCTGGAGGGTGACCAACGGAACGCGCACCGTTAGCGCCAGGGAGAACAAAGATAACAACGCTAACCGCACTATACGAATAAGGCAACAGAGACGGGCTTTAACGCGGGGTAGGCAGGCGAAGGGGAAATGAAACACGCGTGGCGGCTACGTGTGGTTACGCCTACCCTGAAATCTACGAAAATTACCAAGTCTCCATGGTGGTATCGTGCGTAAGAGCCATCGGACGAACGCATGCGCCGCTTAGGCGATCTGGTTAAGACATCTACTGGGCGTCCCGCGTCTACGGCCCAACTATTGTCCGCCGATCGGCTGTACATGGATCGGTCCGATCGGGACTATAGTTGCCCGGCCATATGGTATGCGCCGGACCACACACGCCGGCGCCGTACCCACACCGAAAGAAAGGGTGAACATACGAGCGGCGGCCGGTGTAAACGTATCTCAAACACCAGCCTACGTGGAAACGATAAATAAACTATAACTAACCGCCCTCCGCGGGCCGGTGACAGGTGAATGGTGAATCCTCTTGTTAGCTCCGAAGAGAAAGAGAGAAAGAGAGAGAGAGAGAGAGAGAGAGAGAGAGAGAGAGAGAGAGAGAGAGAGAGAGACGGCGAATGGGTAAAGCGTCTAACTCTCTCTTTCTTTCCCGATGGAGCTCTCGGACGCCGTGTTTAGTGGCTGCACCGTCGTTGCTGTGCCAGCGAGAGAAGTTGCTGGCTTCCTCCTCTTATAACCGCCCTCCGCGTAGTTGGGATATTGCATTCGAGCGTCAGGATTATCGATGTAAGTAACGGAGAACAAAGCGAGCAGCCTCCTCGCGATCGGCACCGGCGCGATCAATCGGCGCGATCGATCATCGTAGGTTTCACCGTTACGCGGCGGGATGACGGCGTACGTACACGTCCGGCGAGAGAATCGCATCTTTCGACGTCGTGCGGTATTTTTATTGGACCACCGTGGGGGTTCGTCGTAACATGTTACATCCTACGTTTATTCCAATCTCTATCTCTACGGGACTGCGTCTGTCTATTGTTAGGTAACACGTTATTATTTCGTGAACTCAGCTCCACTTTTGCGTCATGATACGAAGCAGAGCAGGAGTCCGAGCTGAGGAGGGGCTCAAGCATCCCTTAGGAAGGCCTAATTTTAAGCAAATTTAGGAACCATTCTTCACGAAATTGGTTAAGCGTGTCGGTCTACTTGGGCCGAACGAACCCCCGCCACGCCTATCCAATATTTCCCGACATTGTCGCGATACCACTCAGGTACGATCAGGTCATTGTCGAGAGGATCTCTCTGGCCCTCCGTACCAATTGGATTAAATGTATCCATTACTATTGTCGGTTCAAATAGTCCTCCTACGATTCTTATTCGATGCCCGGGGCTTGTTATTCAGATTTCATCGGATGTCACTCATTTTTTTTTCTCTGCTGGGCACAATGCCCTTTCCACAGCCAGATTATCCGCATAACTTTCTAGAGTGGAATTAGGCAATCTCGAACAATCCAGTTCGAATCGTTCGTTTGATTTTCGCCGCTAGGAGAAGACATATAAGCGAAATGCCGAAACGAAGGACATCTTCTTTCTTTTCCGGCCTCTGTTTTCGAACTCGTCCAATTTCCGGCTCGTTGGAGCGCTGCGTTGGACGTTTTCGGAACGTCGAAACAAAACGACGATCCTTTTCTCTATCTGACCCGGCGCGGCGCTCCGAAATTATTCGGAGCCTGCCGTCCCCGAAAAGTTCACTGCATGGCCGACGATGGCGAAATAAGGTCTTTGTTAAGGATTGAGAGAAAGTCTGGTGAAAATTCATGCATGGACTCGCAAAGAATGAGAATGATGGGGGGAGGGAAAAGCCTCGTTTTTCCGATTTGCAAAAAATTTGCATTACCGTATTTAATAATTAAATTACACTTTATTGTATAATTGAAATCCTACAAATTTTTATGACTAATTACATTAGTCATGAATTTTATATGATTTTCTTGTGAACAACTTTCACTGTTTAAACTCGTCGTTAAAGATAACCGATAGTCTGCGATGCGGTGAATGGTTCTACCGCTTCTCAAGCACATATACTTTATCGCGAGGTGCCCTTTGCGCAATATATGTCGGCCGTCAGGCCGATCAGCCATAAAGAAGCACACACGCGTGCGGACGCGGTGGTGCAGCGTAATCATTACGAGCAATGAGAGCGAGCGTGGAGGAGTAAAAGAGAATGAGAGAAAAAGGATGGGAGAGAAAGTCGGAAGAGACGGACGAAGAAAAGAGAAACGGACGAAAGACATCAAAGGGGAATTGCTGCTCGCCGACATCTAGACGACTCGTGGAGAGTATAACGTGCGCGTGTGCACGCGGCCGGAGAGGGAAACGTCGCAACATCAGAGAGCGATATTTCGGAGCGGAGGCCACGCGATTACGCGGGTCGAAGATTCGTCTAGTCGGAAAAGCGGCACGACGCTTGGCGTATTAATAAAAATAGAAACGCGTAAACCGGCCTTAGGCCGAGGCAGGCGTATTCCGGGGAGTGGGCCCCTTTGTACGTGAGAAATTAGGCCTGAAATGCCGAACAGAAATACTCCGCAACCGAGAGAGGGTATGTATAAATGTCTTTCTTTTCCGCTCGGATCATCCGGTTAAACAGATCCCTTCTCTTAGTCGTGCACGTCGCCTGCTCGCCCGCTTCTCGGAGCGTCTCCTTTTCTTCCGTGTTTTTTGTTATCAACCGTCCGCAAAATGGTTTCTAGGACTGTTAGGATCGGGCGCATGCTCCTTGTGTTCTCGCATTAGGTATCCTCCGGCGTACCACTCCGGTGTAGCGAGGCGTATGAGGATCAGCCGCCTGATCTGGGACCTCGTCGAAAGGATACGACGGTTGGTTGCGAGTCCAGTTACGCGAGTTATCCTTTAATTTGCCTCGGTTGGAATACGTCGGGACGAAGCGCCGCTTCGATAGACGACATTTGATCTTGTAAACTATAAATGTTTACATATGTTTATGTTAAGAACTTTGCAATTCTGTATTTTGCATCGGGTTGCAAACTCACTGAGAAACTTGAAACTTATCTCTCGAAACAATGGATGAAAATGTATATAATATCAAGATAATATCAAGTTAAAAATAAACAATTATAAATTAAATAATATAAGGGCAAGGAGAGAACGACCTATTTTTCTTTATATATTATAGTACTTTTCTCTATTGCATATAGACATACATTAGGGAAGAAAAATATGAATGCTCACTCATATAAAAATTGTATCGCTTTCAATATTGAAACTTATAATCCACAACCAGGGTTTTTCCAGATTTCTGATAAAATTTCCAATAAAAGATTCCTGCAATAGTATAATGACAACATAACTATTTTATCTCTCGAATTTTTGTGGAATCTCATTTCGAGCTGGATCAAAATAAACGTACATCGCAAACGTACCCCATCATCGCGCAATAGCGATGATTGAAAGAATTATTTGAGATAGCTAGAGATAGAGATAGAAAAGAAAGATAATAGGGAAGAGATGGATAGATAGATAGATAGATATCGCTATTTATTATGCGCTCCAGGATAAATCCTCTTTAGCGCAAAACCCATAATATACAGAAGTATTACCAATTAATGACTAGAAAACTTAATTACATGTGTGTGCGTGCTATGTACACGCGCAGAGAGAGAGAGAGAGAGAGAGAGAGAGAGAGAGAGAGAGAGAGAGAGAGAGAGAGAGAGAGAGAGAGAGAGAGAGAGAGATCCAGAAAGGGTTGCCGATCGGAATCGGCGGGACATAAAGGGGAACTGGGACTCAACACGAGCAGCGAATGAAATGCACGTCTTGTGCTTTTTACGCGGAGTCCGGCCGACGACATCTTCGACGGGGACCCGAAAAACGAAAGAAGAAAAGAGACAGACGCGAGGGGACCCAGAAGGACCCAGATAGCGACGCAGGTGGGAGAAGGAGGGCGATACTTTCGAGGGCTGGAACACCCCGAGAGATCCCAGATCGAGTTAAGATAATTGCTCGTTTGTTTAAACATTTGACCGACCGCCCGAGAACAGCCCGCAGCTTTTTGCTCCCTTTTCGCCGCGCTCCGCGACTTGCGCGCGTGTGCACGTATAAGTGTGGCACCCACACGCGCGCAACCGACCGTTTCTTCTTTCGCGTTTTGCCGTCTTCCACACTGTTCGCCATGCCTGTGAATTCAGGCCTACAACGCTTATTAGGAAATCAAAAGATGCAAATCTTTTCACTGACACTTTGACTCGCGCGAACAGAGAGATAATAAATATAATTTTTTCATGTCACGTCGCGAGTTTCTTTTCGCGATGTGTCATTTTTTTTTTTTTTTTTTTTTAAGTGTATATTAGCCGTATCTAATGCGATACCATAAAACTTTTCAACGTACTTTCAACGAGATGCAAACGCTTTCCGAACGAACCCGTCTCGCTGTTTAAAAGTTGCCGCTGTAGGGGATCACGATGCGATCCAAAATTGTTCGAGTTACGAGTCTTTCACTACGGAAAACGCGTTCGTATATACGAATCCGTAATGAAACGGCTGAGAGTGACAGAAACGTTGATGGGGGGTTGTTTTCGTGCGTCGGAATAAAGTCGGTTGGATGCTTCCGGCGAGCTTTGTGGGTGACACCGTACGTAGCGACTATTCGCGAACTCTCGACGTTGTTACACACCCCGCGTCTTATAATCGATAACAGCAGTTCGTGAAATTAAATGTTATTTTTAAACATTTATTTTTATCTCATTATTTTTTAAATTAATTAAAATAATTATCAAGCTCTGCACATTTATCATGTTTCTGGATTTTTTTTTCAAGGTAAAATGGTGCGAAATAATTCTACTTTGTGCGATTCGTTTTGCTACATAAATTTCAAAGGTCCAAAAGACATCTAATTGTCGCTGTCATTTTCCGACGCGGAGATATCGCAATTGGCAAACGAGATAGAAATCGAATGCGATAGCGAATCGGTCGGTCGGCCTTGTGTACCGCTATTTGTCTTTCAATTCTCCGCGAGCGAGCACCGAACGTCGATATTTACCCGCGATACAATGACTTTGGGGTAAGCAGCTATCGACCGACGAAGCGAAGTCGGAGCCGATATTATGTTCCGCGGGATGATATTTCAGGAAAACCGTTGAAACCGTCACGCGATATATTTCAAACGGTATTTATAAACGGAGGAAAATAGATGGTGTGCTTTATCCTCCTAGAAACGTGTCACGATTGATAGTCATTATCTCATTGTCGTCAGACGTAGATGCCACTTCGCTCATCAGCACCGGCAAAACGTCACATGGTTAAAGGTCAAGATCGCACCGAGTCGCGTAAGAGCACCCTGGCGGTCACCATCAATCCTCGCGATCCTGCGACCTTTTTCGCGCGGAAAAATATCCGGCGTATAAAAAGCGTAGCATGCCGAATTATTACTCCTTCCACGATGTCTCCCTGCCGCGAAAGCCGAGTATCCTCCACGCTCTGATAAGTCCCCCTCTCGACTTACGATCCCGTGTTGTGGTCGCCCCCGGATTCCTCCCTCGCTTCGCCCGCCCGCCCCATGTAACTGCGGCCTCGTTCGCGACATTAAGGGGGTGGGCCCACCAGGGGGTGATAGATGACGGGAAAGGCGCCTCGGAGGGACGCCTAGCATCTTCCATTCCGAGGATCGGAGAGTGCCGCGGTCTGCTCCGACACATATAAACACGAGGGAAAACGCGATGTTTCCACCCCTCAAAGGGAACGTCTTTCTTCATAGACACGCACATGGGCGCGCATCGATCTCCAAACGCGAGGAAAATAGTCTGTACGATCGTTCGAGAGGAGGGAGGAGGAAAAAGGAGAAGGAATGGTGGAAAGGGACTAAAGTTCTACCCGACCAATTGCTTAGCAAATATCGCGGACGGTCGTAAATCGGTAGCGCTGCGTGGGTTGACTTTCTCTCCGTGATAATGTCGCTGAGCATTGCGTGCTACGAACTATGTTTTTTACACGTTTGCGCAATATTCTGTTTTCATTCCGGGGATAGGTATACCGTCTCCGATGCGAGTCTGAAATAAGTCTCGATCGCGTCATCGGCGGCAATGCGATTATTTCGAGCTGAGTGACGTCGGGCATCCTAATTTTTCATCGCATACGCACGCGGGGCACGAGAGTTAGACGGGGAACGGAGCGATGCGGCGCATAGTTACACGCGCGACCGGTAGTAACACGGTTATGCTCGCGTGTGTATTTTATGCGCCGACCGCGGCGTCGTCACATACGCGCGAACACATCAGAGCACAGGTCGGTATAGACGAGCCGCGCGCTTGCCGCGGGATCCCGGGAATGAGAGAGAGACGATCTCTCACATAACTCGACGGCCGATTCAATAACGGCCGTGTGTCGCCCACAGGACAATGCGCTCGCATCGGTTAGGTGCGCATGGTCTGCTTCTAATGGTGAAGCTAGGCTAGACCCGGCCATGTAACGTATAGCGACGTAACTTCGTACACATTAGAGTACACTCGGCGCACATATATTGTATCCGACGCTGTTTCGCCACGTGCGTTTTGCCCGCAAGATAGACGCCCGGCGGGCGCGCGTTGATCTAACATCGTATCGGTTACAAGCGCGTTTGATTGGCAAGCCATCCCGATCGCGGTAAAATATTTCATTCAAGACACTTTCAAGAAGATCAGAAATTTTTCTCCGGCTCTATTTTCTCGGTGAATCAATGGCATTCTGAATAAATATTTGATTCAATCATTTTACTCCTGAGTGTCATACGTCGATCTTTATCCGCGGCAAAATCGACGCGTCACTCGACGTGTGGTATAGCCAACAAAAAAAAAACTTTTAATTCGTACAAGTTGAAATCTAATATAGAAGCTATTAAGCTCGGGAAGATGTTAACCTGCGCCCCTCGCAGTGTGCGTATACGCGCAAAGGATCTATAACCGCGATCTATAACCGATCGCGCGGCTGCAAAAAAAAAAAAAAAAAAAAAAAAAGGGAAAGTACAACTTTACACCGGGAATCTTGAATTTTAAACTTTCCAAATCCACGGAGGAGCTTGTAGTTTCGCGTGTACACAGAGAAACGATCTATAAAAAGCCCTCCATGCCGCGCACTCGTTTCTTCCGAGGGGAAACTTTTGCCTTCCACGAACCACTGCAACTGGCGGGATTATTAGACAGTTATTTCGAACGCTTTGTAAACAAAATAGCGCGCGCCACCGCCGTATCGATTCGCGGTGATGACGACGAACCTATCGTTCGCGGTTTTACGGCGTGGGCGCGCTTTCCGCCGCGCGCGCGTACTTACTTTAAAAACGACTATTACGTTTCGACGTTAAAACAAATGTACGGGCGCACCGTAATCGATACTCAACGGCTACTTAAATCCGAACACGAAACCTCGGTCTCCACGGCTCTACCCATGTAAATACGACTCCGCGGGTTCGGGATAGCTTTTCACTCGAATACCATCAAGCGCAGTCACGACAATCCGTATCACGAATGGTTCACCGCAGACAGCCGAGCCATTTACCCGCGAGTACCGTCTCTAGGGATGCTTACCCAAGTATCGTTGCTTTATTTTTCGCAGGTAGTTTAACTCGTATTCAGAACGCCTTAACAAAGTTGCGGATTTCCGAAGGAGTCGCGCTCGAAGCTTTAACTTGTCTCATAAATTATAGAAAGTAAATTAACGCTGTAATTTATTTTTTTTTATACGACTAATATATCTAGTATATCAAACATACGGTGTTGGTTTCTAAGAAAGGGAAGATAGTCTGAGATAGTATCGGAGGGTATCTCGCTTGCATGCTTGCTGCCGGTTCATTATTACCGTGTCTCACGACGCGGCTAATCGGCCGCGATCGCGAACGTGTCCGCGCGGATTAACGGGGTGCTCGCCTGTCGTTGCGCCCGTTATTGTTTAATACACGGCGAGAACGGGAGTGGTATCATAAAGAACTCGAGGGACAGCGCGCCATTACTCGCGTATGAGCGCGGAATGCTCGCCCGTACACGGCTGTAACGGCGCCGAGATTGCATTACACAATGTGCACGGTTACTACGGTCGTATGGCGCGATCCGCGATTCGCGCGCTCTTGCTCATGCGAGACTATCGCGGATGCAAATTCCTGGTCGATGAAAGTCGAGCACGCGGGAGCCGAGAGATACTTCAACTATCGCTTCCAGGCTGTACCTCCGACGGAGGCATTTCAAAGAGACACTCGTTAACGGTCACGCTACTATTGTTTCGCCGATGCAAAGTCAAAGATATTTGTCCAGCGGCGATAGATTCATAAATAGTGGCGGTGATTCATATTTGTGATAATTTAATCGCACGACAGGAGATGCTTGTGCGAATAATAATATATGAAATTATTAAATCTAATGCCGGGAGGACTGTATAATACTTGATACTCGTTTGATATAATCGTTTTCTGACATTATTTATTTTTAGCTAGTTGTAAAAAAAACATAATTTGATATCTTAAAATAATTTTTGTGATCGGCAACATGTTGGTAACGACACACGCATCCCCGAACGATTAATCGGTTAAGGCGGCTCGTAAACGCGTGCTATAAAAATTCCGTCTCGCCGTGATAGAGGCAGTTGATGTTTTTGCTTTCGTCTCCCCGTCCCCTATCATCCTCCCGTCCCTCATCCTTGACCGGCAAAGACGGTTCCCGGAAGTCGTACTTCGAAATCGCTTCCACGGAAGATTCTTTCGACCTTGAGGACGAATCCCGCCGAGCGAATCGGGAATTATTCGAAACGACTGGCAGCACGGCACGTAGAAATCACTACGGCGGGGCGATGCAATTTCGCAAGCACGTTGAACGTAGTCGGGGGTTCGTTTTACAATGCGAAGTCTACGGGTTTCAGGATTTCGTCGAATAAATGTCCACCCCCGGACTCCGATATCCGCGAAGAGCGAACATGATGTCATTTTAATAAATGCAAGTCGAGTGCAAAAGGGAAATGCAGAGAAATAACGTCGCGGAAGTCTCTCGTTGGAATATGCTTGGTATATTTTATCTATGTGTGCAGCGAATAGGTATAGACAGTTTCATGTGTACAAAAAGCGTACTATTTTTTCTCTCTTTCTTTCTATACCATTTTAGTCTCTGTATTTTGCAAGACGCAGATTCCGTTCGTCGAATTGTTCATCTATCTGCGAAAAATGGATGATATATAGAATTCGGAACACGGTTCATTTAGCGATCGAAATCGTGTGTGAAAATTTCATATTCGGTAGCCACTCCAGCCGGCCACCTTCCGGACGATCACCTTCGCTCAATATCCAGTGTCCAATAAAGCTTTCGTACGTGCCAGGACGAACACCAGCACGTAGAACACTCACACGGGGAAAGGCCTTCTCGAGGTAAACGTCGAAATCGTACGAGCCACCCCCGGGATGACCATCCTCCCTTGGGCGCAGCATTTTGGGGCGTCTTTTGGCTGCCGGAGCTCTCTCTCGTCTCATGTGCGCGCACACACGCGCGCGCGCACCCACACATACACACATATACATATATATTCTTACGTACATAAGGCGGGGTGGAGGTGGGGGTCTGCGAGATGGTGCGACGGTTAGGGGTTGCTGGTGTGTCCAGTCCACTCCAGTGGAGCCCAGGGCAGACCGTTCGATCAATAGAGGGTAGAGGCTACGCGTTTCTAGGAGGTGGACACCCTGCTCTCTGCCGCCCCTCGCATATGCCATCGACGACGATCGCGCCGTGCCACCTTCCATGCGATATCGCCGCCTTTCGTCGCTCTTGTCTCGCAATTTCCTACCGATACTCTCCTCGAGCGTTCGCGGAGCATCGTTATCTGAAAATTTCGCGCTCGACGTTTCTCAAGAATATCGCGGTAGCATATTTTTTTTTTAAGCGTCGTTTTTGCATCTTGTTAGTAACGTTGTTTGTAGCGTAGCCTCTCGAAAATCGGGGCAAGACTCGTTATCGTTCCCGGACATCGTGTCCAATGTGACGACGACGAAACGCTGCACTTTCGCGGGCGACGTAAATGACAACGGCGACGCGAAGAATCCGCGTTGGCGTATCGGTGCGGAGTCAAGGTCGTTGACCCGCGGCCAATCGAAAATTACGAGGCGCTCCGCTCGCGCGGCTCGTACTTGCCGGGTCTTGATCCAATTATCTCGTGTCCCTTGTCGGGATCAGCGTGCTACGCCATTGGTCTGCGTGGTCCGGACCGCCGGGCCGTTTGTTTTGTAAGTCTAATCGCAGAACGGCTCTCCGGTGGTCCTCCTCGGCTCCATCTACCGCCGCAGCGGTCTCCCTTCGCGTCTCCCTTCGTCCCTCCTCCCACTTGGACCCCGGGGCCCCTCGCGTCTCTCTCGCTTCTTCGTCCCTGTGCGACGTCGGTCGGCGCGGCCGCCATTTTATTTTTAAAAAACGACCGCCAAGCGCACTTTCGTTCGTTCGTTCATTCTCGGTGCAACCGAGGGGTTCGATTCTCTTCTGCGTATAGTGGCGCCATGGCCAACGCTCCTAACCGCGCGCGAGGGAGAAAAAAGAAATGGAGAAGGTAGAAGGAGAGAAAGAGAAGAAGAAGAGAAGCCAAGAGCCTCGTAGCTATGCTGGAGAGCCATAAGAATACTATGCTGCAACAAGCACCGGGAAACTCTATTCACCCTCGCAACAGCACTATCCTCGCCATAGGAGAGATCTGCGGCTGATGATTCGTCGGCTGATTGCGCGGAATTAGCGCGCTATATCAGACGCCGATGAATACTCGAAAAACCAGAGAGCGACCTCACATCACTTCCATGACGTTCCATCTGAAATCGATTATCTCTCGCTTCTTATAACACATCGAACATTAAACATTCTTCTATAATATTCCCATTGCTCGCGCAATCGTGGGAACGATATATCTCTTTCATCGAGATGCGCGAGCGATTGCTATAATAACGCGAAAGCCGTAGCCGTATAGTAGCGCGAACGTAATCACCCCGCTGAATTATTCCGGAGCCTTCATTATTTTAGGGAGTATATAGTCCGTGTTCCCAAGGTAGAAGCAACTCTGCTGAGGTCGAGACAATTTGCCTTTTTTCTACACCCTCGAAGCGGTCATATTCGTGCCTCTAATGACATGGATTACCGTAGGATGATTTGATAATAGACGGATAAAGGTGAAATAATATTTCACTTTCGATTGTTAAGTATATTATTCTGAATTTAGCTATCATCGATTTTGTACGTTTAGTCGTCGTAATGTTTTTTGATATTAATTAAGTAAATTGTTATCTTTATCACGATGACTTTATTAATGGCCGGTTATCAATTTTATCGTTGGAAATTAGCAAGGCGTCCCTGTTCGCTTCACCGCCACAATTATCCCGATTGACCCTGCTTTTCTCTCTTCCCCCGTACATGAGCAATGGCTCTAATAATTCCGAGAGAACCAGTAACTCAGGAAAAGTACGAGCTATCGTGACTGCGTCTCGTAAGAGATAGCACGGAGATTCCTCGGAGTGAAACTTCGCTCGTCCTGTACACCACCTTCTCGCCGCGGTGCTTTTCTCTTCGTATCTTTTCTCGAAGTGTCTGACGAGGTCCCGACCTTTGACCTCGCATTGGCTTTCCTCCCTCTTCTCGAGGGACGGCACTGAGGTAAAGAACAAGAGATGAAAGTTTCAAGAAGACGCGCGCGCGACGGTAACAAAAGCTGCGAGAATTTTACAGTGGTTCGGCAATCGCTAGGAGAGTAGAAATCGAAAATCGCCATTAATCTTCACGCGTAAGAAGCAACAAAATGAATCGTGTTTTATACATTTGCAAACCGGAGAGCATGAGCGCTTCCATCGTGGAAATTTCCAATCTCAAGGAATACGCGAAGGAAACGGAAAAGCGAGACGTGAATGCGCAGGAGAAACGCGAAAGAATATCAGCCACGAACGGCCGTCTTTTCCACAGGGCTGAAGTTCTCCCGAGGGAGTTTCACAGGGCTGAACCCTCCTCCTATCCTGGCGCCAGGGCCAGGCAGGGCCTGGTAAAAGAGATAAATAAAGCAGCGCGCGCGTGTTCGTGAGGGCGAGTGTGCGTGCGCAGCTGTGGTCAGCGAGTATTAGAGGATTGACCGTAGGTGGCCTAGGGAGAGAGAGAGAGAGTGAGAGAGAGAAAGAGAGAGCCAGAGAGAGGGAGGGCCACGAGAGCCATAATGATATTGGTTCTGGATCCGTAATCACTGTTATACGGGAATTAATAATCTCTGCGGTTTTAGTTTCGCGGACAAAGTCACGTGACCACGACCAAACTCATTTCCTCAAAGATGATTGAGACATCCGAATTCTACTAGAGTGAGAGCCTGCGACGGGAACGTTAATGGTGTTTTACGCGAAATATAATACAATACATAACCGTGAGAAACGCACTGTCTTTTAACTCTGTCGTTTACAGTAGTATCAATTTTTTTTCAGGAATTTGTAATTAAAAAAATAACGCGACAGCGTCGAGAAACTCCAAGTATTGTATGGCTCACGTCAGTGATATTCGAATTTCTCAAAGTTTCTTAAATATTTTCCACTAATTCGCATCCGTTTTACATCTTGCAACGGTATCGCGGATAGTTTCGGAGAATCAAAATTTCTTTAATATCTCTTTTTTGCGAAATTGTCTAAATAATTTATGCGCATCGCGCTTTTACGTTTTGTGCTTTGTTCGCAAAACAACTTAAAATCGAAGAGCAAGAAAGAATTGCGGGCGTCGAGCGACGAAAAGGGCGCTTACCAGAATTCGTAGACCGGCATGAGAACCTGCGGAATGCTTTCACATAAAGACGCAACCCCATAAGACTTCATCCCCCTTTATACAGAACGTTCTCGCCCCCGAAGGAGCGTTCGTGACGCGCACCCGTGCGCCCGCGTGTGTGCGTATAGGTATAGGCATACGCGGCGGCGTATGGGTTACCCCGGGATCGATGTTTCCTCCTTCATCCCCGGTATCGGGATGTAGTTCGTGCGTAAAAACCAACCCCAAAGATCTTGTCCCCTATAGCTCTCCATTCCACTCCGCGTTTTGTCCGCGTTGCTTTTTTTCTCTTGGATTCCGTCGCGCGAAAATTTAGAGTCCACGAAATTCTCGGACATTTTTTATCTCCCCCTGACCTCTCGGAGGTTTCCACAAACTTGCGCCTGACGTTGCGCTTTTTCGAGTTTTACAAGCGGAAGTAGAGAAATAGTGACCTAATTCTCCTTTCTTGTGAACGTGCTAGTACCCCGGAGGTAAAATTTCCCTGAGACAAAGTGGAAAACTTGATCTCAATTTGTAGCGTAATTTCGATAAACAGCGACAATATTTTTTTTTAACGGCCATCAATCATTATCTTGAGGTCCAAGAAGTAAGTAGCTGATTTCGATAGAATTCTTTTCTATTTTAATTTCTATTGCATTTTTGTGCGCAGCGTAAAACGCGATGTAAAATTAGATCGCGCCGCGGGATTACTTTTATCCTCTCTCGACTTGATGTTTTGTACATATAGTATTATTCAATGCCGAGATCTCATTGGACCAAGAACTCGGTCGGACGGTCGGACGCTCGTCGTCGTTTTGCCGGCCACGAATTCCGCGGAAAACCCTCGGGCGAAACCTCAACAAAAGTTTCACAGTCGAGGAGCCAGCGACAATAGGAAGAGCAGAACACGGGAACGATTTAGCGCTGAATGCGGATGTGACTAATTTTCTGGGTTGTCCACACAACCTACCGTTTAAATCTTCCCCCATCGGGCGGCGTCGAGAAAACGTTAGTCGACGCTCCAAGCAGCTCGGTTGCCGTTGCCAAATTAACGGAACTTCTCGTTCTCGTTTATCAGACAAAATGTATAGTAATTTGTGCGAGGTAATCCAATCGTATGTTTGAAAAGAAACAAAAAAAAAAAAAAAGAAAGAAGCGGGCTTCAACGTAAAATTGGTCAAAGATCGTGTAATTTACACGAATGACGGTAATCCAAGGAGAATATCCGCGTATAGAGATATTAAATCGTGAAGAGAAGTGCATCTGGTTGAATACTTTTTTTTGTAACATCTGCTGTTTAATATCAGTGTCAGATGAAAAATGCCTCGCCGGATGTTGAATGCGAGCGCGAATCTCGCGCTGCACGCCAATTAATACGGATCTGGTCTAAGGTTAATGAAATTCCCGGTGCCGATTTCCCGTGCTCTTTCCGACATTCTGAATTGCCAGTTCCGTGCTTCTTCCTGCTCCGAGAGTATGCGCGCGGTATAATGATACGGAGGTACACGTCAACGGAGTAAAGCTGAATTAATGACAGACGTCGAAGAAGAGCCGTGGAAACACAGGCTACGGTTTCACAATGGCCGAGGTGCAGGTTATAATGCGAATGGCAGTTATGTATCGCGGTAGGAGTGCCCGGGATAATAAGGGGTTGTTGCCAGTAGCGGTGTTGCATATATGTGCGGAAAAGGGGGAGAGATTCTACGCGACACTACGCACACGGCCCAGATATGTATTTGCTGCGTGAACGTACTTTCGAAATTTTAAATTGTTTTTTGTCGTGATTAATGTAACACTTAACAATCTGAAACACAAATGGAGTTTGTTGCAACACACGATGATAGAAAATATTCTATAAATATATACGTCTGTGTCATATAAACAAATTAATTCTGATGTGAGTATTTTAGAAGAAAAACTGATAAATTTTTATTTATATTTATTTTGTTAGTTTTGTCTTTTACATGTCGTAAATATTGTTTTACAAAAGAAAGAGAAAAAATAAAGGAAATCTAAAAAAAAATATGTAAAAGGAAATATAAAGCCACATTTTTTTGAAGAATTTGGTAAACTGATATATATACATGTGCTAAGTTAATTAATTCAGAGCGTGAAAAATTTGCGTTGCGTGCGTGCTCGTGTATTTTAAAAGTAATTACCCCACGAAAATTAAAATGTATTCCAGATTAATCCGACGAAAGCGTGGCGTTGCAGGGGTTTGGAAGTAATCCCGAAGGCGCGTCTGTTTACATTCGGCGAGCGTACTACGTTTGAAGCGGGTAACAAGGGAAATTCTCGAACGTCGGAAAAGTATATGCATATATGCATATATGCACATACGCGAAATACTCGAAACAAAAGATCACATGCATACACGGTCAAACTATTTTTGCCGCGCTGACGTCATGCATTTATTACGCGAAAGTAACGAAAACAGAGAATGAAAATTCTCCAACAATTCGTATTAGTATATCGATCATTGACGGCAATTAACGACAATTTTATTGCGCGAATTCACGCGGTGTCCCAAGCGTCGAAAACGGATCGCGAATAATTATTTGAATGCGATTGAAATTTCGCGTTTTCCGCGGTGGCGGTCGCGAGGAAATGTCGACTGACATCGATTGTACGTCAGAAATTTGATGCGATCCGCGGCGGCTCGCTCCCATCCGGGCATTCCGCGCGTGCCGTGTAATTTATAATTTTCATGAAATATTCACACGCGTCGCTCGCGAATACCGTCAAAACCGCGGTACTCGCGGAACTTTGCGAATCTCGCGACTCTGCGAGCGCTGCCGAAAAAAATCGCTCATTCCCGTTGTATCGCGCCGGGAGTTTTCGGCATTAATTAAACGCGAGCGCGTAACACAAATCTCACCTCTCTCGGCTCACAATACGCGGCTCGGCTTGAATCCGTTCGATGGTATCGATGAAACGATAGATGGATTTTCATGGATTCCATTTTCTAACTAAGCATGCTTTTCATGATGGAATATACTTCACGAATGTCTTACAGAAATATTATTGCTATTATTCGCAATTTATGTAATGACGTGATGTGATTAAATAACATTAATTTGTAAAAATTTATGAGACATGAAAACATCTATATTCAAGCGCAGTGAAATACGCGAGTAAATCGATAAAGAAATAGAAATTAACGAGTGATGATTGCAGAATAATAATAAGTTCCACAAACCGTGATACCGCGATGATCGTTAATGATAATTGTCTCTCTTGCACTTTTAAAATTCTAAAAAAATGGAAATTTCAAATTAATCTACTCTACTGAATATAATATTAAATAAAATTTAATTATATGTAGGTGAAACGATAATTTTTTAGGACCTCGATATATAGCGACTCATGGACCGCTAATTCAAGTGTAAAATATTCCCAACGTGATAATCGTTCGCATTCGCATCTATTAATTAAATATTTACGATATCGATCGCGTTCATCAGCGCAGCTCGCCGGCGCGCTTTCATGGCGCGACATGAATCGAGAGGTCGAGTTTCCGACCGATTCCGGGGATATCGGGCTCGGGGGGACGGTCGGCCGGCCAAATTTCCATTGGTGCTCACCTCAGGGGTGGTTTTTGGCCGAGCTGCCCTGAAGAAAGGGCCCCTTCGCACACGACGGCACAAAACGCTTCGCGCTAATACGCACGTACGGTTGGGCACGACGCTAGAAAACCCACCCCTCGGGAAAAAAAAACGCGTCGCTCATAATGGAAGCGGAGCCACCCCTCCTGCCTCCTCTATCCGCCCTTCCGCGACCCCCTTTTATACTGACGGTGGTGCACGCGTGTGCCATTGGGAATTTCCGAAATATATATCCCCGTGCGTCCTATTGTCGGGCGAAGAATGGCCGGAATTTCATAGTTTCCTCCATCTTTTCCTACGTTTTCACAAGCGGCGCGAGGGAGATCGTATTTCGGGCTCTCTCTTTACGACGCGGTGTGTGTGGTGTGTGCCCCTGCTCTCCACGTCCGGGCTTTTTCCTTCGCGATTTTCCTCTCGCTTTACGAATCAGCTTTTCGCAGGCGTATCGAGGCAAAACGTATATGTAATGATATAAAAATCGTGGTACACTTTTGTAATAAAGAAAATGTCGTAAGTGAAGTTTCCCTCACGAATGCTCCGAACAAATTCGAGTGCAGTTTGAGTGGCCATTGTGGTGTGACTCGTCGCACGTCTTGAGTCTGGATATTTTTTTTGACGCAGCTCTCGATTCTTATATTATACGCAGCAGGTGCGGAAGAGATTTTGTAAAACTCATTTTGTCAAAGTATTTATCTTTGTTCAATCAGGAATAAAAATAATGAGTAGCGAAAAATATTTATAATTTTAGCTAACGAATGATTAAACGGTTCGAAAGAGACGTATAGCGCTCGCTGCAGTGACTTCAACCACTGGCATTTTCTCTCACGGTATGTATATAGGGACGGAATTCCTTGCAGTGACAGTACGCGCCGGTTCGATTGGCGGAGAGCACTGCGAATGGAGAGACTCTTTAATTTATTTAGATGCCGAGAGCGCACGTTCGCGTCGTTCTCCGTACGCGTATAGAGGTTATAGATAAGGTTTCCAGCCGTATAAGTGGAAAGGGTTTAAACGGGTGCATCGCAACCTGCAAATGGACGGCAATCTTCGCTGTGGAAACGGCCAACAGTAAACCGGCGAAACTTTGGCAAACTTACAAACACGTCATTTAAAATACAGCTCGCCGCGAAACGACGAAACGCCCCCTTGTCTCTCCCACGTGTTGGATTTAGCGCGGATTGATTATCTGACGACAGTAAGTACAAAAGTCTGTCGAAATACAGGACGTAGAACGGGCAAAAACTTTGTCCCCTTGATAGTTGATATCATGTATTACATTATAATTTTGCGCTTTGGAGTACCTGCGGTAAAAGTTAGCAAGTCTGTGTACAGCGAACAAAACTACTAAGCAAAACTTTTGTGGAAATAATATTTAAATTACTATCTCTTTATAGCTATCTTATATATGCGCGTACAAATAAACGCGTCGATAAAAAATCGCAAAGAAGCATCAGCGCAACGAACGCACGAAGATTTTGCCAGAAAATACTACATTTGTACCTATTCGAAGTATTCCAGATTTTTGAATAATTGAATAAATACTCCCGCAGTGCTGCGGTTGTTATCGCGATCGGAATCAGGAATGCGTAACTATGCGCACTTTCGCGATACGCGGAACTCCGCGCCAGAATTCTGCTCCATATTCGGACGACCCGCGTGGAGCAAATCGTCCGTCGATTCCGCCGGCTCGCAAAGTTCCAGTCGCTTAAACCACGGTGGCTGGGAGTCCGCCGCAGTCCTAACGTGTCCTCGTTCGTTCGTGCGAATTCCGTGACTTAAACTAGAGCACGTCTATAGCTGAACGACGTTTGCTCCGCGAACTGTTGGCCACACGAGGCAATCAACTTCGGTAGGTCGCTATACCGACGTTTTTTTCACGTATTTTCGATCGCCAGTCCTCTTCTTCTACCCCATCGAAACGTTGCAAGGTACATTATCCGTCAATAAAAAACGTCGCGTTGCGTGGGTCGTAAAGTCGTGTGTCACTCTTCTGAAATTCTCATTTCTTTTCCCTTCGCACGTGTGCACACCTATAACCAAGGTTGTACCTGTCCCATCCGAAGAGATCTCGCGTGGGTACGTCGCGGATATTTAAATATCATTTTATCATCGTCACAATTTATATGAATAACCTGTCGTGTTATGTAAATTTGGTCTATAGTGCCATTTTTACTTTCACGGCTTTCTTATCACGGACAAAATATATTTATAGGAGCAATTAAAATTGTATTATTGTGCATCTGGCATACAGAAATAGAATAAAATTTCATTAACGCTATTTCTCTGTTCGTCTATTCTGTGTTAATAAAAATTACATATGTTAATGAATTTTATAAATGTCTTAAGTGCGTGGAGGGAAATGATAGACGCGCTTAGACTTCCGGTATCCGTGGGGGCCCATATTAGTGTGGCGTACACACGTATACGTCCTTCGTGGATGTGGGAAGGTCTTGGCAGATCAATTAAATTTTCACGACGGAGGAGAGACGGGTCATTACGGCGCGACATACCACGACAAAAGAGGCCGTGGCGGGCTAGGCCGCTGCTACGTGCGATATTGAATTATCGATGAGTGTCGTGCGTTTGGATATTCATGTGTTAGCGGCAAACGGCAACATTATGTCCGATGAACGACCGAACGAGTTCCCTCGTATTGCTCTGTCACGTTCAGCGCCGCCCAATGGCCATTTTTCACGAGGCAGGCCTGGGTTAATATTTTGCGGGATCCACCGTGCAGATTCATTCGTTGTGACAGTCTCAGGTAATATCCTGTTCGAAGCGAGGCATATAGGGTATCGAAGCGCTAATCTGTAGTGAATAAATTTCAATTCTATTTTGCAATTTCTTTTACGCCACGAGATGTACTATTTTTTTTATTTTTTTTATTAATATGCACTTAATATACAATCTCTTATTATGTCACGAGGAATAATCGCATCATCGAAATCCTCGTAGGGTTTTATGCCCCACCGAACGTTTCGTCCGACGAATCTTGAGAACGCTCTTAGGCGTTAAATCGTAGCGGTGGCGATCCAAGAGACCGCGGCGTAATCCGATCTGAGAAATCTATGTCGATAGGGCAATAATTAGGCTGCTTAAAGACGGGGAGGCAGAAGCAGGCAAGAAGGAGTTCTCGTGTACAGAAAGCGCCGCCGCCTCTGTCTCTCGAGCCTCTTCCTTTCTTTCCGCGCGCGCTGCCAAAAGGAGGGTCCGAAGGGACGACGAGAGGACAGTCGCCGTGGGTACGCCGCGTTACCCTTTCATCCCTTTCGAAGGCGCGCACCGCCGTGAATAGCCCAACTAGAGATCCGGGAGAGCACGAGCAGATTCTAGCGTGCCCTCTTCTTCTTCCTTCATCTTCTCCTACTCTTTCTGCTTAACACGCATGAAGCGCACATATCCTCTTTCTTGAAAAAAAAGGAGATGCAGAAAAACAATCCCAGAAGCGCTGCACTCGTACACGCGTGTCGCCGCCACCGCCGCCGCCGTCGTCATCGTCATAGTCGTGGTTGTCGGTTGGCAGCCTGACGTCCCTGTGAACCATACTTCGGGCCCGGTACTTTGGAACGGAGGAAGAGGACCGACGGAATCGAGGGGAGGACTTCTCTCTCTCCGGTATAATGGCGGCTTCGACACAAGGCCCCAAAAGAAACCCATAGATATCGCATTGCGCGCCCGGGACTGACGGGACAAAACAGCTTGGACCACGAGACAACGAGCGGGGCCGGGCGGTGGCGGGGATGAAGGGGCTCTGGAGGTCTCTCGCGAGTTTCGTAAACCAACGAGCGAGAAGAGGGACGCGGCATCGAAACGGAAACGGACAGAAGAGAGTAGGACGATAAATCGGACGATAGTCTGCGTATGAGAGCGGCTGAGATGAAGGTGGAGAAGATGGAACGACGATAGTTGCGAGCGGTGTTTTCGTGTCACGGGGCATCGCTCGCCGATATCGGCAGCAGAGGCAGACGCGAGAGAACTCGCGGGGCCCTCCTCGCGTGCCGATCCATTATAATTAACCATTAACGTTTCCTCTAACACTTTGGGCTGAATGCCACGAAAGGGGGCCAGCGCCGTTTTTCCGGGGATACTTGGAGAATTAAATTTTTATGATCGTAACGATTCGTTGGCATCAAATCGCGATCGATCGCTTCAAATTGCCTCGACAATACATTCGTCTGATATATTTTTCTCTTTCCGACGTCAATTACGTTGTTTGTGAAGTATACTAATGTAATCAAGGGCCGTTACTAAACAATAGAAAATTTTATTTGTCATCACATGGGAAAGCAACCCTATGTGTCACACGTCACGCAGTCACGATCGATGTCGGAAAGGATCGCGCGTGTCGCGATGTTACCACCGTAAACATAGGCCGACGTTATTATTTTCTTTAATTATGAATCGGCTTTTCTATGCCGGATCTCTCTGCAATAAAATTATCCTACTGTTTTCCCTGCCGTGTACCACGCACCGGACGAAACCCGACGGTGACAGTACCGAGATAGTACCGAAGGGTGAATAGCAAAGTTGTCGTCGGTAAACTATAGCTTACTTGCATAGGTAATCAGTTTCTAAATAAAAGTCAAGTCGATGAAATGGCGATCGTGCATACGTATTCCCCATACGTGTTGCGCAGCGTTGACATCTCTACGAACTTGAATTACGACACGTAATTCTCTACGGCCGAGGATATCGCGTATGTATGCATGTATATCGGATTTTTTTTTATATCTATATGCGATAAACGAATTATTTTAATTGGCGAAATATCCAATATTATATTTTTGTAAGTTATAATAATAATTTTTTTGAAAAATGTAAGAAAAATTTTAGAATAAAACGCCGTTTATTATTTAATTATAAAAAATTACATAAAAGTATTGAAAATCGTATCAGAGACACAAAATTTACAACTCCTTGTGTGAAGTAATCTAGATTTTGTGCAAAGTAGCAACTGCCACCGCTTTCAGCATGTTACGTTACGAGTATCGTTTCATGCTCAATCGATTTGTCATATTTCTAGATATATACTATACTGATACGCTAAAGCTCACGTCTATTTTAAGATTAGCTGGTAATAGTTAACGAGATATTCTACATATGATTCGTCATACATGTAGGCATCGCCACTTTTATTGTTAACCCGAAGCCCTCGAATGTCAGTCGTGGCTTTTATGCAGGTCGGACAGGTCTGTGGCCTCGTGCTTTTTTTCCACGTTATGTGTACATCTGGAAATATATTTAGAAATTTCGTTATCTTAATGCTTTACAATTTAATACGTCATCGTTTGTGGCCTAACAATGTCAATTTTAGACGATAAATTATATAAAAGTGTATTAAATAGATGTTTTAAAGTAATTTCGCGAAAAGAGAACCTCTCAAAAAACTTTTTTAATACAATTTTCCTGTATGGCTGTATTTATTTTTTATTTATTATTATACTACAATGAATTTCATGTCAGTCATGTCACAGTATAAATCAAGAGTGATGTTAGATGTAAATATAAATTTTTTACATTATAGAATACGCGCGCTTTAAGATGACTTCCAAATTTACTTAACGCGAATTATTTTAAAATTTACGTGCGATAACATAAATGGACGAAGAGTTTCATATGCGAGTTCTAATCAGAATAGAAGACATATCTATAGTCGGTTGGTTTAAACAGTTACTTGGACGATGAGTTAAATGGGCTCTCCACGCGGCGGTACACCTACGGCGAATTCAATCAACTGCATGCCCGATAATTCAATCAATGGCGCGAAGTTGACTCCCGGAAACACAATCGAGTCTCCGCGTTATCGGAAGTGAATTTCGAGTAGAACAATCGTCGCTCGCGCAGCTACATGGGCGGCGAATCGATAATTCGTTGCCGAGATCCGGCGACAGTTAAGCAACATATGCTGTGTTAATTTCGCTGCAATCTATTGGACATAATACCTTGAGACGCACGAAGTGAGTATTAATTATCTAATTAATGGCGAGGCTTCGGGGTACACGCGATTAGCAGATAGTCGCGGTTGTTTGTTCGTCACGCTTTCGCGTTTCCATCAACCAAAAAGTAATGACGATTTCATCACCTGTCTCCCACTACACCACGTAAGATATTATGTTTGATTATTCTTATAATATATGATTAACTATAACTAACTTAATTAATACGTAGCTACTAAAATAACTTATATGGCTAATTATATTTTTTATGACCAGGTTTGGCCAAATCATATACCATTCAAATTTTTATAAATCTTTATTAGATCGTTTGGATAATAAAAATCAAGTAGATATATATCATTTAAAATCTTGATTTACCCCGTATTCGTCGAATCGCAGAGTTGCGAGGTTTCATAAATCGCATTACAGAGAAAACGAATGTACTTGAACGAAGACGCCAAGCCTTCTTGCAAAGCAGTACGAGGCCTATTGTGGAGAGATCCTCGTTTACCAAAACTATCAATTGATGTCAGGGCACAAACAGGGTAACGCGCGGTATAACACACACTCGCAGCTGCACACCCTCGAAACACCGAAATCCAAATATCTCCTCGCCCGTCCATCTGTCGTTGTGTAACGGAACACCGGCTAATAGTATTAGAAATATATATATATCTCGGACTAAACTACCCCTGTCAAACCACTCGATCGAGAATCACCCTCCCGCTTCTGATGGCTTTCCCGCTCTTCTACAGAGTACAGATCGCTACGGTCGCTACGGATTACGTCGGTAAACGTCGGGGTTCGCCGAACGAATCCTGATCTCTCTAGCTTCTTCCACCCCAAAATCTGCTAAACACATCGATGGATCGGCGATATCCCATCGAGGGCCCGACACTCGCCGACCCCGATTTATTATCCAGATCCAGATCCATCGTATTTGTCGTCGCGTGTTAACAGGACGACTGTATTATCCGTATATATCTTACGAGCATCGCATGAATTTAATTTACATATGTTTGCAATTGCGTGTTATTAATCCTTATAAAAATATGGATAGAAAGTTCATTCCTATTTTTATTGCGTCAATTATATATATGCATAATACATAAATGTGTTGCCCTTATGAAACGTTACTAAATCGAAATACCAATTTTACATCAACTGTAGCAACGTTTATTCGAATTATCTGTTCGCGTTGCACGTGAAGTCGATCGTCCGATCTCGGGTTAAGAAGCATAACGTGTAATTGACATCCACGCATTCTTTTTGCTTCTCGCCACTGCATCCCACGTAGCGGCGGAGTCTCGGAATTCGAAAATCGTGACGCCGAGCGCGCCTCGCGCGGGCAGGCGCCGTGGAGACGGCGGATGCCGGTTTTTGTTTGCTTGTTTGTTGTTTGTTCCGGGCGTTTCGTTGCCGCGTCGGTTAGGTACTTGACTCTCCTCTCGCGCGCTCCCGCGTTTTCCATGAACCGGCGATGATCTCCCCTCTCGCTCGCTCGCTCGCTCGCTCGTTCTCTTTCTGTCTCTCCTTCCCTCCTCGTTTCTCCTGTCCGGAATCGATCCGCGCAAATTTACACGCCCGCGGCGCGCTGGAGTGACGTCGGGAATTTTCACTGTCTTTCCACACTTCTAAACCATCGCCGACACCGCCGCAACCTCTCGTCATCTCTTCTCCGGCCCCCCTGTTCCTCTCGTCCTCGTCGACAACGATCACCCCGAGGCAATCCGGCTTTACCCCCGCTCTCGGCGGGGATGGATCGGCATGCCCTCCGATTGTTTTATCCGATTGTTACAGAGCCGCGGGTAACCCCGTCCCATTAAAATACTTAATTGGTTTGTTCCGTGCTCGCGCACAGTTTTCTCTCGTCTATCCGAGCGATGCATCGCTAAGCCTCTATCACTCGCCGTGTGTCTTTTTGTCGAATTTTCTCTAAGGAAAAGCCGCATGTCCAAAGGTGGCGACAAGTACGCGTCGTTTACGCTCCAATTTCAATGCAACTGACGATCAACTGGTATCACGCAACCTTCATTAGTGTCTGCTTCGATTCCCCGACGCGAACAAGTCACTCAAAGCAAGATCCGTAACTGCACGTTCCAGCCTCTCGTGCTCAAAGAAAAGTGCGTTTCTCTTTACGTTAAAGGGTTTTTGGAGCATAATAATATTACATTTGTACAGTGTTTCGCGTATGATTTTATATACACTGGTGGAAAAAATTTGTACTTTTGTGAAAAAATCTGCTGGTTACAATTTTTGGGTAAAGTAATCAACACGTGTGCACATACATGTGTAGATTTAACATATGCCTGCTATGTTAATTGAACTTAACAGATGTAAAATGTAAAAGTATTAAATAAAATAATTTAAAAAATATGTTAAAGTAACACAATTTGAACGTATTTATTAAATGTGTTGAAATATACAAAAAAAAGAGTGTATTGCTTTTACTCTATAACAGAAGTGGGAATGATTCAACGTAAAAGTTACGTTAATTGTACACAATTAACTTTAAATTACGATCAAAATTACATTTTTTTTCTATTGAAATATTAACAGAGTATCGGTGTTACCATTTAACTATCTATATTATGTTAAATTAACACAAAAATTTCAGTGGACCGTTTGGAATATGTGATTTATGTTATATTTGACACAAATTTTCCAACTGTGTACATGTATATTTTGTATACGTTATACACAAATATTTATGTGTATATATATAAAGGTAATTTCTATATTATACGAATAGTACTATGAATAGTGCTTCATGGGTAGTCTACGCGCATACTGGCTCGTGTTTATAACGTCGTCGAAATCTCGAGGAACTCAAGGGATACATATGCTGAGATACGGCGAACGAGAAGACGAAGCTGCTAAGAGCACAAAATTGGCCGCGATACTCCTTCTCGCGAAGAAGCAACCTGCGACTTGATGATTTTGGCGTTAAATTCAGCCGTCAGAGCTTTCAGCTCCGTTCCACCCCGCCTCTGGTCTTGCCACCCCCGCACGAGTTACCCCTCCTATTCTCTTGTCTCTCTCGCGAGTTACTCGCGGGCGAGCGAAGCGACGGTCGTCACGCACATGCTGCAACGACCTTTCGCGTTCAAAAGCTTTGTTTATGGGCCGAGAAGATTTATAGGCTGCGCGCCGATATACATATAGCGAGGTCGGTGTGTTCTATCTGCCTGGAATCTTCGTTCGAAACGTTGGCGAGGAGAAATTCATCTTGCGTATCCAGCTCGCCGAGTTGCTGTTTAGTGAAATAAAAGGCGTCGCGGAACACGATATCCGGTTGTAGGAGATAACTTGAGGATGAGATAGGAAGTCGAGATTGCTGATTTTGCGGACCAAGTTTTAAACCATTGAGTGTCTAAAGAAATATCTAATAGGGGGTAATTTTTTTTAAATATAAAATTTACATCTATATACAATTACATAAATACGGATATCACCGTAGTGCACGATTATACTGAATAAACAAGTAGAGTGAATACGGATATATAATCGTTAATACTCATTACTGTTTGTGTTTCTCGCATTTGCGGATTTATCGCGTATTATACTATATCAACTTTACAATCACGAGAGTCAACATATTTTTTTCTCGCACATATAAATTGTACCGGCTCGCGAAATTCCCCGTCTCCTATACGCAGTTCGTCGGTTTCCAGAATTTCGCAGCCACTGTGGTTAACTAATGCGACTACGCGTATGCGATGGTTCACCGCATCGGGGGAGGAACAAATGGTCTATATCGTGGTGGCGCACTCGCGAACACTGGTTGGTAGGCATCATTAATTACATGCGAGTTATTGGCACTATCAATGTAGCGTTTCAAAGACCGGATGCACTATACATACGCGTACTGTCCACTTCCTGCGGGCGCAATAGCAACGCAATCGAAGACATAATTTGATAGTAATATTATCGCCCAAAGTGAAAAGTTTATATCATTTTGATGAAACAATCTGTGTGCAATGGACACAATTGTGGTTGGAGAAATTTGTTACGTAACATTTTTCGCTACCCTTTATTTTTTTTATAAATGTATGCGTTAGCTCTATAGGTATATATATGATATAGTTTCTCATTTTAACATGCATCTATATATACCTACGTCGATATATCTTACGTCTACATAACTTTATCGTAAATAATATGTTTGTTAGTATACTTTTCCTAACTATATTTTCCCAAGAATCTTGAAGAATCTGTTTAGAATTATTATTTTATGAAGTTTGTGCAATCTCTTAAAGAAAAGTGTGTGTTGTACGTATATGGGCTGCAAAATTGTTTCTGATTATTCATAAAACTACTTGCTTTCCATTGCATACTTTTTATTAAATCGAGACAAATGTTAGTTATTCTTTCTGTGCATTTTGACTATTATTTTAGTTCACAATTGAAATAATATAATGTTAAATAATTTCCTTTAATATTTGTACATTAGAAACAAAATTCAATTTGAACAATTAGAAAAATTCTGTATTTATATGACAATATTTCAGTTTTACTTAAGTTGAACCAGTATACACCATTCTTTAGACCAGGAATCTCATGTTTTTTCGTATATATACTAATATATTAGCCTCTCTATCCTTAAGCCTAGCTTTACAATTTAACTGTTTCGTGGACGCAATTATCTAACGGAGTCTAAATCGCGTTATTTGGCTTGGTGTAATTGTCCAACAAAATCTGCGGTCTTGCGGGACGTTCATCGATTGCACACCGAGCAATACGGACACGGTATACGGGACGCTGTACCAAGTTTCTTCGTGCAAAACTTCAGCCGATCTCCGCACTGACCAACCAACAAAACCACCGCGCGCAAAAAAATCTCACCGTGTATGCTGAGCAAAGTGTGTGCGCGCGCGCTCGTGTAGAGCGGCATTGCTGTGTATGTGTCCTGTCTTTCGTCCTACTCTCATCGTGGTCACGGGATGAATGCCACGCGAGTCTCCGTCCTCGTCTCGCGGACCCCCCACTTCCTCGCCTCGTCGCTCCGCGATTCCGCGCGTCGCGTAAAATTAGTCCCCCCCCACCCACGTGTCGGTGGACGATAGTGGGGAGAACTCAGGCACGTGGGCGGCGTCAAGCCGAACCACGCCCAATCGCGTTGCCCCTTTACCAGCCCGGCGCGCTCGTCAAATGTTTTTCGTCGCGGATTATGACGCGGTCTGCGCGATTATGACCACCTCTCTCTTTCTCTCGCCCGCGCCATCGCTCTCGTTCCATCTTCGTTGCTTCCCCTGACTCCGCGTATCACGCTCGGTGGCTGGATTTTTTTTCTCTCTCTCTTTCTGTCCTCTCTTTTTCTGTCTCGTTTACCCTTATCTTCTCCCTGCCGACGAGGACAAACTTTGCTCTTGCCTCAGCCGTTCGTTACCACGTCGTCTCGGACACGCGAAAAGGCGACTAAACTCCTTCTCTTTCTCACTGTAGGGTTTTTTCGCAATATATGTGTACCCGTGGGATCTTTAGACGCTCTTTCTCTCGCTTTCCGCTTTATGTTTTTTTTTTTTTCGTTTCCTTTATGTTCCACTGCCTCTATCCGATAGCTAATGTATAGTGGCATCGATCGCCGCCGGTACATTTTCCTCAAATCAGCCAAAAAAGAAAGAAAATGAAAAGTCTAGTATGAGCTGTTCACGACGAGTGTTTATGGCTCTATAGTCTATAGCAATCTAGTATGATGGAGTCAAATGAGAACTGGCATGAGGTAAAGTCATGAGAAATATGCAAATTTACACGCTATATTGATAATTGTTACATTAATAACTCAACTAGTGTAATCTTCTATTTAAAAGATATTAATAAATAAAGGAAATTTAAGTTTTAATGTGAACAAATTTAAACTCGCGCAAGTATAAAGTTAAAAACTAA
Source organism: Temnothorax americanus (assembly GCF_048541705.1). NCBI lineage: Eukaryota > Metazoa > Arthropoda > Insecta > Hymenoptera > Formicidae > Temnothorax > Temnothorax americanus. Next base: position 8,270,081 of record NW_027509338.1, on the reverse strand, counting down.
CTTGGGAAATATATCTTACATATAGACATAAGTCATTTAAATCAATCAAATATTAAAAAGATCCACATATATCTTGGTACTACACTAATATCAACACTATGAATACTATTTGTATTGTAATATATAAATTATACATGATAAAACTATTGTGTATATTAAAATTTAAAATATAATTGGAGATGAAAGTTTTTAAGCACTAATAATTATTATTTTGTCTTGTGACGCGTAAATCAGAAGAATTGAGTTTATAAGAAGTGCAACGGAAAGGTGCACGTTGCCCAATAATTCACTGCAGAAGCAATAAATAATGAAACAACATGTGATCTCCGCCCCTTTGTTCCAGACGTTTAATCCTCCCGCGTCTCCCTCTCTCTCGCCATATAATTACGATTAAACCGGATCATGGCCCGGCCCAGACTAAATTTTGCTCTGGGCCAACAAAAGAACGACTTCCGATTGACGGTTTCAGCGTGACGGTCACTCTTTACGACGCTCCCGAATAATGCGATTCTGGATATGTAATTCCAGTTCGCGCGGGTAGAAAAGCTCTCGCGGATTTGGCAACACTGTGATGCTTTGGGCGTCTCAGCAACACTCTGCGGCGCGAAGAACGAGCGTCGAGCGTTTCACGATAAAGAAAAAGCGGGAGAGGTTTCGCTGGAAGGAAAGGGTGAAGGGCGGCACCCGCGAGAGACGAGACGGGGGAGGCACAGCGGACGACAGTGACGGTGGAGCGCGAGAGGGGAACGGATTGGGTCACGTGACATCGTGGCGGGGATGTTCGCGGCAACGGTAGGGGTATAGGGGGTGTGGCTATAGGTCTCCTCTCTGTCGCCGCTCCGCTGCCGCTAAAACGGGCGAGGAGCGATCGAGTGCGAGCGAGAAAGACGGAATGAGACAGGGTGAGATTCGTGACGCTGTACCGTGCGAATTTTGGCACGGCTCTCGAAAACTTCTCACTCGCGGTATTTCGCGGAAAACTCGGTGAATTCCTGGCGTAGCCAATTGTATTGCATTACGGTGATGATAAAGTATATTCGCCACGCGGGCGCGCGCGTGATGGAAAGATATATTTACACATACATTTTTTCGGATAAAACGTCGTCAAACTTGGTTTTACACAGATGAGTTATGTGATTTCGTGCATTCTGATTCGCTCGAATAGGAATCTCTGCAATTCCCCGGTTATTTAGAATTCAAAAATACCTCAAGTAATCACATGATGTGATATTATTGGCTAAAATATGACTGCGTGACATATACGTTATGCTATTATTAATTGGAGATATACACCTGTTATCATTGAATTTAAACTTTATTTAATGATAGTTGAAGTTAGAGCGTTAATTTTATCTGGATACTCGGATACTTGTTCAAATTACTCAGAATGTGCTAATAATATATAGGTACCCGCTACGCATATTGCCCGCATTGCTCAAATAATTGAGATTCGCTTATCCACAATACATAAATTTTAATAGTTTTATCATAATAGAGTTATAACTCGAACTATATGTTAAGATTTAATGAAAAATGAATGGATATACAGATGTAAACTTATTGATAATATAGTACATACGTATATATGATAAATATTTTTATATTAAGTAAACCTGTCGATTATTTGAGCAATTTGGATAATTAGTAAAAATTAATAAGTATAGTGTATTTGGGCAGTCGGGTAATTTCTTAGTCCAAATCAAATTTTTGTGTTTTTTTTTTATGAGAAATTGTTTTCTCAACTCGTATTATTTCTAACGGGCAAAAAGTATACAATATTTTATGCTGATCATGTCTCGAAAAGCTTTTCAATTGTCGCAGTTAATTGAAATGCGAAATAATATCTGAGAGCAATAACGTTATTCTTTGATTTACCAAAGGGAGGTGTCGACCAACGTGGCAACTCAGACGCGAATATTCTCTCGCGTCAAATGCGAGAGCGTTAACGTACAGTCGGCGAAGATTCGAGCGAGCTCCACTAACGACACCTCGCGACGTCGGTCGTGGGCCCCCTCCTCCGTATCCCATGCCCCCGCCCTCGTTGGAAGGCAGTGACGCAGGGTGGTGTTAATGGGCGTACTCGCGGTTAACACCCTTAGAACCGTCGTGGTGGGGGCGCACGTCAAGTTCACCGACGACGAGCGAAGAGCGTCGCGAGCGTGTGTAGGTGACGCGGAGCGGTGGGGATAAGTCCGACAGGAGAGGAGACAGGGAGAGCGCGCGAGGGTGCGAGCGAGAGAGCGCGCCGCTGGCTCGAGTAGCGTCGGAAAAGGCGTCGAGTCCAACGCCGCTCGGATTGGCGCCGGAACGCCAATCCGGACTACGAGCGCTCATTATCGCCCGACCGGCTGGTAGGGAGAAGGTGCCGCGAAATTCACCCTCCCCCCACCCTCGCCCGTCGCCGCCACTACGTTTCGTCAGCCCGCGTCTCCGTCTTCGTCACTCTCGCGGCCCGCTTGCGGCCCGCTGCGCTGGTGCCGAGACTGCCGAGTGTGTCGACAGTTGGGGAAGGCCGGGGCCCCCCCCACTCCCGGTGAACCGACGGTCCTAGGGGAAGGGAGGAGGAGCCCCCGCACGGTCTCAGTCTTCGCGTCGCTGCCCTCCAGCATTCACGCCTCCCGCGTCCGTTCCGCGGCGCAGGCACACCGCGGTCTATATACACGCGTGTAACGCACGCATACGGACTCGCGGACCACCCATATACACGCGACCGCCGCGTACACACCGCCCTGAATCCGGACGGGGACTTTAGCACACCAACACCTCCGCGGGAGGTGTGGGGGTGAGCCCCCAGAGTAGGTGTCAATCCTAGCGCTGCTCAGTGACCATCGCGGCGCCACCCAAGTAACACCTTTCGTCCGCTCTTCAGCCCTCGACCGAGAACGTCGTCACCGCCGAGAGAAGTCGTCGAGAGAGAGGAGATAAACTTGCTTCTTTTTATCTGTCCATTTTATCGAATCGTCCTCGCGTCGTCCTCGACGTCGTCATCGTCGACTCACGTCCTTCGCGTCGGATACGCGTGTCGACCGACGCGTCAAGCATTGAACTGAACTATCTTCTCGCCAGGACTCCGTGGTCTTTAAACCTGTCTCGGACGATCAACGCGTGTCCAAACCCATCTATCGCGAGGGACAGTGTCGCGTTTCGAAGCGTCCGAGAGGAACGAAGAGAGAAAAAAGAGAGAGAGGGAGAGACGGGGCACGACGCAGGAAATCGGCGACAGAAGGGGGCCTGCGAACGGGTCGGTGACAAGTGAGTGATTAGTGAACGACGGATCTGCACTATGGTCTAGAGTGACTCGCGGCTAGTGTCTCGACATGGGAGTGACTCTTATACTGAAGATCTATCACGCGGCGTCGGCATAGACGTCCGCTCGCGAGTGCCCCAGCTCCTCGAGAATTCGGAGTGCCAGTGTACCGCTTCGTCTCGGTTCAGATCAGGTGTTCCGAAGGCGGACGGACTCGCTCCTTTCACATCTCGTACATCCTCGCGCGAGTGAATACTCCATTGAATGCAACCTCGCGCTATGGTGAAAGGTCGCTGAAGAGAGAAAAACGTCGGACAGTCCTGCCGGCAGGATCGAGTTGTCCGCGTCGTAAGATGTCGACTAGGCAATATCTGGCAACGCTCAATGAGATGATCGTCGGCGCTTTTCCGCGGCTGGAAATTCGCGCGAAAGAAGAACGCGGGCACTCCGAGGATCGCGATCCACAGTCTTGAAGCGCGAACGCGTGCTCCCCTCGAGAACGCGCGTTCTTGGATATGTGGAGGAACGAGCGCGATCGTTGACCAGGCCGGACAGGCGTACACTCGCGAGGAAGAGCAGCGTCCATCCGTCCGACGGCTCGTGAACGGCTCCCGCGAGCGATCGCGCGCGCGCGCGCGCGCAAATTCGTGGAGTAAGTCGTGGAGTAAGACGCGGCGAGCGAGAGGCGAGAGGCGAGGAGGCGAAGCAACACCCGGGGGAGCAGGTTTGAGTCACTCGAAGAGGAATCTCGCGCGACTCGGCACACCCGCCCGTCTCGATGAGATTCGAACAAGACACAGCGTGCAGGGGTACCCACTGCGCCAGCACTCCGCAACCCTCCGCGCTGCAGCAGCGATCACGGCCCGAGGAGGTGGTGGTGGAGGAGGAGGAGGACTCCTCCGCGAAGGACGTCGACGGTCAACGGCGTAGACTTGGCATAGGAGAATTGGAGGCTAACGTGGTCGAGGGTGCAAATACGGGGCCGCGGGCCGAGGCGGGGGGGCCTGGGATGGCGTACCCCGCGTCAGCGACGGCTCTGAATCAGCACTCGCCCTTCGCAAGCTCGATCGCCGGCGGCACGCCGCCCGCCAGCAACCCGAACGGCCACATCACCGGACCCCTGCCGGCACCGGCGGCACCGCGACCGACGGACTTTAGCGTATCCTCGCTGCTGACCGCGGCGAGCACCCATCCGCCCGGTATTCTGGGCGGCTCGTCGTCGCAGAGCAGCGCTTCCCCGCCACCCGGCGGACCCGGTAGCCCAGCCGCGGCACCGGAGACCCCGCCGCCCTTAGCCGCGAGCGGCCAACGCGACCTGTCGCATCCGTCCTCGGCGGTGGCGGCCGCGAGTTACTTCAGCGCTGCCGCCCTGGCGGCGGCGGGTTTCTATAATCCGGCGGCGCATCTGCCGCCCACCAGCTCGCCAGGACCAACGGCGGCGCATCATCTTCAGACCAAGGCGATACTCGCCGGCGCGCACCATCATCCGCACCTCAACCCCCACGGGATCACGCCGCCAGGTGAGCAGACTGACAAAATGAGCGTTATGTTCCTTAGCAAAAGTGACCTGCGCAAGGTGTGTGTGTGTGTGTGAATACTCGTCTCGTTAAATTCGCCGTCTTCGTCGATCGGCAATCGTGCTCGCGAGATCTGTCGGATTAGTTAGCGCGGTTAATCCTCCGCTTGCGTCCGGTTTCCGTCTCGTGCCGTCATGAGAAAATTCGCGCGACCTAGCTGTTCTGGTGGCCATTTCGCGTAAAGAGTGTGTTCTCGTCGAGGAAAGTGCTCTCGCATTTAATTGATACGTCAGTACGACGAAAGGAAAAGAGAGAGAAAGAGGCGAAAAGAGCCAGCAAGTTTTATGAACCGTACAATAACCGTATGAGCTAAACTGCAAACAAACTTGTTGCGTGCCAACAGTATAATGCCGACGGTGCTTATTTCGGCTGCGGCCTGCGGCCCGCGGGAGACGGTATAGTTACTGGCGCGAGTATTAGGCATGATGATTAGGCAGGTTGCCGGCTCGTTTTTATGGACACGTTTGCTTTCCCCGGTTTTCACGTAGCCGGCGTATCACTTTCTGCGGCTTTTTACCTTCGACTAGCGCTCTTTTGTCTCTACTTCTGCCGTTTCATCCATAAAATGGAAGACAAATCGCGCATAGATTTATAAATATTCTTCGTATGTTCGTATTCCAAGTTCGACTTTCTGTGTACCTTTTCGGTGAGATGTTCGAGCCGCGCGACATCGCGGACGAACTGAACGGTAAGGTCGGCAAGAGCCGCCGGTCTCGAGTTCTCTCGTCAGCCGGAAATCGACGTAATAATCGTTCGGCATTTCGAACGCACACGAGCGCATCTTGTTGGTCTGGCGCGGTGCCCATTGTCGCCGCCGGAAACGCGCATGTTTTTCGGAAGGACGCACGTTTGTGACAGGCTGGAAGTCTCTCGTTTGTCACTCATGTCGTTTCGTTTCGTCTCGCGGGCCTTACGCAACATCCTGATCGCGCGCCACGGCCTGGCGGCGTGCGATGTCAAAGCGCGCGACGGCGACGACCGCACGGAAGAAGAACGGCGTATGAAATATTGCGGGCGTTTCTGTCCGCCGCGTCGCCGCGTCGGCCGCTCCGAGGAGAAACGCCGCGTTTTCTCGAGAGATCTCTGGTTCACGCGTCTCTCTTTCTCCCCCTCGTGCGCGATACTGCGCAATAATTAGATCTCGCATCTCGCGAACGGCGGCCATTGTTAATTCGCGCGACGATAAAGCCGACGTGGCCCGCCGCTATTGATATTAAATGCCACTAATTAAAGACAGTTTATTACCTTGTTTGCCGAGTCGTTCGGTGCCATTATAAAGATTGGCACTAATGTCACGACATTTGATTCTGCGCGCGACCAATCGGCCGCTAATTGTTTTCTCAGTAATATTTATTCCACGCAATCCACGCCCGAGAGAAAGAGAGAGAAATGTCGCCGAAAGTGTCGCCAATGGCCCGACGCCGGCTTATCTGTTGTTTTTCAATGGAGAATCTCGCGTGAAAGTCATCGGAGTCGCGGCTACGATGGCCCGACTCGTCACAAATCGCGTCAAAATGAGGGGATTATCCTCGGTGAATGGGAAAGTATTCTGAGAATAGTTCGCAAATATTTTTTTTGCGTGAATAAACGCTTGTCAAATATCTCGAGATTGTGTTTCTCCTCTCGTGCATTTCTAGTCGAAAAATTAATTAGAATTTATCGAGTCATGTGGATAGACACTTCAACTTCTTTTTGCGAACACTTAAAGCGAAAATATAATGAATTTTGTTTCCCCCGAAGTGAGAACACTAGCGTGGTTTCTTTAGCTTTCGGAAAAAAGCTGCCAATCATCATGGGAACGTAATTCATGTCGATATCCGCGAACTGACGTGAGAAGTATTCGAATCGCACCCGATCAGCGATCACAATAACATCGCCGAGAAAAGGCAGCGCGACTCTAACGCGGTGGAAAGAAAAATGCGATTGGCGTACATGGCTGGCAATACATTACTATTTAGACAGCGATAGTGTAATCGATCTGGCATATCTCCGGTGTTAAATGAGCGTCGATGCGAACGTGGAGCGCGACTCGGTACCTCGACATTACTTTCAAAATGTATTGCTTTTCGTATGCGTTTTCCACCGACGAATGACACAACATGCGGATATGCAAAAATGTAAGTCATTTTGCAGAAAAGTGTCTCGAAAAAAAAGTCGATGACGCAATACGCGAGCGAAACGAGTCCAAGTCCAACATATATGCATAATTTTGTAAAATTTTTTAAGAGTTTTGGAATTGTTTCCGTAAAATAAAAAAGTTATGAGCTTTCTATTAGCGTACGAAGAGCGGATTAGAAAAAGGAAACGCGACACGAAAGCGCTCTTTACCTTTTACGTTCGCTTTTACTTTGTGGCAGTAATAACAGCGGGGTGCGACGTCGTCTGCAAATGTCGTGCCAGGTGCGTGAAAAAAAAAAAAAACAATCGGAAGGACGATTTCCAAAGCCGACAACGTGCTCATCGCTCGTCCCCGTCTTATCTGACATCGCATTATTACGCGCGTCCACCTCATCCGCTACAACTAGTTATTCCCTTCGTTAGGCTAAATGATGAATTAATTCCCGACGCCGGTAAGTATAGGCACGCGTTACCACGTTGCCGGCTAGACAATTTAGCTTCTGCGGACGCGTACAGCTCTTTCACTTGCTTATAATAACGTTTTACGATCGAATATATTGAACGAAAAATTTTCCGAGAAAAACTAAACAATACAACGTTTAAATCGACAAATATACTTTGTCTGACGAAAGTATTTTAATGTGTTTCCTTCCAATTAAAGCGAAACGACGTTTAAAATTAAAACGCGGTTGATTTAATAAAATTTGAAAGCGGAGCTGTGCTTTGTTTTCATCTTTATTTGTAGTCGTGACGCGCAGCGCGGCGACGCGACGATCCCCTCGAGTGACGCGAAGCCGTTGGCGTCGGCGACGTCCTCGCGGTTCATCGCAATGCCCGATCGTCGGGCCAGGATACAACGGCGATCTGTCATCTGTTATTGTGCCTCTTTCCCGTCATTTTTCGAAACGGTACGGCCGGCGCGGCGCGACGTCGGCGCTCGTCCATGGCAGCGTCCTCTCTTCCTCTTTTCTAGTCGGGCTCGCGGCCAACTGACCATACCATAAGGTAGTGGCGATTAATCTTTCCAAGGGCATGCCCGACGTTCCTTGCATTCGAAATTCGGGACGCGTGTACGTGCGCGCGCGTAACCCGTGTACCCCGAGCGAGGAGAAAACGACCGCGTCGGCGACGGGAGGGAGTGGAGGGTGAGAGACAGAGAGACAGAGGAAAAAAAAGAAGTTAGATATGCAAAAAGGAAAGTGAGATGTATGTACGTTTTATTTTTGGCGGATGTAACGACGCGGCGACAGCTTGGACGAGAAACGGAAACACCTTGTAAACGCGCCCGATCAGATCTACATCGGATTTTAAAGGTCGAAATAAAACGTATTGTAGTCTCTGTCGTTAAATTAATTCCAGTTCCACTTTGCGGAGATGGATAATAATCCCATTCGTAGGCGACTGATCGCATTAATCCGTCGCCACATTTCAGTTAGGTGTACGCGTAAAAAAAGGCCAGGCGCGCGAGGCAGCGGCAAAACCGCCGCGCCGCCGGTAGGTATACCGCTCGTGAAACGATAGAAAATTTGAATGTGATCGTGGCGCGATTAAATGTAACGGGCATTGTTGTGTCTTGCTGTTGGCAATTGTATTAAAGTATTGTGCGCGACGCAGAAATCGCGTTCGGTAAATCGAAAATCCGTATACCGCACTTGTTTATAATTTTCAATAATGTATTACTTGGTGCAGAGAATAGGCTGCGCGCGGCCGTTGATAAATTGGCGGCAATGAAGCAATGTATTTTCCCTGCTTGATAGCGGTCCTTCCAATCGCGAGAGAGAGTTATTAAATTCGCCGTGTGTATTTGTGACGCGTAACAAAAGCGCTTTGCGAATCAAAGTTCCACGTCGCGCGTAATTAATAAGCGAAAAATCGCAACCGCAAATGCGAAAGGTCGCGAATTTGTCCCGACGAATGATTCGGGTATGCACCCTAAAGCCTCTTTCAAGAAGCTCCCAATATTGTCCTCAATTAATTTTATCAAGCACAATAAAGTGATATACGTGTGTGTCGCAAGAAGTAGATATGTATCTCAAGGTTGCACACTTTGCACTAATTAATGTTTCCGTTTTCATTAAAATAGAAATAGGGTTTTGGCGAAAATCCGGCAGGAAGAATGTTTCCTACGTAGGAGCCAACGGCAATTAAATGAATATGCAATTCGACGCGGTCGAGGAGCGACACGAAAATTAGTAAAAGAAAAGAAAAAGGATATATATTAAATGAAGAGCGGCTTAATCCGCGCCGCCATCTCGACAGGAACCTCGCACTTGCGTCATACTCGGAGTTTCATTTATTTTGATAAGAAATAATGGCGCGGCATATTACGTAAATGCCGCGTTGCGGACGGTTAACGGCCGGTGGATGCTTTTTTCCCCTCTCCCTCTCTCCTCCCTCGATTCGCGATACCGCGATCATTGTAAACAATCGTCTCATTTCGTTCGGTCTGAACATTTTTAGCGCGGTACTCATCGCGCGTGGATCCACGTGAAAAATATAACGCGGCGCCCGTTAAAAAGCGCTGCGGTTAAATAACGCCGAGCCGTCGCGCCGGAGCGAGCACATTTCCGTTACTGGTCCGCAAATAAAAATCAAAATACATGGAGCGCGCGGGGGTAAGTGTTGGATAAAATTCGATTCGGCCGCGTCGGATGGATGGATCTGGGATGTATGCGTTTGATAAACGAACAGAATACCAAACGGTCACGGTTCACTAGCGCTTTCGTTCGGTTAATATGCTACGAATTTCGGCCGAATCTGAGCCATTTCCTGAATGCATTAACGCGGTAAAAATATCACCCGTTTCGCGCGGATCGATCCTCTCTCGCCCGTTGGCGAAAGTCCGTGCGTGATACGACACCCGTGATATGTTTATAATCGTGGTTATATGCGCAGAGTACATTACGTATTGCGGTTACATTGCGTATTGCATCTCGAGACAACGAGCAAAATGTTATTGCGCGCGCGGCGCGTTTCCAATATTTTAAATAATGACGAAAAAGAGACGGCGGCAAGAAACCGTGTCTGGAATAAGCGGTCTCGCAAATCTGTTATAAGAGCGCGGGGTATATTATTATCGACTTAGTGCCCATAGCTTTACTCTAGTATTATATCCACATCACTTGTCTTTACACAGACGTAAATACATATTACGTTTAACGCGCCAACAACAAATACGGTCGCAAACAAATTCCTCCGCCCGTGCGCGTCGCCTAATTATTCATCGTCTGCACGCCATGCATCTTACGATTGCGAAATATAATTTAAGTTACAGGCGCGTGTGGATTTAGTTTCGTATATGATAGCCATCCTGATATTTATCGACGCGAGAAGTTACAATAAAAACAGATGTACATGCACAAAATCGCACAAAACCGCGTAGGTATCGTTATATTTTAGAGTTTTATTGCATCACAAAAGGTATTAACGCACGCGTATAAATTATTATTACATTACGACTGTAATTTGAGATATATGTACATTGCCGTCGTGAGAGTGATTCGTAAAAATGTTATATAATATGCTTATTTTCACAGTTTCGTCCGTTGTGATCGTCGGCTAAAATTTATATATAATTGTGACCGCAATATATACTTCATATAAAGAGATGTGAAAAAATGTAATCATTTTTCATTACAAATAATTCCTTTACATTACATATATTGTTTAGATAATTGTATAGAAATTATTACATGTGGACTAATTCCTTCATAAATAATAATTTCTTTACATTACATATAATTATGGACTGTCGTATTAACAAAGTAGAATATGTGAAGAAAGTAAAAGTGTATTTCTCTGTGAAATTACGCATTACATTTATCTTTATAATATTCGTTACAATAAATCAGACCAATTTGTTATAAGTACTTTTTAAAACGGTGCTAATACAAGTCGGATGACTAACCAAAGATATGATTGAGCATGCAGATAGATCTTTTTCTCACATCCACACCAATAAATATTATCTGTTAACGCAAAACAATTTAGACGAAAAGAATGAACGTCAATCACACGCATAGACTTTCACAGAATTTCATCAAATTATTATAATTATCATTATTCGTTTCGAGAAGAAAACATCGCGTGACAAATACATTTGATGTGTTAATTTCGAAATCTTGTGAATAACGAAAGTAAATCACATTGCTGGTTATATGTAAACGATTAGTTTAATCGACGTGATGTCTCGTCAAGAAAGATTATACGATAGAAAAACTTACAGTATATGCATATAATACAGTAGCGGTTATATTTTCTTTCATGTGTTTAGTAAGATTGCTGGAAGATAATAGTTATCGAGCTAAGGATTTACAGAGATCTGCCGCGGTAACAATCATGAAGTCATTATGCGGTAACAGGTTTTCCGCATTTTTTCCGTTTACAAATGGTAATTGATTGAAAAGGAAAGGAAATACCGGGAGCCGTCGTATCTACGTCGTTATAACTATTAACTGCATCATTACTCATAACATTTATGGACGGTGATTTACATTAATCATTCTCGCTAACTTGACATTATAGTAAACCGCGGTGTTATCTAGATGTACTAATGTAATTTTGTTCTCATGAAATGACCCGTATATTGTTCTCTTTGACGCACAACGCGACTTTTGATTTTTGTACGTCTGCGATAATTTCCCGGAAATCGTCGCAGTTTTGCAACTTTGCTCGATAATGCACGTCTAATGCTGAATTGTTTAAAAATGTTTTGCCGCATTAATATACTCTTGCGATTTGGTTTTAAGTAAGCTAACAGGATTCGCGTCACACAATTTCATATTTGTGTCGTTTGTATAGAGTTGAATTTTCTTGGAAATGTAGCTGTATTTTTTCGGTCTATCAATTCGCTATACTGTCGCTATATTTGAAATTGTAATATGCAATAATCAATTATACTAAAGTAGATAGCATATGTAGATCGCTCTATTGATATTCACGGACGCGCCAGGTCTATTCTTAAAGATGCATCTCTGCGGTTCGAGAATAAAGTCTATATAGCTATTCGCGTACTCTCGCAGTTTCCGCAAGACGTTCTTTTTAAGTCGCTATAATGGGGGGAAGGGGGAAGGGAAAAGAGGAAGACGATGAAATTCCGAACCCGGAGCAGGGTCAGGTAAAAGGAAAAGATGGCCATCGAGGGGAGGCGTAGAGAAGAATCCGCAACTTTTCTCCCGGGGGTTGCTATCGTGAACTGCCAGGTGATTCACCCTCGCGAAACTTTGAGCAGCTGTCTTTTACTTGTTATCCCGTTGCTGATCTTCGGCCCGCTCCCGGGATCGGCGGCTCATTACGGCTCGCATCTTGCATTTACGTGGAATAGCGAGACCAGATGTTGCCCATCGTATACGTGCACTGATACCGATTTTCGATTACCAACCGTGATTATAGCCCCCCCCTTCTCGATGGATTAAATTAATCCTACCGAAAAATAGCTGTTCTACCTCCATTAATTTTTTGACCGTACTCTTTCACGTAGTAATAATTTATATATTAAAAGAACAGATTGATATTTTCTTCAAACTAAATCGCCGAACATTTCTACGAAATTTCAGGTCTTGGTCTGGGCCCGCATACGCCGGAAGAGGTCTTGGCGGCGGCCGCGGCGGCGTTACATCATCATCACCAAGGCCCCGGCGGTCCTACGATGAGGCCCCTGAGGCCGCCGCTACCACCGGGGATGCTTCACACGTCACCGCATCCCCTGGCCACGCATCATCCCCTCGCGGCGCCGCATCATCCCCTGGTGCCGCCTCATCATCCGGAGGAGGACGGCGTCGTCGATGACCCCAAGGTTACGCTCGAGGGCAAGGAGCTCTGGGAGAAATTCCACAAGCTCGGGACGGAAATGGTCATCACGAAGAGTGGCCGGTAAGTGTCAATATCGTTATCATTACGATCCTTTGTCGTTAATTGAACGATTGCTGGCTCTCCCAAGAGCGGAGCAATCTAGGATGCCGTCTACCAAGTTTCATCGCACGCGCGCGTTCACGTAAATTCGTTATATTTAAAAGACATCAAATAGTCGAAGCTAATTGAACTTCAGTCCATTTATTTATAGCCACTTGCTGATTGCGTGCCACGTTATCGAAAATTGCGGTTTCGTTCGGCACGCTTTGACATGAATGTGACCGACGCATTGAGTCGCTCGTGTTTATGTTAAACGGCGATTACTAACTTATTGTGATACTTCGCACCATTTTTGTCCTGCGATATGAAAAAAAAACAACTTATTTTTACTATCATCTTTTACTATCGCCGGAGATATTAAAAAGCAAGCTAGACTGCACGTATTTTTCATATTAGTTACATTGATATAATCAATTTTCTTTTGATTACTTTAAAACTTTTTCCACGCTTAAGAATGATTGGTTACCCGCGCGAAAATTTTTAGTGAAATTAATACATTTCTATGGACCTCACACTAAAGGTAGTACAGTAGACCCCCATATAACATGGATTCATAAAACGTGGCGGAAAATTTTTAATATTTGTTTGTTTTAAAGTGAAAAAAGAAATATTCAACTGTTACATCTTTAATATTTATTTTACATTTTTTATAATAAATTCTTACATATTTTATAAATATGCGTTTCCATATACATATACGTAATCCATATAATGTATGTATAATCTATGTGACTCGTACAACACGGAATGCATCTCCCGTATTATACGGAGGTCTACTGATAATATCTATTATACAAATAAAAAGTTTTTTACATCAAAAGCTAGAATCACCATTTTGCATGCAAAGTTTCTACGTATACATACATATAGAACTTGACAACTTTATTGTCGAAAGACGTAGCCGCGAATAAGTACTCTTGAACGAACCTGAGACCTCAAATGAACATGAGAAAAAGATCTCATGCGGGTTGTCTCAACTTGCTCATTGATGTGTTTGCGAGCATACAATGCGGAGTTTTATAATCCCCTCGGTAAATTAAATTAAATACAGACGTTCTAAATTTCTTTATTGAAATAAATTTTTATTAACCTCATATACGCGACAAAGGTACTGAAAAAGATGGCGACATCTCGATTAAAGATTCGATTCTTCTATCCCATATGAGGAAAAATGGTAAACGCGTAATAATAGGCGACATATCGATTTCATTATCTCTAGGTACCGCGAGAAGAAAGTGTCACTGGCGAGCAGTTTTATTACACGCGAATCTGCGCGTGTGCTCTCGACGAGCTTTTACTTTTCGTTATTGCGAACCGCGCTCGTATCGCGCACGCAACGCACACGTGTCTGCGTACCCTCCCGCGATCCTCGCGCACGTGTACGGGGGTGGGTTGCATCACGCGGCACTTCCCCGATTACGTATAGCAGCGCAGTAGTAAAAAGATATCACTACACGAAGTTGTTGGATCCCTTCGTCATCAAGCAATTGAGACTTCTCACTCCCACCGCTCTCCGTCACTCTTTTGTGCCCTCTCTTTTCCCCTCTCTCTCTCTCTCACTTTCTTGTTCTTTAGCTTTTCCTTTTTTCTTTTCTCGAAGCGTGAATCTATCTACTCTATTCCACGCGTTCGATGGTAGTATTGTCGTGCTAGCAAAGAAAATAGCGTTTGATATGGAAGGCGGCGAAGCAAGCTAAGAAAAGGCAGAGGGATAGAGAGAAAGAAACGATGAAGAGGTGAGGTCTTTCGCGATGATAGGCCGCGCTGCCAGCGGACAAGGTATATCGAGTCTGAATGAAGACGACGGCAAGCTATAATAGCCGAGACTAGAGCGCGACGAAAGGGTGAGCATACACGCTTACATATTTCATGTGCGATATATACAGGTGCTAAAGCGCACGCGTGTACGTGGATTACGGCCATACATCGATGTGAAAACGTCAAACGTCCTTCGCGAACGCGTGTATCGGCCGGATTAAATCTTCCTCGATCGCTCTTTGCCTTCGATCTTCGGTTAACGCGCTTTGTCCGAAACGCGCGCGTTTGCTCTTCTAATTTGCGTCATTAGAGTCGCGACGAGGAGAAACGTGCGTGGGGAATCGCTTTAGAGGATTGCGCTGCGCGAGAATCGTGGTTTAGACTATTTATCAGCGCTAATTAGCAACGTAATATCCTTGCAGAAAGGACAATTAACTTAATTTCTTAAATTTCTACTGAGAAAAAATCCATAAAAATAAAAGGTAGAAAAAGTGTTTAAAATGTTTTAAAATTTGAAAATCGAGCTCTCTTTGATATTAAGTATTATTCATTATTCTACATTCACGCGTGGTATTGTCAATCAAGCTATCAGCAATTTTATTAATGTAACAAGACAGCCTACAATAGTTTTAACGCGTACGCGTATCACACGCACGATCTTCCAATCTCAGCTGCGTCTTTGATAAATACAAGCTGTCGTTTAATATGACAAATAATCGATCGTGATGTTTAGTAACTCAATTTGCAGCATCGAAAAGCGAGTTAAACACGCGAAGTAACGACTGATTTCAAAGTACTGGCAATATGATTAATTCATACGTATGTAATGACATACGTCGTAATGCTTCGTTATCAAACTGTAATAATTATCCCTCTTTCGTTATGTGACAGCTGTTCTACATCTGAAATTTATTCAACGTTTCAGATCTTAAATGCCACAATAAACTGCGCTACGATGCCGTGGACGCTCATACGAGAGAAATTAGCATTTATGGCGGCAATGTTAATTTATTACAGTACATATTACATTTATCTTTCGAAAGTTTCGAATTGACATCGCAATTCGAGTATATTGTTTTTACGAATTTCAAAGACAAACATACTTGCATCTCTTTAACGAGACACGTGAATAACCGAGCCGACAACGAAAAGAATTGAGACAATTCCTTGTTGAAATGAGTAGATTTGGCTTAGTGTTGTTATTAGAACCGGACAACCGGTCCCTCCGATTGATCGAAAATCGCTCGGCGCTCGCGATTCGAACGGTGCCGATCGATCGCAATCTCCGACGACTGGCAGCGCTCTAAATCAATCTCCATCGATAAATAATAACCGTCAGAGAGGCCCAATCTGCCTTCTCTCCTTCCTCGTCTCTCCCGCCATCGTCCGGTCGTAGTATCCGCCCGTTCACGATCGGGTTTCAGCGAAACACCGAGCGAAAGCCGCACCGCGCCGGGCCCCCGTAACGGCCGATCATCGATAATTATACGCGTGGAAATTATGCCGGGGCCCGTTCGCCGGACCCCGCGCTCGAACCCCGTCCGGTGGTCTACGTCTCAATACGGCGTACGCGCTTGACACGTTTCGCCACCACACGCAAAGCGCATTTACACTTGGAGCGTGCGTGATCCACAAGATGTTCCCCGCCCTCTCCTTCTCACCCTTTTCGTCTCTCGCCCGCAGCATCACCGCGGTGCATGTGTATATTTGTAATTTTGTACGGGGTGTTTCGGGGGAAAAAAGCAGCAAGAAGTTCCACGCTGTTTAGCGAATTTTTCACGGTTGATCGTTGACGTTAGTAACTTTTTTATCTTTGCGTGTTAAGTAAATATTACGGCAATACAAAAATTTGCATTAAGGATGAAGATAACTGAGAAACAACATTATGTTGACTCGAAGCTCAATTTGTCGCATAATAAGTCCGTAATGCTTTGAATTTTTCTGGGGAATATATGCCTGCTACTGTTCTCGACGGTTTCCGTGACACCCTATGCACACACATACACGGGCAAGTATAACGAGACGCAGCAGTATCGTAGATGCACATAATAGCGAGCATGTAATGCCAGAGGGGGTACGTGGGGTGGGGCCGGAAACGGGTGGGGAGGTCTTAAGTATAGGGCTGCCTTAACGATGTTTGTTTTATACATTGGCAGCCTCTTCTCGAACCTGTAATCTTTCTAAACGAGATATTACCCGGACCCGTTGCGATACACAAACTCTTGCCCGAATGGATCGTGTGGTGAGGCGCCCGAGGAGCAGCTCGTCTCGCTCGAGCAAGGAGGACGACAAAGAGCGAATGAGAGTAAGAGAAAGAGGGACAATGACGAGACGAAGGGGGGACGAGGTTCGGGCGAAAATTTTCGCTGTGCTCGTGTTCGTGCTGCCCCGAACAAGGAGTCAGCGCCACGACGAGGAGGCAGGGGGGCAGTAGGGCTTCGGGGCCCCAAAATTATCTCCCCTCCTCCTTCGCGACTGCCCTCAAATTGCTCGCCATTCACGAGTTTCACGTACGAGCGTTTTACACACGCACACGCGTGCATGCACGCGTGTGCGCGTGCTCGCCACGGCACGGAATTAAGAGAACGCGCCAGTTAAGAGACTGGTACGAAATTCATCAATGCCCAGCGCTGCCAAAATCCACTTTCAGCCCGCGAGGCCTGACGGATTGACTTAACGATGAGACGTGTAAGCGCTTTAATTCTTCTGATTTCTAAATCAAATAGGCTCGCGCGCGCGGAGTGACCGCGGGTAAACAAAGCGCGAGCCATCAAAGAGACGCAGGCAGACCCGTGAAATCTTATGTAATCGGCTTAACAGGATTCATCTTCGTCACTTTCAGTTTCTTGGCCAACGCCGGCACGAGCCGGTCGCGTCTCGTGCCATTTTCGACGTCTTGTGAAACACGAATATACTCAACTCGCTCGGTATATCGTTTATTTCGCGAATCGTTGAATCTAAAGAGGAATCGCGCGCGCGTCTTTAAAGTCAAGTTTGCGTGAATTGCAAAACGTTGCTTCGGGGTATGGTAATATCCCGTGTTTAATCTAATAAGTACCAATGCGACATGTGAAAAATAACGTATAAGTGAACGGTGTCGATGGTATCTCGACAATATTCTTGAAACACACTTATAAGGACGCAGCATCTTTTTTTTCTTCGTATTGTTCCGCATCTTTGATGCGGCGTCTGTTTTCCTCTCGCCTTTCTCTCCCTCTGTCTTTCTTCCCCTCTCTCTCTTTCGTTCGTCTCTCTTTTTCTCGGGTCAACAGCTGGAATTCACCCCATCTCTATCGCACGCGCGCATGCGTGACAGGTTCGCACGTAGTTTCTCCGTTCTGCGTTCAACGCAAATGCGCACCCTTACTGACAAACTTTTTTTTCCCTCTTCCCCTCTTGTGCCTCTTCTACGCGCAGGGTCGCGCGCGCTTGTCGCGGAGTAACGAGCTCGATATAATTAGCCGTATAGCGGGCTCACACGCGCGTGCGAACCTGAAAATGCATGCCGCGATTGTGTTGGAAGTGTCGGTATATCCTCCGTCATGTATCGACGTTTTCTTCGGGGTTGCGGTTCAATTACGGTCCCCGCGAACGAGATGAGGGTGTTTGAAAGCCGTCGGTGAAAATACCGTCCCTCCCCTGTCGAGCCATTGCTAGAAGCTTCTCTTTGTCACGTGCCTCGACCTTTTACACCTAATTTTTTTTTACTCTGAAGTGCAGCAACGTAGCGTCGTTACTTGAATGTAACGAAGAGATTCATGAAGCAAGTTGGATAATTTTGTTCATATAAAATCGATTAAATATCTATATATACATTGAAACTGAGTCTACAAATTAAATACTTTTTAAACATTAAAATATAATTTTCAGTATTTTATGCCATAAAAATAATTTACGTAATTACACAAGCGCGTGAACAATGTAAATTACTGACGCATTATAGCATAATAACGCGAGCCGTAATCTGTTTTTTTTTTTTTTTAAATTGATCGTTGGATTAAAAATGCAATTGTGTGAGATTAGATTGTTAATATTAGAGATATGTATAAAGTGTATATTGCCGTTTGTTTTTCGGTGCGAAAGCAGCTTGCGTCATTGCGATCGACTCGTTTCGCGAACTTCGCGTGACGCTAATAAGGAAGTCTCTCGTGTCGGGATATTGAAACCGACAGTTCGTAACGGCGAGTCGACGTTTCGGTTTCATCGTATTTCGGAGCGAGATGTGCAAAGAATTGAGGCGCGAATAGTCGAGCTCTTATTTTTTAAAGTGCCTCGCTTCGCACTCCCTCGGCGCGCCCTTCGCTCTCTGGGTCACACTCTTTAAGAGCGATTATATCTGCACTGGACGACTTTAAGCCTTCTCACGTTCCGCTAGTTTTTCCGCCTGCGAAGTATCGCGTTTTACGCTTTACGCTTCGACGAGAGTCAGCCGCGACCCTCGGAAGATCACAATCCGCGGGCGAGACATTTCACGAAGCAGAAAAAAAAAGAGAAAACCGAAATGGACGCGAGAATTGCACGAGCGTTGATTTAAGACCACCGTTTTCTCGACACTCGAGATGGTGTCCATGTGTCGAAAATGCACACGCGATAAAAAAAGAAAAATGTGAGCGACGCCCCTGTTCGCGGAGCATTAGCGCAACGTATTCGCATTCGAGGCCTATAATCTTTCCGTGCCAGTGAAACGATAGTTGTCCCGTGCATTCTACGCGCCCGGTAATTACACAAATCGAGGGAGGAGGGGGGGGTATAATCGTCGCATTCTTGCATCACCGCTCATAAATATTAGCCAAAGCGTCAATTCATTACCGCGCTCGTACGTGCCGCGGGCACTTTGTCTCTAACAGCTCCACATGTTATATCGGCTACACCTTTCCCTCACGCGGCCTTGCTCGCCGTGCGAATTTTCGTCACGCAGACTGTCTCGCGTTATGGGGAAAAAAAAAAAAAAAAAAAAACGATGCGAGAAGAGACACAACTGCGTAATTTCAATTCGTTATTTCATTCGCGATCCCGACGTAACGACAGGTTGTCCCGCGGCTGCCGGCGATCTCTTTCGCGGGTTTATATTTAAAAAAAATAAGTAAAAAGAAAGAAATGATCTGTTCCCCCAGCGGCGCTTATCGTATTATTTGTTCGGTCGACAGGCTTTTCGTGTCTTCAACCACCTTGTCTCATCTTATTTTTGCCTCTCTGCTGCACCTCGTTATACTTAATTTTTTTCGTTGCATTCGCAATTAATTTTCTCTTTGATATTTCGTTATACATATATTATCAAGTTAAATTATTACCGCGCGCGCGCGAATCCGTTTCAGCCTCAAATCATCCATTCGTTTCCATTTGTTTTAATGTCTTTCAACACCGCTTTTTATCCGCGTTTCTTCCCTTCTTTTCCTCTCTTTGCTCCTCACAAACTTTCTCCACCGATTTCGTTTCTGTTTTTTTTTTTATTTTGAACTCAAACGCGAATGTCCTTATCTTCGACGGCACTTCGCGGCGTCGTTTCAAGGCTACAAAAGTACACGCGATTACAAAATAGTGCATCGTATCGCCTCGCACGCGAAGCTGTTTTGCGCGCGCCGCGCGGCGTGACGCTCGGGAGAGAACCCGCTGAACCCGCGCTTTAAAATTATTTTTCTTGCTCGTGAGCTTCCAACTATCCGTGGAAATCCGCACTTTTCACACCGCGAGCGGCGTTTAACGATCGGCGCGAAACACGGCGCGTGTCGGTTTCATGCAAGTCATACGCATCCATATTGATTGAATTTCCATCGTTGAGCTTTACCATCCGATAGCTCAATTTTTTTCAGCAACATTAAAGTTATTCCGAGATGGAAAAAAACACGGGCTTTTGTGGAAATATATGAAAGTGGAGGAGATAAATAAATTTTATTTACGCCTGCTTTTTCTTGCCTGACGATTGAAATCATTCGTAATATATTTCTCGCATGCTTTTTGTCCATCTTTTCCCCGTCACGTTTATTACTGAATGAATATTGCTGGACTATTCACGTTTATTATAATATAGTTGCAAGTATATATTTAAATTACACCTTAAAATTCACTGTCAAATGAAAATTTTCGAACAGGTGATGAATGCATAGAAATTACTACTTACAATTGCTAGTCAATGCCACGTACCGGAAGGTTATTGCGAATATATTAGCATGCGACGCGGTAATGAGGCGTTAAATACGCTGCATTGTCACGGCGATACACTTGCGCCGTGACATTTTCTTGCCGTTTGTCGCGGACTATCCATCATGAATACGGGGATAATCGTGCTCGCGATTTGCTTATGCGCGACGGTTTTCCAGGGCAATAAAAATACAGGTGAAGTTCGAGGATACCGATGCGCAGGCCATATAAATTCCCGTTCTTTGTAGGACACGTTGCATCAAATTACCGCCGGACAGTTATTTATTTGTGTCGAGCGGTATTGTTACGGGATGCGTCGTCTTTAAGACCGCGCTTTAAGTACGCGCGATAAATGCAAATGGAACGAAATCACGAGATATCATGCGCGGAAACGTCGACCGCGTTCCGATATCGCGATAATTAAATCGGTGTCGCGAGGAGAACAGTCGTCTGGAGCCATATTTTACTCGCACTTGGTGAAAAATTCCGCAAACGTAGAAAATTCGTTAACGCACGGAAAGGGAGGAGAGGATCGCCGGGAACAATTTACATCCCGCGGTGTGATGAACAATCGGTGAAATGATATCGAAGCATTTACGCGCGAATTCGATACGTTATTGCCAATGGTAACGATTCATAAATCCGTATAGCGTGTGATGTAACTTTAGCCCTTCCTCGCATTACGCCACGTAATAATCCGTTAAAGCGCACGTCGGCTTTCACGGCAGCGCTCGGTTGTGTGCCGGTTGCACAGTGCCGGATCTTGATCGATCGGCCGCGATACATCGATCGGCGATGCCGCGTGTACCCGGAAAGCACGCGTACACACCGATGGCTCTCGGCTCGTTATCGGGCCGCGGGGGAAAAAAGGCGATCGGATGGACGTTATCGGATCGAATTCCGCGGGAATATATTAATTTAAAATTGCCGCCGCGCGTTGCTCGGCGGGATTAAACGGCGATTGCAATCTGACGTGCGTCTCAAACAGGTGCGAGAGCTTTATTATCCGTCAGTAGAGCGCACGATACCTATTATATCCTCTCGCGATACGTCGAGATCATCTTTTTCGACGCGCTTCAAACTCGACGGGGCACGTTGAAAGCGGGCCCGCTCGAACTTAACACGGCATCGACGTCGGGATGAGCGACGTCGGTTTTCTCGGTTAATGTCGAGGGTAAAGTATACCGATGTCCCGAATGTACATTGTCAATATGGAATGCAAAGCGCTGTTACCTGAAGGAGCGTCTGAAAAGGGAAGAAACGCGTACGGCCGAAATCGTGATCGGCGATGGCTACGTTCGATAACGAAATAGAGATTAGAGAATCGTCGATGACGCGCAGATCGGCTCAAGTTTGCGATAAAAACGTTGTAACGTTATCGGTCCTTGAACACGATAGGTGCACGTCCATGAAGTGTCTAATTAAGCGCCTCGCGACACACATTTCCTCTGTGCATCGCGCATCGCATTCGCCTCGACTCGCACGGCGCGCTCGCGCGCTCGTATCGCACGAATGTATAACAACGCGGCGCGTTTAATGGCCGCGGATTTTTACCGGCATCGTATTACGTGCATTACAGCTGGGTTAAATCTTGATGGACACAGCAGCGCGTTCATTTTTATAATTACGAAATATAAACTGTCGGGACTGATACGCGCGCGGAAGGGGGATAATTATAGTTTCTTGCGTCCGACGAAATCCTCCTCTCGGCTCCCCTCTTCCCCCCGTTACAGTTGCTACGTCAAAATTAAATTTGTGGATATATCGTAGACGAATATTCTCAAATTCAGACTTAGGAAAAAAAAGGATCGGATAAGCCGACGTATACTGAATGTGTTAAAGCGATTAGAAAATTACAAAACTCAACGTTATTCGCATAAATACATTTACATGAGTTACAAACGTTAAAAAAAAGAGCTATAACAGGCCGAACAATCCAATATCGTAAGTTGGTAGATTGTAAATTTAATTCAAACAGATACATATCTAGACACGTTGTATCTTTTTAGACACACAACTTAGAGATGATAAAATATATATTTCATAAATATATTTATAATGACAGATATAATATATATGTATATTGACGGATAAAATTTTAATTTATGTTTATACGAAGCCTATTGCTTCGCTAAAATGCTTTTTAAAGAGTCAAAAGCGAGGTCAAACGCGTGTTGGTGAATTAATTAATACTCTTGTTACTTGCACGTTTAAAATAATTAAAGGTGACATTGTTCTCACCGTTAAATAAATGGATCTCGTCCAAGCTGGTGGCTCATTCAAAATTTCCGAAGGCAAGGACAACGAAGGGATAGAGAACGCGATACGTGGCGTGGCATATAGGCAAGACGGGCAAGCAGGCAGGAAGGAAGGAAGGAGATCGCCGCGCGGCGGTCGACGGCCAATTTCTGAATGCAAATAACGGTGGTGTTGAAAGGGGGGGCCTCGCGGATGAAAACGCGGGGAGGCGGTGGTATGCAAATAGAAAGCTGTTACGGGCGTCTTCTTCGCCTTCGGCCTAACCTACGCCACTTGAATATGACGCGCGAGCCAACCCCTTTCCCACGGCGTGGAAAGTGTGAATTCAATGTGAAACGCCAGGCGAGAGGTGGGGTGCAATAAAAAAGATCTTGAATTTGTAGATTCCGCGCTCACGCGTTCGTCACTTTTTCAGCGGCTCATTTTCGACCGTCTTGAAATTCTCAGAAATTCTATCACGGAGCCTAAAAATTATTAATTAAGTTGATTTAATTTCTTCGAAAATCACCAAGCTTTTATTCGTCATTTCACACATCAGTATAGAAGGAAATTTAATTGAATCGATCGCGATTGAATTCGATCGATCGTGTTTATCTGCGCGTTTCGGTGAACGGATAAATAACTGAGTATTGATCAACTCGAGCGTGAAGCGAGTTTCGAGCGTCGCGAGATCGTTCTTCGCGCGATCGTTATTCTGTACGCGTATATCACAGGCGCGATATTAAGCCAGCAGCGACAAGCTGGATCTGATTAATTAGCGATCGTATGCGGGTAAGTTAATCTCGCGCTTTATCTGGAGGACTTTAATAGGTACCTCGCCATTCACCAGCTGCCGCTACACGCTGCACGGGACGTGGTTTACCTCACTTCCAGCAGTCTCTATTAATTCGAAAGTCAGAGGAAGAGAGAGAGAGAGAGAGAGAGAGAGAGAGAGAGAGAGAGAGGGAGGGAGGGAGGGAGGGAGGGGGATAAACATTGCTACCATTATAACATCAATCACGTTATTTTCTTCTTTCTCTTTTAATATTTAATGATGTCAAATAATTAACGCTACAAATCGCCGTCGATTGTTATTTCGTGCGCTGTGCACAAAAATATAGAACCGATGAAAAATCAGTGGGAGTGAAAGCGAGTGTTAATTTTAATAACAGATTTTTTCTTGTACGCCACGCTGATCCTTTCCGTCATATTTTATAGCGGCTGTAAATTTACGACACCCGGTACGTAATCGATCGTGCGTCATTACGATCGAGCCGAGTTCTCCGAGTTTCTCACACCTGAGTTGAAGAGGACTAATAAGAAATCCTATAGGGACGGCCGCATGGCGAGATCACGACGCGGAGAGCCTCCGCGCTCACACACGCACACGTAGGCACGCGGATGTGTGGCGCGCACGCACGGAGCGAAGACGAGAGATATAATGATGGCCATGGCGTGCCCTATAGCGTGTAAACCATAAGAGATAATGTAACAGTGGAAGTTCGGCTGGCGCCACTCGTTATTTATACAGTGTGGTCGGCGAGAAAGGGGTTTCGTCCGCGGGGGGAGGAGGGGGATTTCTCCGAGCAGGGGGTGAAGGCCGGAGACGCCCACTAAATTATTATTTGTTCTTGGCAAGTCATAAATGCCCGGAATTATACCGGAGCTACCACGGAGTCTCCTCGGCCACGAAACTTGTTGCCCGTTGTCCTTCGGAGCAACAGGAAGCGATGAAAGTGCATTTGACACTCGGGGGACCCGCGGGGTCCTTGATTAGTGATTCATTTCCTTCTAAGTTCTTTTCTTAATTTCGCGCTGTATAACGTTACGTCACAGTTTCTTTTTTCTTTCAAGTCGCACGTGCAATCGAAAGCGAAGTATTGAAAAGATGATCGTGTTATTTAAAGAATTATTATGGAGAATAAAGATAAAGCTGGAAAACTGTATCTAATTTAAGTTGAAAAAAAAACCACAAAAACTGGAGATATATATGAAATAGTTGTTTTGAGTCTCTCTCCCCGAGTTCAAAACTGAAACAAAGACACGCGTCGCTTTTCCGTCTCGTCCGAATCGCGCCAGTAATAAAAAGGGACGAAAGGTTCGGAGAAACTTTCGGTGGAGACGCGACTTCGGTATGTTCCGTCGATCCTCCTCTCTCGGATCCGGTTAAAAAAGTTCCTCGCTGCGGGGGTCCCGTGAAGAGGAGATGCAGCCAGAAGGATGAACGGAGAAGCAGCTCTCTCGAAACCCTGGCGGTGCCCCGAGAGCGCCGACTATCGCTTTCCCTATCGCGCCCGCTCATCTCTCTTCGGGGCCCTCTACGCGGGGCCCTGCGGTAGAAAGGCGTATATAAACTCGGCCTTAACTGCTTTACGACGATCGTTTGTACCGATTTGTTCGACAAGACTCTCGCGCAGCCGAGAGGATTGAACAGGGTGGCGAGAAGGAGGAGGGGAGGAAGGTGGCGGAGAAGGTGACTCTCCTCTCCTCGCTCCTCTTGCTTCTCTTTTTCACTGTCAATTCGCGAATAGATTTGCGTCCTGCCCTTCGTCGTCCCATAAAGTCTCCTCTCCTCGCCTCCTTCTGTTCTCGCTACGCTCTTCCCCGCTCTTTTCCGGCGTGTTTTGCTTCTTTCCGACATCGAAGATCGAAGCGTCGAGGAGAACGCCGGTGCGCGTATAGTTACGAGAGGCGCGTCGATAAATTTGCGTAACGGCGTAAGCAGATTAAAATAACGACGCCGGAGGTGCACGCGATAATTTTGTAATATACGATTGATTCATCGGGATTCGAGACGAAGAGGAGCATGTTCGCGATGTGGTCGATTTACGGTGTAGTTTCGAGGGGATTTTTTAATTTCCTCTGCACGGCGCGGCGGCGGCTCTTTTACGCAGAGGGTACCTACGTCGTGCGATTCCTTAAACCCATACTTTATGCTTCTTAGCTTGGAGAGCGTGAAGAATACGATTAACGGTGTCCTTGCAACCGGTGTTTCCGGAATAGAGGGTCGAAAAAGATTGGTCGCTCGTGCGTGATCTTCGAAAGGAAATTTTTATTAAAATTTGCGGTTATTTGTCATATTGATGAAACACGTACAATTCGCATCAAAATAGACAAATTTTAATTACACACGCGAACTCTTGCTTTAAACTAAACAAAACTCGGCCAGCAATGTTAAAAGAAAAATTACTCAATCGATTAACAATCTCTTAATAAAGGTACAACTCGCGGAGGGCTTTTATATGTACCGTGCACGATTCGCGTGTCACCCGTTACGTGGCCTGAGATCGGCGGGAGGTTGAAGAAGGAGAGGAAGGCGATAAGGAGCGGCGGAGATTGGCGGGCACAGATAAATAAATGGGCATGCGAAAGGGACGCGAGAGCAAATCATCGGTGGCCGCGCAGAGCGCGCTCTTAGCGATAAAATAAATTAACTTAAAGCTACCGGGTTGCGCGGGATTCTTTCGGTGGCGCGTCCCCGTCGCGTGTAATGACGCGCCGTAAATAACGATTTCCCCCTTCGATTTATCGACGAAGGGGAACGTGACGGCGAGGGCGGGGAGGATCGGTCCAGGCCCTCTTGGGCGCGTTGCATAAAAGTGATGCGGCGGTATGCGCGTTACAGTTGCCGGACGACGAGCATTATCCGTTCGCCGCGCCGTGTCGTTACGCCTTACCAGGAAGCTCGCTCTCGTCGGGGATAATAACGAGGCTTCTTTTTCTACGCCCGCCGGCCACGACCCGGGAGAAATCGTAACGATTAGTCGCGCAAAGTCGTAACGTTCCATCATCGGCACGTCGCCGCGTCGTTTGAATTTCTCGGCGCCGCGAAAAAAAAGTACGCACGTGAAGAGCTCGAGGGCCTTTCTTAATTGTAGCGTGAAGAGATGAAGGGAATCCTCCTTGAAAGGGAAATGATCTTTGAAAATTTATAAATTAGTAAAAGTTGTGATAAAAGTTGTATTTATACACACTGAGAAAAAAAGCAACACTTTTTTGCTGTGTATAATCACGCGGTAAAGAAAAACATAGATTTTTATTTTCTCAGATAAAACTATGAAAGTTGGACGCGTTTTTTTAAATGTATTGTTTAGATCGTTCATTCATTCTCGCGCCTGTAACCCGTTCGTCCTCATTCCTCCGGCATCCTTCTTGCATTTTTAATAAATGAGAAATATCACCTTTCGGAAGTGCGAAACCAGCGTGCGTAATCAGCTGTCGTAAATAAGGCGCGATTCACACGACGATTACATCTATCGCCCGTCTGTCCGCGTCGTAAATCCGCGGTTGGTTTCATCGAACCGACGGCCGCGGCGGGTGTATCTCCATCGAGATATCGGCGCGACTCCGACTCTCGTAACGACGAAGAGAAGGCAACAGCAGCAGCAGCAGCAGCAACGTGCACCTGTGTGCTTGCGCCGTCCCTTTTCTCCCCTATTTGTCGTCATTACTCATCGACAATATCGTAAGAGATATTTCGCTAGGAGCGAGCTGCTCCTTATTTATGTTCGAGTAAGGCTCTTGGATTTACGTAACTGCGGTACTCACGAATGAAATTGTTTCGTAGGATCACTTTCGCTTAAAGAACTTTATTATTCTTCTTATTTTTTCCTCCCGTTATATGTAAATAATGAATGAATGACCGATAGAGAAAGAGAGACATGCATTGCACTTATAAATGATTGAATATTATTAATATCAACGATTAAAAGTTCGATGTTTTTTTAGTGAGTTAATGTATTTGAAAAAAATTAACATCCATGACCTCCCCCTCCCTAACAAAATGCCCATTTTTTTCTTTTTCTTATTTTTTCCGAACGTTTGTGTGATCAATTATTTGATAAGGAGTTATCACGTTTTGCTGTATCAAGAATCGGCGATCATCGCGACTATAGAAATAGAAACTCGATGCTTCGTCGAGCAAAGCAGAGTACGCGTGTGTGAGGTATACGCGTATTCGATCGGCGTGCAACCGCTTCTCCGGCGTTTCTCCGTCTCTCGTTAACGAGGCAGAAGCCACAGGGCCGGCACGAAACGCTGAAAAAACGCCCGAGGCCGCATCTAGATCGGGCTCCGCCGATAGAGCCGTAACGCCGAAAATTAGCGCCGTCCGAGAAACAAATATACGTGAGAAGAGAGAAGGAGAAGGACAAGCGGTGGTTTCGTGGGGCGGACGAGGTAAGCTCGCGCGTCGTCGTCACGAGAGAGAGAAGGAGAGACACGCGTATGTGTGCACGCTGTGTCGGCGGGAAGAGGATGCATGCACGCGCTCCGCTCGTCGTCGTCTCCTCGCGTCGTCGTCGTGCTCTTGCACATCACCGCGGGCTCCTGAGGTTTCGTGGAAGCGATCTCTCTTCCACCTGCCATACACCGCGGAAAGCGCAGTACCGGGGATGGATGTACTGGGTGTCCCGGAAGTGCATCTCTGTGGTTAAACCCGAAACTGGCAGCCCACTTCCGTGTGTACGAGGCAAAACGCGTCGAGAGAGAAAGAGAGAGAGAGAGAGAGGGAGAGATAAATAGATATAGCGAGAGAGGGGGAGGGAGAGAAAGGGAGGAGATAAATTGAAATGATCGAAATGAAGACGATAAAAATATTGAGTTCGGTGTCACGTGTTTCTGTGCATATAATTAATACCTACATGTATAATTAATATTTATATAACGTGTAATTAATTAAACGTATTTGCATATGCTAATTATAGTTATATTATGAGGCACAGAGAGTTAAAGTTACAATTAATCTGACAGGATTATACGCTGTTATAAAAAGAATGGGTCCATCCGATCGATCGTTAATTGCGATCATCGTGATCATCGCGATCATCGTGAGTGGAGAGAAGAGCATAAATTATATATATATCGATTAAAAAGATTAGCATCTTCCAACTTATTAGCGATGGCATCCGCGATACAGGTTCGCGCAGTGGATCGATCGAGAGTCTCGAAAATGGGAGTATACCATATGCCATATGGGAATATAAAGTGACGCGAGACGCTCGAGAGGGAGAGAAAGAGAGAGAGAGAGAGAGAGAGAGAGAGAGAGAGAGAGAGAGAGAGAGAGAGAGAGAGAGAGAGAGAGAGAGAGAGAGAGAGAAAGAGAGAGAGAGAGAGAGAGAGAGAGAGAGAGAGAGAGAGAGAGAGAGAGATGGAGATTGCTATGTGTAAAGCCCTTTGAACATTGTAGCGGGACGAAGAATTACAAACGAGGAAGGAAACGGCGGATGAGATCGAATGTCGGACGGAGCAGGTGCCTCGACAAAGTTACCCGTTTTACGTTGCCGCTTTATTTTGTATTCTATTCCGTTTCATCGCGCGATACCTCCGCGAATCAATCATAACGCGATATCGTCACGGCTGCCGTTATCGTTTTCCCGATGTAATTGTGTCGTCGCACACGCTACATATTTAATAGCAATAATCGCGGGACATAGGCGTAGCATTACATGCACCGTGCATATATAAGTGAGAAAGTGAACACCGTTGACTCTTCGTTTCGCGATCATTATCTTAACTTTTTACCGACTTCAATGTCGGGATTATTGCATCGTATATTATTTTCATTTCTTTTCGCGGAGAATTAAGATTAAGAATAATAGGATTACGTGTAATTTAAAACTGCTCTTTGGGAAATTTATGAATTTCATCGACACCGAAAGATTACACAATTTTTGCATACTCGGCGATCTCGAAGTAGAAATCATAGAAAAGAATGCCATCGTCGGCCGGGCCGTATCCCGTGGTTCCGTTTAATTTTCTCGAATACGATTTATCGTGCGCGCGATCGCTTTTTTTACGATCTAATTTTTAGTATTATTGCCGGCACAGACATTGACACGGCGTCGACAACAGCAACGCGGCTCGATCTCGACACCTAATTTCTCGTTCTTCCCGACGTCAACATAAACTGTAATGAGGATAGGGATCGCCGATAAATACTTCTGATGACTCGACCGCTGCCGTAAGGCTCTGATCCGTAGACTTCGAAAGCCCCTTTCCCGTAATCTGGGAGGAGGATGGCCATTAAAGCCGAGCGGCGCCTCCTCGGCTTTCTGAGGAATGTCACGCCCTTTCTTCTAGAGGAAACTATGTCCCCCGGTTGAGTTTTCAAAATAAATAACACTGTGAAAAAGTCATAAACCTTCACATTCATTTTTCATCACTCGTTAGTTTAAAGCAGTTTAAAACAACGGTACAAATATAAATGAAACACGCATATTGTGTTTTCACAAAATTTATTTCACTTTCGTATCTACATAGGTCATAAATAAATAAAACAGATAAAGGGGAAACCACCACTACTTTGAAAAAATATTACATATAGATATAAAGCTCTATAAATGAACATACTTTGGTTGCTTTGACCTTTGATCTATTACAATAAGATTAACGAGCGATTATCTCGATTGACAGTGTGTCCCCAAAGTTGGGTCTGGGAAACATGGTAGTCACTTGGACGAACGGACAGCTGCTTTCGATCGTTGGCAAGCGTCTTATCGAATCGTTTCGTGCGGCGATACGTCGTCGAGTGTGGCGGCTAAGGAAAGAAAGAGCCGGCGACGGAGACGAGAGCGGGTCTCTCAAAGGCGCCTTTATCAGACGATTTACAGCTTTCAGCAGCCTTGTGACGACAACGGCCGGTTCATAATTTGTTTATTCGTATTGTCGCTCATTAGCTTCTACCAGCTGAGAGTTGTGTACGACGGAGGAGAAGGTCGCGCCGCGTCTATATGATACATAAGACAACCGGATAAATCTTAACCCTGCGTGCAGTGATTTCAGAGTTATAACGTACGTCCGGTTTTTTTTTTTTTTTTAAACGTCTTGTCTGTGATCATCAAATAATATAGCGCCACACTTCGCATCGCGAACACAATATGTTTTGGAGATCTGCGTCCAGATTCCGTGAGAGTGTCGCACTTTTTTTGGCTTTATGTATGTCCTTGCGGCAATTAATTTCGTAGGTATATTGAATATGTATTAGAGACAAAATGGCTGTTTATACACGTCTCCGGCTCATTTCTTAATCGATCGAAAACAGACCAATGCGACACTCTTGTGTCATTGATTAATTTGATGTGAATTAATTAAATGTCGTATAATGCTCGCGCTAAACATTTGAGAAGTCTGCATAGCGCGTGACGTAACAAAACATTTTTCGCGCGGCGAAACTAAAATATCTTACAATTAGCGTTACGCAATATTCACGTGGCCGTCGAATGGAGGACATCCGCGTCCTGAAGCATTTGCTTAACGATGCAGCGTCGACAGCACTCATCGCCAGGACTCTCGCGCGCGCGTCTCCTCCCGCGGGATATTTTGGCTCACATAGCGCGGATAATCCGGCTTAATGTCCTCCTTGACGTGAATGAGAACGGCGTCTCGTTTATCGCGACCGAATGCGCCGCCGAGCCGAGATCCTGTCTCGTCCTCGCTCGCGCCGAAATTCGACGGGGAACGTCTCAACGGACAGACAGTAGGCAGATGCTACCAGAAATCCCCATGATACCTTTGACGTCGCGAGTCGAACGATCGGCCCTTCTCGATAACCGCCCTCGATCGACATTCAGCAGCAGATCTTTATTCGCGAGATCTTTTTGGAATCGCTGATTAACTTAATTTCGTCTGATTCACGATAAATATTGAGTGAACCTTATATAAAATAATTTTTACTTGACATTTTCTTATAATTTTATTGTTCAAAAACTTCTGTAGTTAATATTTATTTTTTATTTGCTTACTTATTGGGAAAGCGATTTGTTAAAAGCTGACTGGGCAGTACAGTTTCGTGAACAAAGACAAAAAATCGGTAAAGTTGTAAATATTCTTTTGTTTGCTGCCATTAATGACTCTTTATTGCTGGGTACAGGTTTATACGTACTGAAACGTCTTGCCTCGTACACCGTCGCCTATAATTACATCATAATGACTTGGCCTGCTAATCTATTTTCTTAAACTTGGCGAGTTATAACGCCTAATTATGGTAATTGAGTTTTTCGTAGTAAGAAACTCTTTACGTTGAAGTGTGCCCGTAAGTCCGAGGGTATAATGGCGTTTCTTAAATATCTTTATAAAATTCTGCAATATTTTTTAGTGCGATGGAACTTGGAAAGCATATTACAAAGGAGTTGGTAGTATATTGAACATTTTCGTGGTAGATATAAATATTTTATTACGATAGCAAATATATTATGTGTCAGATATAAATATATTATGATAGTGATGATAATGTAAATGTGATGAATATAAATGTACGTATAATTTACTGATTACGTCTACTATACTCCAATTATTATATATATATTGTTGAATTATATTAATTTTTTATTAAAAAATTCTTGAATCGCAATAATGTTACGAGTGCGATACATTTTATCATCAGTGCGCAAGTGACAATAGACAATACTATAGTTAACCCTCAGTTACCTCACCTGGGTCTGAGAGACCCTGCACATTGTTAAAACGTGCAGGGTCTTTAAAACGTTCATAAAACTCTTGTATCTTTTTTTAGTCAGTACTACGTCAACTTGAAAACAAGCAATCTTTTTCGCTTTTTCAAAAAAACACGTCTTTCTTTTTTTTTAAATAACATTTACATTTTTTAACTTGGAATAATCTAACTTGCACAGTCTTGTAGATCTTTAAAAGACGCATCGATTAAAAAAAAAAAGACTTCAAATTGATGCATTTGTCTTAAAGATACAAGCTAAAGAAAACGGCAGGGGTCCCTCAGACCCTGGTGAGGTAATATCGGGGTTTAAAAACGTAAGGTAACTGAGGGTTAATCAAAGTGCACGTATTTATTTTTCCGATTTTACGAGGGAGCATTTTACGATATAGAAAAACAGTGTAGCTACTACGTTTATTTTTTTACGTGATTAGCACGTGCAGGACGATACAGATCCGATGCAATCCCTCGTGCGGAATCTCGAAGCGCGAGAAAAACACGTCGCGCATAACTTTCATTATGAAACCGGCTAACTGCACGGACGGCGGATCTCCGCGTCCGAAAAACGTGATTCCGAGCGACGATTTTCCAGATCTCTCGTGTCGGGCGAATATAATTCCTCGACGCGCACCTCGGCCGAACGCACCTTGACGGCCGCTACCGGGATCCGCGGCGCAGCACGGCCGTGGTCGTCGGTTTCTGGCCCGGGGAACGGGGTCCGGTTTTTATTCCAGAGAACGCGCGCCTCGGAAGCCGTCTGACAGCCGGCCGGGATTGACTCGTGCACGTTTCTATTCCGACCTTTCAGGATTCTACCAGGTGTCGCCGACGTGACTCGCGGCCGCGCGACGTTCCTCGCGCGCGAGTACGCGCGTTTCATCCCATTTCAGCTCGTTTCAGGAGTGAGAATCCTCCGAGCCGAAGCTGTTTCTCGCGAGAGACGAGTTTTTCGCGAATTCTTGAATAAATGCGTTCTAGACTGAAATTTAACGTTTTTATCGGAAATATCGCGCATTATCCTTGTGTTTCGCAGAGATAACATAAACGACATGTTACTTTCAGCAACATGTACGCGAGGATAATGTATTTTTGTCAATGATACAAGGATCGAACGAGTTTAAGGACGATATACGAGTTAAGATAACTGCGAGTTGCATGATAGTCTAATTTAAGTTAGCTCGTTTAATCGAACAAGCGATCTAATCGAACTGTACGTGTTGATCGGGGGTCTAGGCAGATGTTTCCTCAGATGAAGTTCCGAGTTTCCGGTCTGGACGCCAAGGCCAAGTACATTCTTCTACTGGACATTGTCGCCGCCGATGACTACAGATACAAGTTCCACAACAGGTAGAGGTTTTGCGTGTTGTAGGGGGAAGCGAGGGCGCTCACAAAAATATATAACTGTCGCGGACAACTCGTGTGAACGATCTCAAGCGTTTTCTGAACCATGTTGTATACGAGATCTTTCAATACCGATCTTGATATCTGTATTTTATTTTTGTTTCTTTTACTTTTAATGGTTGAAAGTGGAAAGTCATTAAGTACAAACGGATTTGTGAAATAAAATTTGCGTCGAGATCGTTGAAATCGGTTGTCCGACCAAAAGCGTCGTATCCGAAGATGATGATTTTAAGCACGGTCCCCCGTTTTTATGGGGAATAATAACGAAAAGTCAGCAGTGAACGGTAGAACTAATGTATGGTGTGTGTCTTTTTTTTTGCGATTGCAAAATTGTTCGCAGACGCATGTTTCCCGCGTATAAAGTGAGGGTGTTCGGGTTAGACAAGCAGGCTAGCTACATACTTCTAATGGACATCGTGGCATCGGACGAATGCCGATATAAATTTCACAACAGGTGATACCATTGACCCTGCGCGATCGCAGCGATCCTGGATCATTGTTTTTAATTACGAATTAGAGATATTACATTAACACTTGGAAATTTTTCTGGGAGGTACGCTTAATTATAATTACATATTTTTCTGGGATAGAAAGTATTCCAAATAAATTTTTGGAATTATATTTTGAAATAATGATCCTGGATCGGTCCCGATCGCGAATTACACTATCTGTACCAGGAGACTCTCCTGAAATAAGTGTGGAGCGTGCGCTGCGAACAATTCCTCATACTCGTCGAAGATAATTTATTTGTAATCCTGTGCAACCTTATAACGCGATCTTAATTTATGATTAATCCATCCCGCCGTGCGTAACAAATCCACGCTCAATTTTTGCATTTTTCGTGCGAAAAATCGGTTACGGACGGTACTTTGAAAATTCACTTGCAATTGTTTAACCAGTAAATATTTGTGTACTTTTGTGAAGCAATATTTATAAAAAAAAAATAATAATAATAATAATAATGAATGTTTGATTCTCTCGCAGAAGTGCCACATAAGGGAGGGTCCCATGAGAAATTATTTCGACTTGTATGGGGATCGCAAGCCTTCACATTAGTTAACCGAGATGCTTCGTGAAACTCGCGTATACCTCTGTGTTTATCAAAATTTCGCTCGCATTCCAAATAAATATTATAATTCTCTAAAAATCCCGTTAAGCAATCGCGTGCTGATGATCATTAATATTTCGGCATATCGCGGCTCGTGATTTACGAATGACTCTCGCGACTGTTTGCTCGTTGTCGTTTAAAGTTTCTCTCGAATTTGACCCAGCGCAAATATTTGCTTAGCTGCAAAAGTGAACAACCGTGTATTTCTTTCACGTACTTTCGCGCACTTCTCTCGGCCGGCCGCGCGAGACACGGGAACTTTTTCGCAACAGACAGATCCCGGATCCCGAACTCATTCCTCCGACAGAGGGAACTCGATTAGCGCTCTCCACGTCGAGAAAACTCTTCGCGAGGCATCTTGGGACACCGACACATTTGGACGATCGAAACGCAGACCACGATGAACGATTACATCACGTCGGCGACCGCAGCCACTTTGGAACTCGTCGAACGAGTTCTTCCTTCGATTCTTCGCGCTCGAATTTGACCCACCTGCGACGACGGGAAAGAGTACGAACGGTGGACACGCCTCCCTTAAAAGACAACAATCGCGTCTGGTCATTTCGAGCCTTCTTTCGGCTCGTTATAGATCATTGGTTTCGTCGTCTGCGTTGAGAGATGCATAGGCATGTTACCGTTGCCCTGCGAGGAAACCGTTGGTATCCGCTTGATTATCGGAAGCGCGATTAGCACGTTCTCGTTCCAAATTACAGTCGAGTCTAGCCAGATATAACGAATAAAAATCTCAACCGACGAATTATAATCTAGTTTTAGATAATTCTGGCGTGGAGGATGTAAATTAAATATTCCCCGTAGATCGTTTCATTTGAGATACAAGGGAAATAAATCAGATAGTAATTGATGTTGAAACAAAGTATAGTCTAGTGGGGCATTTTCTTATGGTCTGCATTTCGATCCGAGCGAATTGTCCTAGATAACGATGAGGAGCGTTTCTCGGTATCTTCATCGTCGTCGAGGCATGTTACACACGGATAACCGGCACCCGGTAACTTTCTAATACATTCTTACGCGTGTTGCGAGGCAGTAGGTGGATGGTGGCGGGTAAGGCGGATCCGGAAATGCCGAAGAGGATGTACATACATCCGGACTCGCCCAGCAGCGGCGAGCAGTGGATGCAGAAGGTCGTGAGCTTCCACAAACTCAAGCTCACCAACAACATCAGCGACAAGCACGGCTTTGTAAGTACTGTACGTAACGCCAACCAAACAATTACTTACTTACTTACTAGTTACTCTAAGCTTTGCTCCTTTAGTTTGCAATTAATCGCCAACTTGAACCTGCCTGAAACGTGCGTGACAGGCCGATTCAAAATTGCGAAACGGCCGTGATCGATGTGCATGCATGCTAGTCCAGGAGCTAGCGAAATTTTAGGTAACTGATTTTCTTACGCCTGAAATTTTTTCCACGAGTTATTATGGTCGTGTCTGCCAAATGTAGACAGGTGGCAGAGTCTGTCCGCGGGACATAGAGCGAACAGAATTTTTGTAACTTGTATTAATTTTCAAAGACATTGACTGATTTCATTACAGCTGATTTTCTTACAGTTAAATTTTATTTTACAGTTTAATAATATATTAAGGATGAAGTATATAACCTTGCCCGACAATTTTAGTGGGACAGAACCGCTCCTGGACTAGCAGCACTCTCCGCGATAAATTAATTTTCGCGACGATGACGATCGGTGGAATACAAGTGCATGGAATTGCATCTATTTAGTTCAGCCAAATAGAGTTCTCCTAAAATCTGAAGAGAAGTATATAATTCATCGAGTGATATTTTTTACACGAAGCGTTAACACGGGGGAAAAATCGATAAAGAAAGACGCTAATTATGCCTAATTAACAATCTAACTTTGCGATACGCCGGTTTTTTGCGTCCGAATAATAATCCTCACGTTAATCGCGTATACATCCAGCGAAGAGGCCGAGATTCGTGAAATCAATCGAGAAACCGGAAACGGAGCAGTCGCGTTCCTTCACAACGGCCCTGATGATGGACCCCGTCAGGCGCGCGCGATTGGATTTCCGCGCGGATACCTTAACCGCAGCGTAATCCTGGGATTAAGTTATCGCGATGGATTTCGCCGTCAAGTAGTTTCGCTCTCCCCCCACCCTCCCGCGTTTCTCGCCCGTTTCGCGCTCCTCTTATTCGTCTTCTTCCTCTCTATTAGCCTCGGCCGCCTGCCCCCTTGGTCTCGACCCCTTCAATCTCTCGTCTTTTCTTTCTCTTCAACACGGAGTGCGCGGAAGCCAGCGTTAACTAAAGAAGAAGCCTGTCCCCTTTCTGCGGCCATGGTGGTTCTGTCTCTTTTCCTTACCTCGTCCTTTTTTTGCGAATCCTTTTTGCGGCAGCCCGTCGGCGCCCTTTGAAGGATCTTGCATCGCTGGCTCGTGAAATCTAGTCCTCCTTACCCTGGAGCCCACCCGATGTCAATGGCTGGCTGTCGTGCAGTGCGTGGCAGATCGACCTTTGTTAAGACCACTCTTCTGCCTCCTTCTTCTCCTTCTCTTTTTCTTCTTTCTAATCTCCTTTTTCTCTCAACATCTCTCTTTCTCTTTCACGTAAATACTCTCATAAACACGTCGACGCGAAGAGAGAAAAGTGAATGAATACTTATAAGAGAGAAAGAGAGATGAATATAAGGGATGGATGAAGAAATAAGGAGAGAGAAAGAGTAAAGAGTAGTTAGATAGGAAAAGCGAGAAGGAGAGATAGGGAGCAGCGGGCAGATTGTCGTCGAAAGGTAATGTGGCCACGACGTTATGCATGGTTCACCTACATCGTGTGACGGGGCAGCGGGCGTGCGTCTTCCGCCCTTAAGGGCTCTCTCTCTCTCTTTCTCGCTCTCTCTCTTTTTTTCTCTTCACCTCGATAGAGAGACAGGATCCAGTTTGTGCACGAGCCCAGAAAATGCCTCTCGAAAATATCTCTCAAACCCCTTTCTTGCCATGGCTAATAGATGACAGCCCTTTTCACCTGGCCTAACCCTTTCCAGGTTTACGAAAGATTTGGTTCGGAAGTCTTTTGAAGGATTATGTGTTTTTTCACGCTGTATCTCAAAAGCGTATCTATATAAGAGCGATCCGTATGAATACGGATGGAAACAAACTTGTTAAGAAAAGAAGCATTTGTTATTTATCAGTACAATAAAAGATGAGTGACTTATTTTTCCGTAAACATGAAATTTGGAAAAATAAGTGTGGATGACGCATCGTCTTGGAATGATAGTGGTTTTGTGTGAAAGTAGTCGATAGATTTCGGATTCTCATTCTATTTTCCAAAGGATTACACAAGGCGAGAAAAGGTTTACTAGGAAATTTGTTCTGATTATTTCCCAGGAGATTATTGTAGAAAGAAACCTCAAAATTTGCACTTTATGGTCAAATATCCTCATTCTTTGAAATAGTGTTATACCGATAGGTAAAAAGGCTCCTAGGTGGTCCTTTGATGGGCAAACAAAAACGTATATTCACAATTACATTCTTTCTAAATGATCGCTAACGTCAGGGCGTCTTAACGTGGCACATTGAAGAAGAACCGTAGGTGTAAGTTGAATGTAAGATAAAAATTATTGCTGATTTCCAAATTTAATGTATTTTATTAAATAATGTATCTTTGTTATAATGTCTTTTATAAAATATTTAAATTCAGTTATTGCCTTATATATAACAACGCGTTAACAATTATTAAAATCGTTTTAAGGAGTTTTAAATACAGTTTTAACAGTTAAAATATATTATGTCGCGTTGCGAGATCCAAAAATTCGCTGCTACTTCTTTTCCTATGTACATAAATCTACTAAGACAATAGAAAGTGGAAGTTGGACTAACAAGAAGTTTAAGGAATCATCATGAGGCTTGACTTTGGTTTGGCCTGAATTTTTGTTTGAGATTTAAACCCTCTTCATAGGGCAGGCGGTTGTAGGAATCTCGAAGGAAAAGCAGAAGCGAAAAATTAACACGAACAACTTGGAATCCTTTTGACTCTAATCCTAGTGTTAAGGGACTGGGGGAAGGGATGACGATGCACCGGGCCTTTTGTCGGGAAATCCTGGCGTGGCAAACAAAAACGAGACACCGCCGAGTCCTGGTCCTTCCGAGATGTCTTCGAGAGCAATCCCAAGGGAGGACCTAGGCCCGCGAGTAAATATCGGTGAAAGGCTGTCGAGGACCGCAAACAGGAAAAACTGACGGTGCGTTACCAGAACGGTTGGAGGCCATCCTGGTGACAACAGCGGTTGAAAGGACCTCGTTACTCCCGTTTTAAAGCGACACCGCGTGCGCTTCTTCAGGCGCTAGTAAGCATTAGGCGTGGGAATATTTGACAGGATGAAAGCCGTAGGGGCGGATCTGTTTTTTAAATAGAAGCTTTAATATGGTGGTCCCATGTGTGATACGTCCTATAGTTCATCAATAACCGGTTAAAAAAAATGCAGCGATACATATATAAGAAATGAAATGAAAAATAATTAGCTTTTGAATTGGCACGTGATTCGAAAGACGAAATGTATATAAGAATCACAAAAACTATAATTAGGCATAAGATTCCGGCTGATGACCGAAAAATGTCAATATTTATTTATTCCGTGTTATACATACGTCGATCGGCATTTTACTTAATATAAAATAAATTTTGTTTATGTAAAGACGGGTGCACAATGCAAGATTTTTTACATTGGCGGTAATTTATGCACATAGTTTTATACGCTGCTGTCTTACGGGCTTATACTTCTGAGCCACATCGTTCGAAATATATTTATTTTCGTTCTTTGAACTAGCCTCGAGCACAATCCGGTGGCAGGTTCACGGATACCGTGGCTATTTATTAATTGTCGGCGATCGTCTCTTTCTTCGCGGTCGAGGCGCGTTATCGTCATTATACGGCTCGTTGCTAATGAAGTAGTTTGATTCGGCGAGCGAGCCGCCTCGCCGCGGGACACCCGAAATACTGGAAATACTTGAATCGCGCGAGCGACCTTCCTCCACATCGCTGGAGATCGTCTTTTAAACGCATTCTCTCGCTTCGGTTGCAGCTTCTCGGTAAAATGCTTTCAACTGGTACTCCAGATATGTCGCTCTTACTCCGTGTTCCAACGATTTTATTGCTCTCTGACGTTCGCTACCTTGTTAGTCATATTTTTTCAAAGCTGTCGTTGTCGTTTGCATGCAAGTCCGTCGGGGCGATATTTGTGAAGCGTCCATGGAGAATGAATACTTACGTTTCAAAATCTGATGTCTTTATCGAATAGCGTATCGAAAAGCGGACGCTTATCGACATGTCCTATATTTACATAATTCTTCCGGGAATATAACGGATACTATAAGCTCCCATTTATAAAGTGAATCTTGCTCGATTCAGATGTTAGCGGAATAACGAGTCGCAACAATCTTTTTTCCGTTTTTCTTCCGCATCTAAATCCATCGTGACCCACATCCAGCGAATGACATTCTGATGAATCGTCCGGCGAAGGTACAGCCGAGAAACTATTTCAAAGGCGCGAAATTTCGGTATTGTTCGATACGTGGTCGACATATCGCTCGGAATTCCGCTCGAAATCATTTTCCAATTTTCGCCCGGCTGTAGCGCGTGCACAGGCGGCATACCCATACCCGCGTGAGCGCGCGCAAAAAAAATAAAAATATCGAGAAAACGGGGGAGAATTCCTTTTTCAATTTTCCGAAAAAAATTAAAATGGGGAACAATCGGTCTGTCGGACGGAGAGAGCGACCGAAACTCGATCAAATGTGCCTCGCAGCTTTAATTATCCCGCGCCCAGCGGCAGAGCTTACAGAAGCACGGTCGAAACGGCGCTCGTGATTTGTTTAGTAATGGATACGTGCCTGTAGTAGTGTTCGTTAGTTGACATTCAGCGATAGACCGATATGGAACGCGGCTTATCCGAGAGATAGCGTTTCCCATCCGCCTGCCTCATCCCGCGCCGCGCGCTCGGTCTCTCCACGATTTTTCTCCCGCGGCACTTGCGCATTTCTACATCAGAATGGAGACCACGTTCTAAGATAATATTTAATACAATCTGCGTCTACGACGTAGACTTCAGATTGTTTGTCGGGGGTACGAGGATAGCCGCGAACGCGATTGGCAACCGCAGCTCTCATGACAGAGCTTACACGTGTATTCGCGCCGCGTGCAAATAGGACACGCGGTTATCGGCAAGCCGTGCACGCTCTCGCGATAGACGCGACGCGAGAAGACGCAAGAATCGGTATATCTCGGGTACACGTTAGATTAGCGGTCTCGGTTCGCGCGGGGCTCGTTTGCGTGCGTCGCGTGCACGCACACGCACGCTCCTTTTCATTACGACGGCTTCGCGTGTCCCGAGGCGTCGTGCCTGCGTGCGTGAGCTTCGATTCTCGGCGGTAGCTCGGGGGCCATTTTGCTGTCCGCTGTGCGAGAGGAACACCGATTCGATACGCGTCGCGTCGCGGACATTAAAGCACGGCCGCGCGCGCTGGATGCCGCGGCCCCATTTTCATGGGGATTAGTCACGAAAATCGCGACGAGATTGCACGCGATTTACATCGGCGACTCGTCCGCACGCGGAAGTCGCACGCGCGGTCGCGGTACCAAAATGTACATACCAATATGAAACGCAATAGATGCTTACCTTGTCGACTCAGCAGCGCACGATGATTGACTTTAATATTACGGGACTCATACGTCATCTCATGTTTGATTGAACGCAAATTTCTTATCGACTACAAATTGTGAAAGCGAGTCGTTCGAAAGGGTTGATAGTCACGCTGTGTATAGGAGTCCTTACGCACCCGCGAAGATCACCGTCAATGGGACTGTGCTTATATCCGCGCTCGCGCGCCGTGTTGACGATTACGATCGTCGCGATTTTTGCAATTTGTGTAAGTTATCGCGGCCTGAAGAGATCGTTCCGGTTTTGTAGGTACGCATTTTGTCATTATTTACGGCACATAAATTGTCGTTTAATATTCTCCGCGCGCGGTTCCGATAACGCCGGGCATCCTTTTGCGCGCACGTCGAGAATCCGTGTCGCTTTGTTCTCTCTCGGCACCGCTCGTATTTACCTAATT
This sequence comes from Temnothorax americanus, assembly GCF_048541705.1. Lineage (NCBI taxonomy): Eukaryota > Metazoa > Arthropoda > Insecta > Hymenoptera > Formicidae > Temnothorax > Temnothorax americanus. The sequence continues at coordinate 8,228,053 of NW_027509338.1, read as the reverse complement.
ATCGACGAAGTGTATCCTTTATGTTCTACCCACACACACGCACTTTGTGTGCCCCGGGTTTTTCAAGTTCATTAATATGACTCGCGGCGGGGCTCGTCCATGCTTTTACTGCCAACAGTTGTGCGTCCTTTGCCTTCAATTTTATCGCTCTTCTTATTTACATAGCGATAAGCTTTCGTTTGGTCGGCGAAATACGCTAGAAAATGTCGCACGATGAACGATAAATAACAAATAATATCAATTCAGCGAGATACTTTTTCCGCCTGTCCACACATCGTTATTTCAATTTAAATCTCGACAGCAAAAGAACATAAAGAACTTCGTATTGTAGGAACCTCTTTCCATCTTTCTATTCTCGTTTAATCGCGGTATCGCGAAAGAGCAATTATTTCGTGCTGCGTTCTTTTACATAATTTTCAATTTTTATCTTTAACTACATCGAGTAACGTTAAACTAAACTGCATTGCTTTGTGCGTCACACCCGTTTCCAGACTCTGTGGCAAAAAAGAACCCGCTCGCGCGCGCGCGCTTCGCACGCAGGCATTACTAAATCATTTGCCCGCGGCTGCGTTTCGCACGCACTCCGCAAATTTCCCTGGGGGTTCGCCCTCCGGTAACGGTTGAGCGCGAATTCTACTCGATACGAGAGAAGAAAAGAGACCCCCATCCCGCGCATTATCGTTTAACGGGGCCGATATTTCGGTATGGTCGAAAGAAAACTTCTGCATCGTTTCTTTATCCAGCGGTGCTTACTCTTTTCTTTCTCTCTTTCTCCCTCTCTCGCTCGCTCGCGTTGTATATCTTGGATCGATTTTCGCAGCTGTAGCGCAAGCATGCCGGCGTGTAAATTCCTGAATCCTTAATGAACGTGCTAACAACGGGCACCCGTAATAACTAAGTTAAATCTTAGCGTGATCGAAGAATGTATATCGAAAATATACACCGCCCCGCTATCCCCCCCCACTCTCTCTCTCTCTCTCTCTTTCTCTCTCTCGGTACCCTATACTTTCGACGTCTCGCATACCGCTCGTTTGCTCGGCCTCAACGTTTACTTAAGACACTCCGAATTAACGAGCGCGCGCTCATTTGCAGCTTCACGGCGGGCTGATTTCCAACGTGACCTGTCTCTTAAAATTTTATGAGATTCTCCAGAAACCGAGAGGCGACCGTCCGCCGCGCCGCGCCGCGCCGCGCCGCGCCGCGCCGCGCGACGTGACGCGCGCGCGCGCACGCACCGCATCCGTTCGTTTTCGCGAGAGGGACTCCGAGAGAGGAGCGGCTCTCGGATTAAACGGCGATTAACGATCGTGCATTCCGTATCAAGACATCATCGTGTATCATCCGCGACGGCGCGGCCGGTGCACGAAGATCGCGCGCTGCGGTGCCGGGCAATTTGCGTCTGTCGAGCGAGAAACGGGCGTGGAATCCGGTCGAACCGCCACGGTGGCTCCTGATCGTTATAATAAATGGGATAATGACATAACGGGCACGTCAGGATCGAGAGCGCGCCCGGGTCCTAACGTCGTAATTATTACTTTCGGCTCGTTCGCTCACTCGACGTTCTCTCGCCCTTCCTCCCTCGTTTCCTTTCCTTTCGCGTTTCCCCCGCGACTACGCGAACGCTTTCCTCTAGCGCGAGAGGACGCGTCACCGAAATTTGCGCGCTCGTAAAAGGAGAGACCGGTATTTTGGGCGGCTACGGAATGGGTAATGACAGTGTACACCTATATACGTTGCAGGACACGCGAGCTGTTTTCTCGCGCGTGACCCGCGTGACTCGTGTAGGCAAGACATAACGTATGCGGACGAAACTTGCAAGTCTCGCTTGCTAGGTAGGTCGTACGGTTCGCCTCTCGCTTTCGAAGTTAAGTCTTCGTTCGAGGAAACAAAACTTTACCCGTGATGCGTGGACGTAAACGTTTATTGGTCCGTCGGGGCGAAAACTCAAAGAAGGAAGTAGACAACTGTGATAACTGTTGCAACATTTACACGTAAGTAAGCAAGTTGATGAGCGAAGAGGCGTCCGCCAACTATCGGCTACTTCCTGCTTTATTCATCAACTTTCGTATGCAGTATTTCTACGCGTTCTCTTCGGGAACCTAACGTAGGTTCAATAAACTCTACAATACAACGCGAGAAGATCAATGAATAAATGACTGCATGAATATAAAATATAAGTAAATCGTAGATTTTCTGCACACGAGTGGTGCAGAGAAAAATATTATATATTGGTCATGTAAACATGTAAATTCTTATCAGAAACAAACTTCAAATAATATCACAAACAAAAATTCAAATAGAAAATGCACGATGGTTACATCACGTTAAACGAAGATTAAGGTCGCAGTTAATTCTACTGACGGTTGTAATCCATTCGGAGCTCTGTTATCTTCTTTTTCGCGCCAACTCTACGCCCGCGCTGACTAACAGCCCTCTTTTCCGCCGTTCGTTAATCAACGGCCGCGCACACTTGTCTGCCGAACGACTAACCGACCACTTTTTATTTTTCCGTCTCGATGTCACGGCACGGCGCGGCACTCGGTGGGAAATCGTAGGCTCTCGTAGGTGGCACTCGGTGGGCAATTTAACGAGCGACGAGAAATCCGCGATGCGGATTTTACCGTCGCTAAATTGGAGTCGCGAGCGTCGTTTCTCGTCAGTGAAACGGAGTAAATGGGCTCGGTATTTGGGACGGACAAAGGAACGCACGTTGTTCCATCTGAGATGTTGGCTTGTTTACGGAGCTAACAATCTTGAAACTTAAGAAACATATATCGATCAATCTCTCCTCTGATAAATTTTGAAAGTCGAATACTTGAGGCTCTAGACTAATCGTTACTTTACATATTTTTTTAAAGAGTACATGCATACAATGCACATTAGATAGACTAATCACAAAGATATAACATGCTCAGCTTACAACGTCGTAGGACGTCAATAATAAACAGCTTTATTCTTAATACCTGGGAGGAAGATAAATCTCTCGGAGGAGTCTGATATCTCCAGTCGTCTCCTCTAATATTTCTGCTCTCATTTCCCGCATGTAAGCGCCGCTTTTCCGCGCTTTAATATTCAATTTGTAGGTCGTTACGTGGATACGTCACCTGTCGCGTTTCCGACTGAAAATTTCACGAGCGAGCGCGCGCGCGGCTGCTTTCGGATTCACCTAGTTTCGCAGCTGTCGGCGTCATTGTTCTTCAGCCGGCGATTTTTCGCGAAGCCGCAGTCTGCGATATCTTGGCAAACGCCGGAGAACGCTAAGTCCGCTGAGTACGCCCCAAGCGTGACAGCTGTCACTCAGCGGGCATGCATCATCCATGAGGTTGGCATATTATTTCAACTAGCAGCATTCATTTCGCAAGGTCGATTATTTCACGCGTATGTGTGTGTGTATACGCGCGCGTTAGTATATACTTACTGGCTGTCTGTCTTGACAGCGAAACCAGCCATTCTGCTTCCAGCAATCTAATCGAATCGATGAATTTTCCACAAGCGTTCGCGTTACTGGCGTTACATTGAATAATCGAGTGTTTTATGGAATCCCAAATGCGTAATCACGCATCTGAGGACAGAGGTATCTGCTTCTTCGTATCTGCTTCTGATTTAGTTTCGCGCCTATCACTGATCGCGCCCTTATTGTAAATTGTCATTTATCCGTAGCTAGTCTCGTTAATACAGTTACTCGTGCTCTTCATATATTTTTTTAGTCACACCTTTATTTTCCATCTCCCAAAACGAGAGTGAATAATTCACAAGATGAGGCTATTATCAATCATCATCATCGTCGTTACGTAATTTGACGTGGGATGAAATTTGCGATTAAATTAAAGCAAAACGGAAGAGCGTAAAAATCAAGCCTCGCGGCATTTACTTGCCGATTTCGCCAATGGAGTCGCGGTCGAGGTGAGAGGAAGCCATAAATTGATCTTAACGAAAAGAGACGAGAGTTCCGGGCGGAGTTGAAACGAGATAGGAATGAGTTTCGTTGGGGTCACCACCGATGGATTTCCACGGTAAGCTCTTTCCTTTCTCTCTCTCTCTCTCTCTCTCTCTCTCTCTCTCTCTCTTTCAGTGTGTACGTGTGATAGGGCGCCGAGGGACGCGCAAGGGAAGATAGAGAGTAGGTCGGTTTAATAGAATCGAACAGGCGGTAAGGCGATCCCGGACGATCTGTCTTTTGCCACTGAACGGCCCAATCGAAACCCTCCCGGCGACGTCTGACGCGACATTTCCTCACCCCGCTCACCCATACCTCTTAACATCGGCAAACAACCCCTCGTACAACGTCCCTAACGTCCGCGCGCTGTTTCGTGGGGTAAGACGCGCCCTCGCGATCCGTAAGTGATGGATTTCTCGGGATACTCCTTGTAGCAGGGCGAAAAATGGCGACGATAAAGACGTTGTTTTATCCAAGGAACGAAATGCTTCAATTTCTCCGAATACAAAAAAAAAAGGAATGATTAAAACATTCAAGGAAATGAAAAAACGGTAAAGTATAAAAATACGTGAGTTTTCATATAACGTAGAAAACACCCCAAAAGTTTATTTGCAGACATGACATCAGCTTTGTTTAAATCTTTTTAGATTTAATTATCAACGAGATTGTACGATTAATGTCACCTTATTATCGGAGCATCTCCGTGCCTTTGTCACTTTCTTCAAATCTTTTTTCCTTGCCGAGTACTCTCGCACGACTCGAGAAGAGAAAATTCGGAAGATAAAGGAATGTTAATGAGACACAAAAAAAAAACAGGGAGGAAATGCGGTATTCTTATTCTTGGTAGGTAGTTTCACGATGTTACCGTTTGCTCACTTTTTTTCCCGCGGTTAGACGACGTCGTCGCACGCGCGGTGGAAACGGAGCGAGGAAAGTAAAATTAAAAGGTACATTGCGCAGGGCGGGAAGGGTCGGCTGGCAGGGTTAAATAAAAAGCACAATTCTTTTCTTGCCGACCTGCTCCCGACGACGAGGAACGAGCGTTCTTCCGTTTCCGCAGCCGCGAAACTCGCGACGGAAAGGAAACGAGAACACGTGCGGTTATCATTCGCACGGATAGCAGTTTTTTAATTTTCCTCGACGTGGCTACGTGCACTTTTAAACACGCGGTTCTAAGCCCGAAAATAGCGAGCTCGAGTCGAAAGCGCGCCTACGTTTCTTTTTAAACTGCAACGCACGCAAGTTTCATTCCTATTTCAATATTAAGTAGTTAGTCTATAGTCTTTACGTCTTGATGCGTAAAATATCGAAATGTGTGTCCACGAATACATATAACGCGCTCCGGAATATTTAACGCTAGAAACGCAATTAGAAAAAAAAAGGAGATAGGTTATTCCGTGCACGTCGGTGATATCCAACCGGATAATTGCGCGCGGTGAATCAGATTGTTCGCCGTATTCTCTTTGTCGAAAATTCGCATTTCCGCCCGTTATTTCGCGGAGCGGCGGGTAAATGAATCGCCGCACGATTTTCGGGCAGGCGAATTTTTCGCGCGGTACCCCGTAAAATTTTCGACGCCGCGGCGCCGCGCCGACAACGGGATATCATTTCCACGACCTTACCGGAGGCGAGGTAAATTTCGTCGGCATTTACTCCGAGGGCAACAACGAGGGGAGGGGGTGGGTGTGTTTTTTTTACTCGTTTTGTTTTCTGTTTTGGATTTTTCCATCGCCGTTCGCAACGCGAGCGCAACGGAGTGTCCTTTCCCGTTACTCACATGTGCGCGTGAGCGCGCGTTATACCGGGATGTGTCGAATCCGGACGCCCTGGGTTTCGCGGCAAATTGAAAAAAAAATTGGATACCGCCCGGCTGTTGAGCTCTCTATTGCCATTCTATTAAAAAATACCGGCGGCGGCGGCGGCGGCGGTGGCGGCGGTCGGTGCGTCAGCGTTGCGTCGCGTTGCGTTGCATTCCCCGCGTTCACACGACGCATTAAATGCATCTAGCGCGATTTTCTATCGTGTACGTATAAAGCCGGCCGCCGACGATACGCATATTTACGCATCGTCAGGCATTTGACAGCTCGTGACAAGTGTCCCGAGGAACATGATGCGTGCCGATGCGATAAAATGCAGCATAATGTAAAGCAGAATTAATTATTATGCATTATTCCATTCCCGTACCAGTAAGATACATCGACGTGACATTGTACTTATTCGCCGCTGCACGTAAACACGAGTCGATTGAAAAAAATAGAAAAGCTTATCAATGAAAAATGATTGGTGTTTGTGTATACCTAAAATCGTTAGTAAAATCTCAGGTAGCAGAGTGATGTCAAATGACGTATTAATAACGTCTGACTGACGTCTCTAATACGGTATTAAGATATCTTCAGACGTCATCCTACTACCTGGAATATTATTTGATTTTTAACAAAAGGCACTTTCGTCGAAAATTAATGTCACATATAAGATGCACTGTAAGTTATATTATAGTTATAATGAAATAGTCGAATTCCGTACGCCTAAGTTTATCGCCGCGGGAAATTTATCATATATAACATATATAACTGACTCGAATTGCGCGCTTTTCGGATAAGAAACCTCCACGTGTACTATTTTCCACTTTGTTACAATATTTGCTCGTTGAGAAATGTCCTGTAAGAGGATTCGTCGATCCGTTCAGCCTCGAATACAGGCAACTTTAACAGCGATGCTCTCTCCTGGTCTCACCTCGGATATAAATCTCACTGAAGCGCGATGAAAACGACGATTCTTTTGTATTTCCGTATTACCGTGAAAAAACGATATCTGTAAATCCGTACGTATAACATGGTCGTTTTAATTCACGAGTAAACGTGTACGTGTTTCCGAGAGCCTCCGTCCTAAGCAGGCGTGCGTGCGCGTGTCACGTTCGAACGATATCGAGGGATGACCGGTTTTTAGCTTCCCTTCGTCCCTTCCTTTTCCCGACGCCGGGAACAGACGACTGCAGAAGATCGTGAACGGTCTCCGCCATGCAGTTTGCCCTACATATGCGCGCCTTGCGTATGTGCACGCAGGGCCAGGTGTAGGCGCGTGTGAGTGCGCATTGGCAGAAGCGCACACGTACTCACGGGAACGTATGTACCTGCATACGTGCGTATATTGCGAGTATATTGCACAGGGCTGCTGCCGTCGTCTTCGTCGTCGTTCGTCGTGGAGCATACGCGCGTCGGGTGAAGCAAGTCGAAGGGCGTTTCTAGAGGCGGTCGTCGTCCCCACCAGGACGGGGAGTATTACGACGGGGTCGCGGGGAAGGGGCACGGGGGGGACATATAGCATATCGTATATCCTGGTGGAAGGGCCGCGTCCCTCCCCGACGACGAAAATGCCCAGAACAGGGCTTTTATGTGCGCGCGCGGCCGATGCATCACGAACGAGAAAGAGAGAGAGAGAGAGAGAGAGAGAGAGAGAGAGAGAGAGAGAGAGAGAGAGAGAGAGGTGGGATACAGGAATACGACGGATACGTAGATATGGTCGAAATCCATTAATGGATGAACGAGATGACTTATGTCTAATGTCTCTGAAATCGATGACGGTTATTCCGCGACTTTTCTAAGCATCTTGAAAATTTGAGCTTCGCGGAGAGAAACGTTCTTAAATTTTTATTTGATTTCGTGAACTTATAGGATTCTCAAGTTAAAGCGAAACCTTGAAAAGTGATAGTATTTGATTAGTTATTTTTCATTCTTTTTTTATTTATAAGAGAAAGGAATCAGTTTTTTTTTAGTACAGAGAAATGAGATAAAATTATGTTCCTCTTAGGCTAAATAAATTTTTTTGTTTCTTCTTCCTGGATAGTGTCGCACAGTTTCGAAAGGGAGACACACTCCGGGGGTGTTTAGTGCGTCACGGTAGTGCGATGTTGTCGGAGGGTAAATATTAATTAGCGTTACTCCACGTTCATCTCGCTCTACGCACGGCGCAGCGTTAACCCGAATAAACACATTTTCGCCCGGCAGCAATCGCACCTTTCGGGATTTCGGCTGTCGCGAATAATTAAACGACGGGCTCAAATTTGGAAATTGGATACCTGATTGCTGCAAATTGTAGCTTTGCATTTTCCTGGAAACATACAGCGCGGAGGTGAGAAAGTGTACAGAGAACAAAAGGGCACGATCTCGAAGTGACTTGTGTTTTTTTTTTATTTTCATATCATGCTTTGCGTAATAATTTAGTTCCTCGTAGCTCTTATTGGGAAATCGAAACCATTCATTGAGACAAAATAAAATGACAAATGCGTTTTAACGCTGTCTCGTCGCCGATCGGCTTTTCTATCGACAATCGTTATTATCGACACGCGTTTGTGCACCTTTGCTCTGTCGCGCTACTTTGCGCCGCGCCAATAAATGTCATATTTATCGGACAATTTATCTAATCATTTCATAACGCATCGACTCCAGACGTTTCTCCTTGGATTGGCTGTCATTAGAGCTTAACGATCCTGTAATTATACGGCAACAGCCGTGCTGGAGCGAACAAAAGCGACAGCGGTGAGCGGTATAAAAATCGCGTTCGATTTCACGATGTCGATTAGAAAGCTCAATGAACGCGCGGAATAAAAATATCGCGGGCGCGCGAGAATTGATGACGATTTTATCCGTCCGATGAAAACATTTGCAGTTTTCGATAGGGCCGAACGAAATATTATCACGCGATATATTTGAATTGTTCCCCGATTCGCAATCGATCTCTCGATAACCGTAGGCCGTGCGTGCGGCACTCCCCCCCGTTCTGTATTTACATTTGAAATTACAACGGCGAAATTGGTCGCTGCAGAGGAAAAGGCAACCCCAAAAAATTGATACGATAAAAACCCGTGGTTGTACTTTTTTTCGCAGAAAATGGTGCGGTCGACAAAAATAGAAGGATAGGGACCGCGCGCTTCGAAAAAAAAACGAGGAAAAAAGGTATAATGGTAATGCACAAGAATAGAAAACCCCGGCAATCCACGACGCTGCATAGATTGCCGATATATTTACCTTTTCTCTCCATGACGCGTAGATAGAGAGGAATAATATTTGTTTTAGCGCTTGAAATGAATGGTCTTCCTAAATTATGTTTGTTCTTAAAGATCCGAAGAGATTATTCTATACCGCTAAGAAACTTTCTACGATACTCTTACAGAGGAATGCGAGGACGCTGTTCCAGAACTAAAAGTTTATTCTATTATTGTCTGCGATACTAATAAAAAAAGAAATATTTTGTATTTTTTGAAAGTTAACAATATTGGTATTAGATAAGGAAAAAAGATGACGGATGCGGCAAACATTGTCAGCAATGCAGTAACACTGTTTGCCGTAGAATAGAAAGAGAGAGCCGAGAAAGAAAGAGAAAGAGAGAGATAACGAAGAGAGGCAGCTCTCTATACGGTTCACCGCTGCCGTCGAAGCGTAAGACCGACAAGGCTCTCTTCCGTTCTCGTTTGACGCCGACTAAGTCGGGGCGACACCGCGAAAACCGTAACACGGCCTTTCGCTTTTTATTTATTTTTTTTCATGACGCTAGATTGCCGCCGTTGCGAGCGTGTTGCACAATGTCGGCCTTGATTAATGATCACTGTCCCGCACAAATAATTAGCACCTCGGTCAAAAGCCTCGCGTCTTGACAATAAAGCCAGCTTTCCGCTTTTGCAATCGGTAATCACGGCGCAACCGTGCATCTGGAAGAGCTAACGTCGTTTTTTTAGGATTGCAAAGAATTATCTTTTTCGTATGTTTGTAAAAATGTATAGTTCTAGTATATTGTCAAAAATTTAGGGTGCAAGAAAAAAAGGGACGTTTTCGAAGAGACGATTCGTTTCGGATGATTATTGAGTCGAAATAGCTTTTGTCCTACAGTAGCTAGCGATAATCATCAGAGATAAATGAAGTCGGAGGGTCATCCTTTGGCGACTGAAAGGCCACATGGGCACGCGTGGAAAATTGGAAGGGAAGAAAGGCGACCGCATATTTTAAAGGGGCCGATTGATGGCAATTTCCAGGGAAACTCGGAAAAGCTCGTAATGGTTTGATTACTGTTACCGCGCGCGGACGAATACCGAAAGCAGTTGAACATTCCTGAATGTTGAAAGTCGCTCCATGAAAAAAAAATTTTTTTTCGGAGATCCTGCGATTATATGGTAAACCGCTTTCTGTCACGAAACATTTCCGAGCGCCGCGCCGTTCCGTTTCTCCCATATTGCGAATTTCTATTTCTCGCTCGCTCGTTGGCCGATTTTTTGCTGATTTACGCCGCGCGGCGCGAAGATCGACCGCATCCTGGCTGCGAACTCCCGGGATATACACCCGTTGTCCCTGTCGTCCCGGCGAGAGAGATCGTTACGCGAAGTAACCAGCGGTAATAATCGTTAGGCGATCCTCAACGATCTCGAAATTACTGGCCGTGCCACTTTTCTATCGCCGCCGTGGGCGACGCCTTCGCGGTTTCTCGCAGCTCGTTCCCATTTTCCCCATTAATCTCTCTGGTCCCTCGACTGATATTTTACGAGCCTCGAAGAGATTGTTCACACTTTTTGCCGCGCGCCGCGCTTGCCCGCCGCGACCGGTCAGGAAGTTGTAATTACCCGATACGGACGGGCCTCGCGGGCGATCGGCGTAATCAGGGACCACCCTGTGAAACGGCTTCGAGAGATCTTTCGGATCTCTGCTAGTTACGTCGGCTTAAACATTGGTCCGTGATCCGCTAACAAAAACTAGCTTGTTGATGATAGAAGCAGTTATGATTTTGATATGATCACGAACGACATATATCGATCTTACGTGTAACTACAGAATAACACGTTTATGGAATATTTGACTAAAATGTATTTTGATTTCTTATTTAGCTATTATTTTATGAACATTATACATTATATAATAGTCTATAAAAAATTTATAATTTTTTTTGAAACGTTAACGTTCTCCTCATATAAAGAACACGTTGCTATATAGCTACATAGAGCGTTCTGTTCGCTCACGTTTTGCGAGCCTTACACCTTGAGTTATCGCCGTAGTTAGCCGTGCATGCGAAGGGAAGGGGAAGTGCGCGTTACATCGAGTCCCGATAATGCACAAAAAGAGGGAATTGCGGAGTACCCAAAGTATACGGTTTATACGTGGCGCAAATGCGGCCCGCGGTAGCAGACATTTCGCCGTGCCGGCACTGCAAACGCGTAGGTACACACCAGGTATACCCTTGATGCGGCAACTGTAATTTTCCTGACAAAGGGAAGCACTCGAAAAGGTGAAACACCGACGCGTTTCCCCCAACATTGGATTTAAAGAGAGCCAAATACGCGTCGCGATGATGTGTCTGTAATTAACTGTCATGGTCGTGAATTTTCGAATCCAAAGGCGATAAAGAGCGTTTGAATTTGAAATCAGTGGTAATTAGTATTCTAGAGATAAATTCAGATGTAAGTGGAATTAATTAGGATATTTTTTTTTTGATAATCAATTAACGATGACGATCATCTTCTCAATATATTAATAAAATAAAGCCGTTGACTTCTCAAATTTGCCCAAACGCTGAGAACAAAAGATTCGTTTGATGAAACTCGAATGAAATGAGAGGCTCGTTCTTTCACTCTCTCCCATTGCCACAGACCACTTTCGATGTACCTGCTCGAAACAATCCAGAAAACGGTGGTCCATTCATAGACGCCTGTAGCTAATCTTGGGTTCGTGGCGCCGCCACGATGGTCATCAATTACGTGGGAAATCATTCGTCAATTTTGTATTTTGACGTGGGTCTGGCCCAACGGCATGCCTCCTCACGAAAGTTCATTGATGACACTCTCCGGTTTCGTCGACTTCTGCATATTTTACACGCGCGCTCGGAAAGTTTCACTTGGTTCCCCCTTGTTCTTACAACGTCTCGAAAGATGCATATAACTTGAGAACTCATAACTATTATGATTACCGCATTAGAACACAGTTTCAGATGATACTCTGCAGCTTTAACATATTTTACGAGTGCACATAATGGAGATGGTCCTTTGAAACTTTTAGGTACCTTTTTCTCGTGGGCTTTTTCATAATTCATTCGCAAAAGTTTTGACGAAATTTTCGAATCTTATTTAAAGGTATACGTTTGATGACATAACTGAATTTTTTCGCCAAAGATAACAAGGCGATTGTCATTAAGTACGCAAATTGTTGTCAATTCAAGAGCAACCGTACACGTGTATTTGCAGTTACATATATTGCTTGCTCGCAATTTACTCCGTCGTTCCCTATCTGCTTTTTTTTCTCCCGAATTTCTTTAACGAATTTCACGGTAGAGCGATTCGCGCACGCGTTAGGCGGACGAAAATTGGAGGCAATTTTCGGCAATTCCGTATAATTCACGGGGCGTGGAGCGATCCGCGATGTGTTTTGGATGCGGGGAGGCACGCGAATAAATAATATCAAAGTAAGGGAAAGAGAGGAGAGCGACATATGGCTCGTGTACCGATCGGGCAGCGCGATAAAGATCCACCGAGTTCTATCGTATTACGGGGAACCATCTCTTACTGGGCTTTTTTATAGAGGGGTTTTGGGATTACGGGTCCACCGCAGGAGAACCTCCAGGGGGATCATAGATCCGCGATACGATATATCAAGAGGGTATAACTGCCGTATCTCTGTGATCCCTCCGCGATTTGACCGCTTTATCCCGAAATAAATCGATCTCCTTTCCGTTCTTTTCCTATGGCCGATTTTGCGTGAAAAGGAACGCGCTGGAGCGTTTGTCCACGATGTTTCATTACTTTCTATGAAAAATTTCAATCTTTTGTTTCATTACTATATATACTGACGATGTATATATGTATATTAACGTCCGTCTATATACGTTTTGCCCCTTCGGAGTGTATACGTGGGTCTGTCATATTTGACGCTATTTTTCCTTACTTAAGGTATTTAAAAAAATGTGAAAAAATTCACAGAACGTTTGTTTACATTTTAGTTGACAATTTTAGTCATTTTGATAAACATCGTTTATTCAATATTTTCTGGCAGGCTTGCAAGTTTTACAGTTACGAGCAGATATTATTTTGTCTTGGACGCCGTAAACCCACGTATACAGACGGAGGGCTAAAATGTTTTTTAATTGAATAAGTATAGACCAAACATTTGTATTAAATTGAAAAATACTGCTCTATGTCGATGAACAGATTTTCCGAGATCTTTCCCGGCAACCATCGGAGTATCACTTCGTGTTCTTTAACGTCTTGAACGACTTGTATCCCGCCGCGCTGCTTCAGCTACCGCTCGTGGAACTAACGAAGGCGGATACCAGGCGTTAGGCATCCTCAGTCGCGCTGCATTAAACGGCCGCGCCGCGCCGATCATCGAGGTGCATCGACACCGAAGTGCTCGAGGAAAAAAAGAAAGAAAAATTCTTTACCGTCGGAATAACGCCGAGAATATCCCACGATACGGCGCGCGCAGTGGCCGGGTGCGGTGGTGAGTCACAGCGCGGGTATTCCGCCTGGTGTGTGATCGCGCCGAGAGTACCGGTGCACGATGCTCGGCCGCCGCATTAACAACCCGGGTATTTAACGTGCCGGTCGCGTTCGGCGGGCTAAATACCGGTACTTAGGAAAGAGCTTACTATCCGCGCGCGGATTTCTGCGTAGAGAAAAAGGGGAGAGGGGAGGAGAGAGAGAGAGAGAGAGAGAGAGAGAGAGAGAGAGAGAGAGAGAGAGAGAGAGAGAGAGAGAGAGAGAGAGAGAGTGCGAGAGTGTGTGTAACGTTTTTCAAAGTCGCTCGGATCGGATCGGACTCATTCTCGTTTCCAGGCGCGGAATTCGAGGTGCATCGCGAGCGGGTAGGTAGATGAGGCGGTAGGTAAGCATCATCCCTCCCCTCCGGATCATTATGCTTCGATGTATTTCCATAACGACTCGTTAGATACGACGGATGCCGTGAAAGTGCACATGCTTCAGGCACATACAGATATCTACCTGGGCGAGCACCCCGCCGTGGGTGGTGCTCCCGTGGGAAACCTCTTCACGAGCTTCCCGGTATCTTCGTCCTTTTTTTGATTTTGCCGCCTTGCGTTTTCCAACCACGGCAATCGTTGCCAATTTGTGCTTGTTGCTCCGAGAGATTTTAATTAAGAAGGAACGGACGAGGTCGAATGGGGGAAGGTGGGGGTTTCGGATTGTGCGTTGCCCGCGCGGCGCAACGTGCGTACTCGATATAACGCGCTCCGAGCCTCGCCGAAGCGCGCGATTGGCTCTCGCAGTGAGAAATTGATGCGTTTTAATTAATCTCGATATCGGTTAATTTAGATTCTCGTTTATGTCAGCATTGAAAATAATCGCATAGCTATTGGGGGGAAAGGAGCAGGGGGAAGGAATTGACGTTGCTGAGGGCAGAATAAGAGTGAATTCCAGCGTAACGGATCATGGATTATCGGAATTTTAATCCGCGGCCGAGAGTGTAACGTAAATTACTTTTGTAAGAACATAATAGAGATCGACTCGAGCACCCTGCAAAAATTCAACAACGATCAATGCTTCGCAAGCGTTCGCCACCTTGGACATTGTCTGTTTGCACGCCGCATACGTAAAACCGCGGTAGGCCACAATTTTTTGGCACATGATTTTACGATGTTATCTTAATTTCTACGACGTAGCATCAGCATCACTTTACATAACATCGTAGGCATTTCATCTATTCGCGTAAGTGTACGGAGACGCGTATCGCACTTTCTGATATCGCGACGATTCCATAGACGATCTATCGAATAGGAAAGCCGCGCGGTACGCAGTATCGCAATAATTAGCAAAAATCGTTCCTCGTGGCATGTCGCCACTGTAATCTCGCGTAAATTTTCCTCTCCCGACTTTCAGCTTCTAATTATCAGCGACGGTCGCTGTAATGCACGGCGGACCACCGCCGGAGAGAAGAATAAAGGGAGGGGAAATTTAGGGGGCGTCGCAAGGTAATTTCCGACACACCGTTATTGCGACAACGAGCGTACTGCTCATCCGAGGCGAGAAGAGCCGACATGCGGTAGCTGGTTGTAGACGGTTTACCGTGCGAGATTTAAGGAACGTCAGGTCACGGAGACGACGTTTTATCGCCGGGCTTGGCGGCGCGATGAAAGGCCGCGTCTTATCTACGGGGTGTCCCGGCCTCTATCTCTACGCGGTAAAGGATTCCCGTGTTCCTCCCGAGATAGATCTTATTTATGTGGGCCCTTTCTCGGCTACCGATTAAATCGATGTGCGTTCCCGCCGCTGTTGTTGCTGCTGCTGCTGCCGTTGCCGCTGCCGCTGCCGCTGTTGTGTGCGTCTGTCCCTCAGGCATCCCAAATCCCGTTTCCGCCTTCCAGGAAAACCGGCGCGCTGCGCGAATAGCCCAATCCGGAGAATCCTGGAATCGAGTCTACGAATTCTTCGCTGCGAGTGAAGGTGCCGCCCTTGTGATATTGCGAGAACGCGAGCACCGGGTTCGACCGATCGCATTTTGTAGTCCCTTTGCAGGCCGCATCCGTATCCTCAGTATAGCCGCGATATGAATTATGGCATATACGGAAATGAGAAAGAAAGCTCATAAAGCACGGCGGACGACGCGCGGTGACAAAAATAAGCGCGAAATTGACTTTATAGACCGACGTGGGTTAGAACGCAAATATTGCACGAAGAAAGAAGGCAGAAAAAAATACATGTAGACTAGTCGAGTGTCTCGAAGAGTCGAATATCGATTTCCTATATGGAAGGAAAGATCGTGTTTCATACAGTCTCCATTGAAAAGTGCACTGTGGCTTTACTTTTGTCACGTTTATAGAGCGATGTTGTGTTGTCAGCGACGTCATTTGCAAGCAACGAGAACGCGATCCATTTAAACGCCTTTGACACATTGTGGCATTGTATGTAAACGTCTTCGTTGATACTACGCGTGTACCAGACGTGTTATAAAGTTTTTTCAATGAGCGATACTTAGATCAAGAAATAACCGACACTGTAACGCCTACATAGTTTTTTAGCACCTCATTATCAGCATAAAAGTTTCCTCTAATATCTCATAACATATTCGGATTTCTATTTCTTGTATTTCATCTACATATAGTTACTGAAGTTTCCGCAGTGTGCGATCCGTTTTATATACTTTTGTTTTATCTTCTCTTTTGTCGATAAATATATAAAGACGTAATTTATATTACACAACGTTCGCTAAACTTATGTCTGCACATAATACTTAAGCGGGAAACACAGACTTTTGCATAACGCATAATGCATATAAGCATAAGAAAATTGATTGGTCCATATACATGTGCATAAGGAAATAGACCAATCAATTTTCTTATGCTTACGCATTATGCGTTGTGCAGAAGTGTGCGTGCTCCCCGCTTTAAAGTAATCTTAAACAAACGCATTACGTCAGACT
Organism: Temnothorax americanus; assembly: GCF_048541705.1. NCBI lineage: Eukaryota > Metazoa > Arthropoda > Insecta > Hymenoptera > Formicidae > Temnothorax > Temnothorax americanus. The sequence continues at coordinate 8,211,712 of NW_027509338.1, read as the reverse complement.
GAAGTAAAATAATATATTCTCGTGATATGTGTATCTTGATAACGAGTAAATATGATATGTCTATATATTTGTATTCCCATTAGTAATATTTTTGTCGAAAGAAATACCAAGAGTTATATGATTGATTAATATGTTATGTCAAATTATATATTATTTTATGTTGTTAAACAAAAATTGAAAGATTGCTCTAATGGAAACGTCGAGTTGGAATTTCGATACGAGATGACCAACGTTGAAATTTTCACGAAATAACGGCAGACGCGGAGCGAAACCTTTCCCCCAAGGTCCTGGAACCCCCAACGCGATTCGTTCTATCGCGCGGCTTCTTCTCGTCCTTCTGGCGCGTCTGCCTTCGCTTCTCCATCTTCGTAGGTCGTTGCATACCTGGCCGCGGCTAGTTAAGGGCCGCCCGAAACTTGGAACAGTTAAAACAAAGCCTCGTGACTGAGACACAGCCTCGAAAGAGAGAGAAAGAGAAAGAAACTTGGAGAAAGAAAAGGGAGAGAAGACTAGAATCGGAGGCTGGTCGCCCAGAGCCGAGCCGGTGAGCTCATCTAAATCACAAATCTCAGCCTTCATCAGCACACCTCCAGCGATAGGAGTCCACGGTTAATAACCATCCCGGCGTGTCGGTGTGCGAGTCGTCCTAAGTTTGGCTCGAGTGTTGGTAAGCACCGCAGTTTCATCGTTCGCCTCCTGGACTCGCCAGAAAATAAGAGAAAGAGAGAGAGAGAAGGCAGTGGCGCGCGCGCGCGCGCGCGAGCGTAAACGCGCTAGTGAGCGGTTACGGATATAAGCCGGTTTAGTGCCGTGGCTTCCCTCACGGATACGCTCGTCGGCCCTTCCACGTATTGGTAACCACGGACCCCCCGCGACATGGCGCCAGGGTGCTCCGCCTTCCTCCGAGGCGCTCACGATCGCGCGCCCATAACCCCTGGTCGTAGTCGTCGTGTAAGTCCCTCGGTCACCTGAAACGCCGGTCCGCGCCGCGCCGGGCCTCGTCTTGCACACCACCGCACCGTGTCGATAGAAATTTACATGGGCTTTTTTACAAAGTGCTGGTAGATTTAATCAGCTCCGTCGCTAGGGCCCCCCGTTTCAATTAGTTGTCTTTTTATATGCGTTTGCTTTGATGGCAACCAACCTACGACGGTGTTTTTTGACAGGGAGGGGGAGTTTGCTGCGCGAAATAGAGTAACGCCAAATTTTTGCAGGCCGCAACTAAAATCTCTCCGCAACTGTCTATCGCTGTAAGATAGGATCTTTCGTCAGGAATAGAGATGCTTTTGAATTTAAGACACTTTAATGAACAGATCATCTTTTTCTTTTAAATAATAAGAGTAATATATAGCGAAATCACTGGAACTCTAACCATGTTATTCCGATATATTATTATTTAAACCTAAGCCTATCTTAAGATTTGCCTGATATATTGTTGTTGATTTTCCGAATAATCGGCCGAATTCTTCGCTACGTCACGCGATACCGTGCCAATTTTAACGGCCGGGATCCGTCGTTTGCATACAAAATACCGGTATAGATGCGAAGTAAGGGAGGCAATGGTAAGACGTACGTTATCGTGTTCGCGAAGGTTACAGGTTGAAACACTTCGTCCGTCATACTTATTCAAAGTGGAAGATTTCCTAGCCTCCGGACGACTTCCTACGTCGGTCGCACCTGAAGGCTCCTCATAGGTGCGAGTGTCATATTATAGCCGGCTATAATAACGAGCACGGTGGTTTCTGCACGAACGAAGCCTCCCTAGAACCTCCCCCTTTTGCCCTACGCTGCCCCCGACTCAGTGCTCTATATATGCCCACCGCTCGGATTGGCAATAACACGCGGGGCTCATCTTGTATGCACTTGCAAATTCGTCGTACCGGTTGCACCCACGGCGGCTACGCATACGTATTATCGCGTTTCGATCTTGTCTTACGGATCCTTGCTCCTTACGTTTCAATTGGATGCTGCGGCAAAATGGGATTCTGAAACAAAAACGACGCGAGATTTGCGAGAGATAATTACGCGGATTCCCAGGATTTTAAGATCCTTGTTCAATATTCTAGCGGCGGAGGGTCCTCGTGGAAGAGATAGAGGGATATCCCGGCAGGACGAGTTGCGCGCGTCGTCGGTCGCGATGCGTAAAATGAAAATAAAAATAAAAACGCGCGCGTAATCCCCACGTGCGAAGTCCGTATCCCATTAAATATACGCACCGTGGACCGAGGTCATTCGTCACTGGCGCCCCTCGTCTCCGGTCCCACAAGTCGGTCCATCTCGGTAAGAGAGAGATGAAAGAAGAAGAGGGAAAGAGAGCGGAGAACGGATCCGCCGTCACGGAGGAGCAAAAGAGAGAAAGAAGACACGACATCTTTGTTTGGTAGAGGCTCGGGGTGGCCCAGGCCCCGTCGGGCCGTTAGGGTGGTCGAGGGGGAGACCCTGTAGATGAGGGGTTTTGGAGGTTAAACAAACATGTGATTACCGACTCTGCCTACAGCTGGCTACATTATATCTGCCTACCAAGGTAACCATCTATCGTTTCTTTCTCCTTCTATCTCTCTCGTCCCTCCGAATCCATCATCCAGTGTTCTCTGCCAAGTCTCTTTCTCTTTCTCTCTTCCTTTCCTCGCTTTTTCTCCTCTCCCCGTCTTTTTCGAATATCGTCGTTCATACCCGGGCAGTCTGGAGAAAAAGAGAAAGAGAGGGAAATAGAGGAGGCAGCGAACTGTGACTGGAGGCTATATAGCACGCCATCATCTTCCGTAGAAGATGAGGGAGAAGGAGGTGGAGGAAGAGGAGGAACCGGAGGTGCTTGGAGCCTCGAGAGAAACAGGGAGAGACGTATCTGTCTTTTTGAGTAGCCACCTAAGAACTATCTCGACCTGTGGCCAACGATCGGGCCATCTTCAACCTGCGCCCCACGTTGTCCCTTTCTGACGATTAATTTCCTGTTTCCACAAATCGAGTGTCCTCCGCGCGTCGTTCTCGTTATAATGCGTAATATCTCAAGCAGAATCTCTCAATCACGCAACAACCACGTGATTTTAAACTAAGATCTTTAATTCAGCGATTATATACATTCTGTATATTTAATTTAAGAAATATCTGAGTCAATGTTTTTATATCATTTTACATTTTTCAATTGGATTGTCGTAAATTGTTATCCAGAGCTTTCGCACGAAAGAGGAAACTTAAATGGTGCATTGGAGAGTCAGCCGACCAGATTGAGCGAAAGGGGACGAATAGAAGTAAAATCATTACGCTACACATAAGCCGTATATATCCCCGAGGCATTTATTTTCCATGCACACCGTAGGAATCTTTGCGTATTCTATACGGAGAAATCACGCTTATCGTGCTCGATCGCATTTAACGCTAATTACAGCAAAATCTGTCATTCCTTCGCGCGTGTCTCATTAAGAACCGCCGGCAGCCCTGCGAGCAAAGTAAATCTTGTCATTATGTCTTGTGTTTTCTTGACGAAACTACGATGTTCTTCGGGACGAAGCGCGAAGTGGCTGCGGCTCGAGCAGCGGACGTTTAATTACTTTGTGGCACGTACACATATCGCACAGCGCATACGGAGTATCCCGCTCTCGCACACACGCCCACGCGACAGTATATGTACGGTCGCATCTCGTAGCCGGCATCGCAAAAGTGCGGCCTTTGACGCACATGACGGTGAGCGCTTACACGTGTCCGTTCTCTTTACTGAAGCTCCGTTCTTCAAGAAAGCTTCTCACGCGAAACCGTCACTGACTGTTTTCTCTCCTCTGCAGCTCTTCGAAACGACAATATCCGTCTTGCGGCATTATCGCATTTCATAAAAGTTCTTTAAAATGTTGGTTCTTTTAAGCTGATGCGAGATATGTATTATTTTCAATTAAATCAGATTCAATTCAGATATTATAACAGCTCTTGTATCAGTTAATAACTATTAGAAATTTAAAATACTTATTTTTTTCTTTTTCTTTTTATATATATATACTATCTACTGGATATATATAAATTAGATTAGTAACTTTTTCAGTACGTAAATGAGGTAAATGTATGCGATTTACATTAACTTTAATAATTTTAGACTCGATTAAATGGGAATTCCCACGGCTAATCGTCGGCGAATCGTCGCCGTCATCCCGACGAAACCGGCCATATTGAAAAATGAGTTGAAATGATAAAACGTAATCTGAAGGGCCAGTGGCCAGCAACGAGAAAAAGAGGGCCCGAGGTAGGGGGCCGTAGGACGCGCTTAATGGGTCCGCTTCGTCGGGACGGCTTCCTGCTTAACGCCGAGCCACTCGCCCACGTCCGCTCATTCCACACAATTCCAGGTCGTCCCTTCTTTCCCTGTCTCTCTGTCCTCTCTCTCTCCTCACATTCGGCGCGGCCGCATCAATCCGCCAATCATAATTTCTATCAGAGCCACCTCCGGGTGACGATAGCCGACAATCGCTAGATTGCCCGGACGCCTTTTGTCTCCCCTCCGGGCTTCGGCAATAATGCACTCGAGCAATTTTGCCACGCGCACCACGGCAACCATCATCGCCGTTGCCGTTGGGCCTCCTCCATTTTTGCTTCATCCGGGTTGATAATATTACGCCATGCACGGTGCTGAACGTCGCGGGATTAAACTCTAGCCGTTGTGTATAGTCGTACGTACATCATAAGTTGTTGCATTATTGAAATCTACAGTATATTTACCACATTTACTTCATATTTACTTCATCGTTTATTCGTATAGGAGGAAAGAAAACTTAAAAGAAAAATAGAGGATAAAAATCCGGATGTATCTGTTCAGAAAAAAGAAAACTCGACCGAGATGGAAAGAATAAGGCGCGTGGTAATTCAAGGTGAGACACGTATTCTCGGTAATTCTGTAAACTTCGCACGAGCTCTCCTCGCGAAACCCGAACCGCAGAAAAACATCTCGGCGCTTCAACCCTCAACGAAGAAAACGTGTACACCTCTCTTTCTCTCTCCTCTCTCTTTCTTTCTCTCGGCCGACCCGGTTGACTCGTGTGATGCGCGCGTAGATTGCACGCGCGCTCGCGCCCGGTTTTTCTTCTTTCGCGCGAATCATGTTCCCTCATCCCGTCCTTCCCTCTTCTCTTTTTCTTCTTCTTACCCACTTCTCGCGATTCTCTCTTTTTCCCGGTGTCTTTTTCGGCGCTTACGCCCCCGCAAGAGAGAGAGAGAGAGAGAGAGAGAGAGAGAGAGAGAGAGAGAGAGAGAGCGGGCCGACGGCGCACAAGCGGCGCCTTTGAGCAAATTGAAAACACCCGTCGGATTCGGCTAATTACCGAAACATAATGAGCGCCCTTTCCCCGCTCGTCTTCCGCCGTTCGTCTTCCCTCATTCTTCCTACGACGTCGTCCGGGCAGCCACGGTCGATTCCTTCACCCTTTTACCAGCTTGGCGCCACCAGACCGCCGAATGCATGGAACGTCATCAGAATTCGCGGATTCTCGTCTTCCGTTTTCGTTCACGGCGAATAGGAAAGCCTTCTTTGATTCCCAGTTCCGGTCTATCGTGCAGCTTGGCTTTTAACACAACCGTTCATGATACTTTACCACTGTGTGTGCGTGTGTATATATCAAGTTTTTACTCTGAACATAATTCATGATTTAATACGTCAAAATGACATTCGGTTAATGCCGGTTAATGCGCAGATGAATGCTCTCTCTCTCTCTCTCTCTCTCTCTCTCTCTCTCTCTCTCTCTCTCTCTCTCTCTCTCTCTCTCTCTCTCTCTTCCCGTTCTTCTGTCTCGTCTTCGTTTCAGAATACACGACGCCAAGCCGCACGTGATTAGAACGCACGTTGTTGCGTATGAGTGGTTGGTACAATATAACTTCGGTGTTGCGGATTGGGAGTAAATCAGTTTAACGACCGTACTTGGATCCATTCCGTTCCTCGTCATTTTATTGTGATACCTAACGAGCTGACAAGCGGGACAGATGTTTCGCGGCTATCGCGCGAGCGCTCCTAAAATCGTTCTCTAAAGGGGACCACCTTCGTCGGCGGCGAATATCATGTCGCGTCGCGACGACGTCGTTGGTGGTGCATCTGTTGCAAATTAGGGCGGCCTATAAAAAGGCGCTACTTTTCGCCGAAAGCATCGCGAGTCCTTGAGCGACAAGTAGAGCAAGTTACGAATGCAACGCGGATTTGGTGCGAGTCCCAGAGATACGTTTCTTATTTTGTAACGACGAGACATCGGATCTCCCGATTATCTGCTCACCTTAATTCAACAATAATTAATGTAAATTTGTACAAAGTATGAACAACGAGCCAGGCACGACTTACGCATGTTTTCTAAAGCATTTGAGACAATAAAGATTGATAAATGTCAAAGTAAGTGCGTACCGAGAAATCGCGCGCGAGATTTGTCAGCCGGCCTCGTTACCCCCGTCGTTTTCGGTTCCCTCACGGGGAACGGGGTTTGCGCGAGAGGTTTCTTCCGCGACGACTCCGAAGTGGTCGCAGACAGGGGGTAGAAATTTGTGTTACGGTCGAACATGTCGCGCGCGCGCACGATCGGGGCCCCGAGACATCAGAGGCGCCGCCGCGCAAACTCTACTAATGGACGCTCGACGACGGCGAACCGAGCGCCTGGGAATCGGCCGAGGGGGGGACGCGGACGAAAGAAAGGGGGCTTCTTACTGTTTGTCGTTTGAATGTTTTAGGACCTCTGCTTAACCAACTTACTTACTGCCTCTGTGGGAGACAGCCGCTGCCGTGTTTGCACGGAACATTTCTTCTTTCCTTTCCTCCGTCCCCCTTTTCCCTGGCGACGGTCACGGTGGTGTACCGTCCGTCCGTCTGTCCGCTCTCCCGTCCCGTTTCGTTGTCGTCATCCTCCTCCTTTTTCACTCTTCCTGAAACTGCGGACACCTTCTGTGTCGCTATACATCTACACAGCAGACGTTTTCTCTATGACGGATGCTTCTGCAAACACGCGTATCTGTTTGCGCTTTCTGGCGGCCGCGCGCGGACACCACCGTATTTTTTGGTGTGTGCAACGGGCGGCAGTTAAAAATCGACGCGCCACTATCGCCTACTATTTTTCTACCGATTTTCGTGTTCAAATTTGCTTCCGGGTACGCCGCGCCGCCGGTTTGCTCAGTCGGCGTTATATTAACGGTGTACCGAGGACAGGGATTTGCCTCGGATGGCGGATTGTCCCTGCAATCTTTTTTTATCGTTTTTTTTTTTTTTTTTTTTTACATTGTCATGGAGACTCACACGCGGTAAGCTTTACACAAATTCCTCCACGTGTTTAATACGCGACGTATCAAGATATAGGAAAGCAGAGTTAGTTATACCGTTAACTAAACGTGCAAAGTTCTTCTTGAATACGGCTATTATGTTTGGGGGGGGGGGAATCTTGTAAAATAAGAAATGGTCAGGCGTTCTAGTGTTAATTATTGCGCGGTATTGAAGTTAATCGCGCGAATGGAACAACCGATCGAAGCTCGAAAGAACCAACGTTATCGGCACTCATCCGCGGCGGATCCCACGCACTTTGCGTGCCGTCATTACTCCGAATTATTGAGACAGATTGTGATAAAGTGTCCTGAACCCCGGGGTTATCTGAACGCCTCCGCGGCCGGGTCACGGTTAACGGGGACCGATAATTCGAGGCGAGCACTCGACCGGAGATCGGTCGAGGTTGAACGGAAAGGAAAAAAATAGGGGGGAAAAGATCGGTCCGGGAAGAAAAAAAAGTCCAGCGTTGACGGGTTCCGAGAGGCTTAATGCACGCGTTAATTCTCGATTATTGCACTCCCCCGGTCATTTATCTCTTTTATGACCGACAAGCTATCCATATTTACGATTTTCGAACGGTCCTTCTTGAAAGTCAGTTGTGGCTCGTCTTCCTTTCGGCGGGGCTGTTAACGTTTTTCTCACGACGATCGTTTTTTAATCGATAATGGCTCATTTAGGATGTCAACGTTATCGATATCGATACAATTCCGTGTCATTAGATAGCAGTGGCGAACAGTAAAAAATGATACTTGTTCGAACGAAGTTTAACAACGGTGTAAGCGAAGAAAAGATGTATCGGGCAACAAAAAAATTTTTTTTTCCACGCGCAACAACACTAGGACATATTTGTAACTCGTTTGTTCAGGAGGGCCAGTTTAATAGATTATAGGTATATTTAAGGGCAACGGAGTAACGCTAGCGGTGAAAAGGGTTTGTGCGTCCCAGGGGTAAAATACTTCATGCGTGTTGTCGACATATGTTTCTCTCACGTGACACGACCAATTTAATTCCATTTCTTCGGTAAAATCAGAAGAGCGAGCGTGACGTGAACGAATGGTTGGAGGATTGCATCGTCTCGTTTCACGCGAGATGTCAGATGCCTCGGCACAGCTTTTATGGCGTTAATCAATCGCGCTCAATCTTTTTCTACGCTATCTGCCAGTGACGTGCCGGTTGAAGAAATAAATCATCAGCGAGGAGCATTCGAGTTAATAAATCTGATTCATACTCAGACTAATTAACGTGTAAGAAATTTTTCAAATTTTGCACGTATATCGGAAAAGGAATTTCAACCGTCCATTTCACCATTTTTTTCATCTAATTGTAAGTACACGAGGAAGATTGAGAGATCGCAGATTAACAGTAAGACACGTTAATACGCTTCGGAATCTAAACTGCATCTAAAAGGGGAAGACCACCTAATGCGCTTCTTTAGATACGTTCGCAATATCTCCAAGCTGCGGTTCGATATAATCGATGTGCATTCCGTATTCCGCGCGAGCACGGCTTCTAAACCGCAGTGCTCTCGACGGGGGAAAAAAATAGCGGCGGCGGTCAGTATATCCCTTCGCGCAAGAGTGCCACGCGAGCCCTCATTAGTATTCCGAAAAACGAAGGGACCGCGCGATTACCAGATAGGGTGGCCGGCGCGATCGCGGCGACTCGTATTCTTCGGGACAATAAAGCCGGCACTGAAAACGAAGGGGGTGGCTGTCGCTGCCAGCCAGAATTCCTGGAGGGGGAGGGGGAAGTTCGCTGAGCTTTCAGCCTTCCGTTTCCTCCTTTTTCTTCTCTTTTTCGATTCTCTCCTCGTTTTCTGGCATTTCTCTTTTCTCTTTTTCCCTTTCTTCTTTTTTTTTACGTTTGATTCTACGACGATGAAATCACAGGGTCGTAACACCTCGACTGGAAACGAATCCGACGGCTGTCGCTGCGGCGGGGTCGAAGTAAAAAAAAAAGGAGAAGATGAGAGGAGGAGAGTCCGATAATCGGTTTCAATCAGCACCATTGTCGGTCAGCGTAATCCGCCAGGCTGAGGCATCGAAAAAAAAGGAAGGAAGAGCATCGGACGACCGAAGGCGAGAGGGAGCTTCGCTGGCTCAGCGGGAAAAGCCCGTTCCCGGTGAACACACGTGTATAGCCTCGTCTAGTCTTTAGCCAATATTTAATGTTCTATATTTAACGGATCGTCTAGATTCTCTACGTCCGACGCGGTGAGATCGATAAATACGCGATACCACGCTCGTTGCCAATGCGTCGAACCATTATTCTAACAGGGAAGTTAGAAGAACTCTGATGTACATAGGTCGTGATATTCCCGTGCTTGCCATTGTTAATACATCGATACGTTTTTATAGCTCGCTATTCTTCTATCGGATGATTTTTCTATAATCCGCGTGGAGAGATAAAAATATAATGGAGTTATATAATCTCCAACAATGGGAAGCGGCGAAACGTTTATCGATGATGGCGATACAGAAGTTAATTTCGAAATTGAATTCACCGCGTTGCGTCATTTAATCGAATGGCAAAAGGGAAAAGAGCAGCCCGGTGGAATTTATCTTGTTCGTATCGCGTGCAGCGATAAGAGGCGAGCTTCTGCGACACCGTCGGATCCGCAGAGCGTTTCAAATCACCCGTGTATCCCGTGTTCGAGGGCTTCAAAGGGTTGAGGCGCCGCTCGTAAAATTTCTCGAGCACCGTGCTGCAATTAGCGCGATATGCAAACAGCCGCGAAAAAGAACAGGGACGACAATTGGAAACGATGGCGCCTCATCGAAGGAGATATCGCCCCCCGCATATCTCTCGAATGTACAGGAACAATTTTTCCCGCCATTAAAGGAAAAATTTGAGGTTTCCACTTTTATGTATTTCACGGCGCATCGAGCATCGCCGGCAATTTCACACTTGCGACCCGCGCGCAAACACCCCCCGCGGCGTTCCTTTTTCCATCTTTTCCGTGTATTTCAGTGTGAGAGATACCGCGTCAAAGAGCCTTTTTTCCCTTCGAGCGAGAAAGAGGCAGAGTGAAAAAAAAAAGAAGAGAGAAACGGAGTGACGCTTCTTTATAACACGCCTGTCTGTAAGCAGCCTGATTTCCGTTTAACGTTTCCCTCTGTTGCTTCTTTTCCGTATCAACCGTCGAGGAAATCAAGGGAAAGGACGATTTTTGCGTGACCCCTCTAAACCCTGACAATTCTTGCTTAAATAACCTCTCTCGTGCATGTTTCCACGTAAATATGTATGTGGCTACATCAAACGCATTTATCCTGGATCTTTTCGCGACTCATAATATAAATCCGCACGAGCATTTTGCTGGAGTTTCTTATGTATGTGCATTTATAAAAAAGAAGCTTTATTGTTGTGTACGTTGAACAGTAATCTGCGCAACTTGAGGATAATACTTTTAATTTAATCGCGTGTAAATATTCCTGAGATTTTTTCGTGACAAAGTAATAAAGACTTAGTGTGGAATAGCGATTGAATTTCCGTTCTCTCTCCAATGAGCTGGACTTGGCCCGCAAAGTTTATCAGAAATTACCATGAAGGCGTGGTGGCACTGATGGTTGGCGACAGTACCTATTTGCTTTCATTCAGTGATCAAAGAACGGCGTTAAGTCGATAATCTTTATTTCTTCGCGTGCACAGTGAGTCCATTCAATCGGGATTTGCTCAGGCTTATAGAGCTTGTGCGCAATTTGGCTTGACAACGGAATTAAATATTAGCTGCGATGCCGGTTCTCTCCAATCGCGCTATAAATTTAGATCTACTCCTATTTTTCCTCATTATCTCTTAGTCCAATAATGAACGTAATAGTATAACGCGCAAATTAAATGTTTAAATTGCTATGATAATGCAAGATGACAAAAAAATAAACCTGTTAAGTTTGTTCTAATAAAATTCCAAGTTCTATTGATGCATTTATGATTGTCGAGAAGGCCAGTATAGAGATCGTACCGTTATTCATAAGAAACATTTCCCGCCGCCCTTTAGCGTGTCAATCGAACGCAGCGCATCGTGACACCTGTCATATTTCACCGAGCAGCAGCGTTTACAAAGTAGCCTCGGAAATTGGTACGAATTCGCGTGGAAGGGAAAAAAGAGCACGGAGGAAAGGAGTTCCTCGTGCTCGCTCGACCATCCAGACGGCCTGCTATTGGCTTGTCGGCTTACGTGCAAGTCGGCCATAATGCCCGAACCGGATGATGGAAAAGCCACCCTCGATTCGGGCCAATTAGCTTCCGGGCGAGTAAGTGGCAGAGAAACCCCCCAAGGATCCATTTCTCTCCCACACATTCCCCCCTTTCCTCCCTCCTCCCCCTTTTCCTCGTCCTTCTCCTCTTCCTTCTCGTCGTCGTCGTCTTCTTTGCCGTCGTGCCACCACGAATTGACCTAACTTCGCTGGCCTCGCTTCGCCAACGACCGAGACCGTCGGCGTCGCGTCGCCGAGCCGTCTGTAAGCCCGAAGTTCATCGCCTAATTCGTTCTTAGAACTGGAAGACGCTCCGTCACGCTCCCACGCGTCGCTTCCCGGAACTCAGATTGATTCAAGTTAATTGACTTGCTCGAAATTATGCGCCTAATCGCGAGCTCCGTGCGGTAACATCTGCGGTGGGACGGCGTGAACTAGAAACGCGATTAGATTCAACTGCTCAATCAGCGACGCGCTCCGGTTCTATAAGGGTCTTTTACGACGCGACGCGGTCGGTCAGAAAATTAAACGGGATTACCTTCAATTAAGCCACGCGTATTTCATATTTATCTTTACGAACGTAAATGAAACACTTTTTTGTAACAGCTCACACACGGCGTTTGCGAGATCCAGTGCTTGCTTGTGCGTTTGCCTTCAGTTTTATATTGAAGTTTAACTTTACCTTTTTCATTTTCGATTTTTTATAATTTCGAAACACTCGAAATCTAAAGTGAAATCCTTAATATTTTACGATATTTCAATTTTAATTTTCGATGGTTTTGATAAACCTATGTTTTTTAATTCTTGATCGATTAATACACGAAAGTAAAGAAATACATTTTTGTGCGACGTCTAACGATAAAATATCGCCGAGAAAAACCGTCCTTATTTTTATTCCACGTGACGAAGGTCCCGAGATGGGCCAGTCGCGTTCGTGTCCGGAACACGTCCTCCTACACGGCGGGTCCTCCGCCCAGGGGTAGAAAAATCCACCCCTTTTTCAGGCGGTCGATACCAGGACGACCAACCTTACCACCACCTTCCCTTTCCGCTCCCGTGCGTTTCACCCCCGTCGCCTCGTCGTCCTTACCTTGTCGCACCGTCGCGCGCCGTGTTGGCGAGCGGGATATCTCGCTCGCACCCTCGCCTTCGGCGAAAAGTTTCGCTCCTCCACCGCTTTCTGCCGAGGTGGCGCCATACTCGCTGTCAAGAACCACCCTTTCGTCTTTCTCCCGCCTGCCCTCGCGCGCCGTACACATACGCGAACCACCCCCTTTATCCCCTTTCCCATCCGATGGCTTTCGACCGGTATATCTTTCTTCTCGTTATTCTCTCGTATATTCGTTCAGATCCCAACCGGACTTAAATGTATGTACTGTGTGGATTGTGTGTACACTTCTGTACGCGTGCAAGTGGATGAAAGTGCACGGGATTCGTGTGCTCGCGAACACTGCAAACTAAACTGCACGTGGTTACTTGATGTACCGATGGCTAAGTAATCCTCGGACCATTGGCCAACTTCTTGATTCTCAAAGTGAAAAGCCCCGGCTTTTTTCTTCTTTGTCTCTTTTTTCCTGCAGTTTTTTTCTTACTTTTTGGTTTCTTAACTTCACGATGTGTCCAAGCACGTCGTTACTCTTCGCCTTTTCTTTCTCGCTGCGACGAAAAAATTTCACAGTACCGTCAGCTGATCTTTGACGCTAGATTTCTTATTTTTTTAGTCTTTCACTGAAGTAGTCCCTTTTAAGCCTAAGTGATTTGTTTGCTTTTCTGTACGATCAGTTGGTCAAACACCCAGGACAGTAATGGCGAGGTTTTGCTTCGTCTTCTCGGCTTGACCAACGCGAATTTTTCGAAGGATAAATTATACCACGTCTATTTTTCGATCTTCTTGGTTTTATTTTGCATTTACAATTTAAAATTAAATATTACCACTATTTATGTGGATATTTAAAATCAGATAATAAATCGATCTGTAAGTCGCTATGCGCGCTTAAACTTTTTTATTGATTCATATATTTTAAAGATATGTATACATATCGCATTCTCAAAAAAGCGGCACGCATAAAGAGATCTCCGGATTCCGTGATCCTGATGGCGCAAGGACAAGCGGATGGCAAAGGGGGGGAAAGGAGAGATGCGAGAAAGAGAGACGCGGCAGCGTGTGCAGGTTCGTGATTCGAAGTAGGTGGGCCCCAGGTAGCCAGGACAGATAACACCCGGAGATTACCGCGGACAGAGTCATTAGCAGCGTCGGCTTCTGTGTCGGCCAAGATATTCTCTCACTTTCCTCCCCTGCCGTCCCGCTGCTACTCTCTCCCTCCGCTCGCCCCACCGTCCATTCGTCCACCGTGCGGTTTTATCTAGCCGGTCAATTCACGCGGCACGATATATACACCGGATCGCTTCAGATCCTACCACTTACTTTCCATCCTCTCCTTCCTTCTTCCTCTTCTCCCTTTCCCTTTCTCTTCCTCTCTTTTTCTCTTTCTCCTTTTTGAGCTAGGCGCGTCTCGCGATACTAGCCTCCTCTTTCTTCTCTCGCGAACCGTGTTTTTCTACCCCTTCGCTTCTCTCCTTTTTATCCTTCTTTCGCCGACATGTTCCACGGGCAGAATGCACCGCGAAAGACGCGCATTCGCCGCGCTCGAGCGAGCCCAGATTAGAGTCCGGAGAAATACTAATTGCTCCGATCGGCGTTTGCACATATTTTCCACGGCGCCAGAGGCGTGTCGAGGCCGAAGGTCCACGAGAAACGAGATAGAGACAAGGGGACCGCCGGGGCGTCGCGCAAGGGACCGGAAGGGGGGCCAACGATGGTAGTGGCGGTGGAAAGAGGGAAAGAGAGAAAAAGAAGAGAGAAACATTCTGCTTTGATAGGCTAATGACAAACGCCTAGATTGCCGGCTTATCACCCGGCCAGCGCTAATTATTTCCTCTTTGTACCGCGCCGCGCATAATGGCGTCCGTGCGGGAACGAGCGAAGGTTCTCTCTCTCTCCTCTCTTTCCGCTTCATGTGTGCCATGCCGATTTACACGCACGAGCGGCGCGTCGACGAATTTTATTTGTTACCGCGTGCGGTGGCGGCAAACGTGAGTTTCTCGCCGCGGATTGACGGATTGACGTTGTGTGTGCGTTACGATCGGTCCCTTCACTTAAGCCTCTACGCGCGCGCGCGCGCACTCCAGTGATTATCGACTCTGTTCAACGACACGGTGGACCTTTGTGGCCCCTACGTTCCTTTTCCCGCTCCCTCCAGATGTCTGTTGACAATTTCTGTTTTTCCTCTACTGTGGCCAACATGTGGACCAACTCAATTAAAAGCGGATTTTAGTCTGCACGAGTAATTGCAGTTATTCCCGGATATTTGGGCCTCCCAAACCTTTTAATTTTTCTGTTTTTATCATTGCGAAGATTGAATTCAGTTTAGAGATCAGATTCAAAAGAATGGCATCATATTTCAATATGAAAACATACAAATCACACGTACAATACATACAAATCATATAATATTAAACATTAGAACTTTGATTACGAAATAATATAAAATTTTTTATCTCTCAGTTAATTTTAGTTTCAGCAGACTTTAGTATAAAAGCTTGTTGTTGTGAGAGTATACTCTTATATAAAATTTTTACTAATATATGATAAATTTTTGAAAAATATATTTCTTTGACATTTTCTTGCTTATACAATCAATGCTGTTGCGACGCATTGCTATATAAGAAGCGGTTTCGAGAATTTCAAGTTGGCGCTATTAAAAACTTTCCTCAGCATCGAAAACTTTTCTGGAATAATTTGCCCCTCTCCTCCCTCTTCCCCGCTTTAAAGAATCATGATTTTTTAGCTGCGCTGCGCTCGTTCTCCTCCGCATTTATTGACGGCAGTTTGCGATTCGTTAAAAGACACATTAGACTCGTATCCGCTTTTCAAACGTTTTCCAACTGCGAAAGTTCTCTCTTTGAGCGCATGATAATTATCCGGATTCCGTAAGTATAAGTGAAGCATTTGATGCATAAATTTATCAGCCAACACCAAGGAAGCTGTGTCCATTTGTTCGTTTTTCGTGATCGTCGTTGATAAAATGTTCTCGACAATCTTGTTCCCGCGACAAAGCGAGATGCTCTGAACGTTATCTGCATAAAACGAAAGGATGGCAGCCGGTGCGGAGAAACACGCGACGGAATCGTAAAAGAACACGGGGGGAAAAAGTGAAAACAGAGAATCGATGTCAACCCGTCGAAATCGGGATCATAGATGTACTTTTTTTAATCGCGCTTCCCAATCGTTTTCTTCCCTCGTCGAAAACGTTTCGCTCATTTTATCGACATAACATTCCGTAGTGTAGAGGTAGACAATAATGTGTTAAATGTTGAACGCAAATCAAATATTTCTCTAGAATGCATTTTATTCTTTTAGAATGGTCTATATAATGCTACCTATAACCACATTTACTTTAATTGATAGATTTTTCTATGAATTTGTGACAATGTTTCTCAATCAATAAACATTTTCTTTTTACAAAAATTTAGACAAGATTAAAATATACCAGTATATTCCACGAGAGCGATACCTATATATTTCGCGCATCATTATATAATGATTTGGCCTTCGCAGTTAATTAAGGAATGCTGTAAAAATTGTAAGGCTTCCGCGAACGATTCTCGGGGCATGTCTCTAGTCTAGGTTTCTAGACTAACCCGATATTATATATTAATACTTTAATGATATTGCTCATACGATATCGGCGAAAAACTTGAAAGTACCAACCCGTCTCGTATCTTATTAAGAAGTTCATAAAAATAATATAAAATACTTTACTACGTACAATTTTAGCTTCCACAGCTGAAATTTCTCGCGAAACTAGTTTGATGCCCCGAGGCATCGGGTCCGATTTAAAGATACGCGAGCCACAACAATCTCGGATAATAAATGTTTCCTTTGACAAACGCGAAGATTCTTCTCGGTTTAGCAGAAACATTACGATGTCGGCGCGGTGGCGGATGAACCGGTTTCGAACGCCGCGCTGAAATTAATCTCGCTTCCTCGCTACATCGTACGATCGAGTCACGATCTACGGGTGATAAGCACGGCATCGATACGTTTTATTTAGCGAAGTGGGCAGCGCGGGATTGCGGATTCCGGAGATTGAATTAATAAGTGAATTCGATTGAGTCTCGACGGAGCGGCCGATATCCAGAATACGGCCGGCCATGTTTCGGAACCTATCGATCACTATGTATGCGCCATATAAATTATGCCGATGACGATTGGGGCCGATGTCGCCTCCTCGATAGCGGATGGACGGTCGGAACTGGCTCGTCGCGAATCCGAGAATCCATCTTCGTGAATTCGATGACGGAATCGAGCGATGACACACGTGGCTTCCGGTTATCGATCGCCCGCGTTCACGTCGCCCGGTAATTTGCTCGTTACCGCTCACGTATTAATCTCTCTTTCTCTCTCTCTCGTTCTCTTTACGCATGCGACGAACGCGTGCGCGAGTTCGCCCTTTTTCGTTTTGCGTGCCGGAATATTCTGAACAGCCTTTCGGATCGGATAATAAAAGCAACGCGTGCGCGGGCAAATTTGCTCCGGACGCGACGTGAGTCTCGCGAGCGACTCGCACGTGCATATTCGCGTCCGTTTAACAAGATCGATGGGCGTCCGCCAGTGTAACGCAAGCTTTTTAATCGTAGGATGAGGTCAATAAATTATCGCGATCGGAAAGTTCGTTACTTCGATAATTTGACAAATTTATATGAACAGTGGCAGTTTGGCGATAGGCGCAACGAAATGTACATACATGCTGTAGGTAAATACGCATTATTTTATCATAGCTATTTCTATTAATTAGCGAATCAGCCAAGTGCTAATAAGAGAAATATTAGGAATGTCTTTGACAAATAATATTATGTTTCCAATGTATAAATACGTAACCAAACAATCGTCATCGTCAGCGGCGCGATAAAATCCGAGCGCGGAGCTCGCTCGGAAAGCTCGATTGCGTTTGCAGACTTTGGTATCGATCAGCTCGGTATGATGCATCAGTGTAATAGCCGCTTTGCCAAGCTCATGTCTTCTTGGCCCGCACGGAACTTTATGAAATACTTGCACGAAGATTAATTAACCGGGAGAAAAGAGTAACGTGCCGAGGCACACGCTCTCTGATTGTGTGATTAACGGCAACACCTTCTTGACACTTTTTTAATCTGACGTATCTCTATATTTTTCTTCGTGCAAAATCGCTCTCTCGTGTCTCGCGCCGCTTTTGTTTCTTAATTTTGCGCCGTAGATCACTTTCAGACCACGCTCGCGAGGTCTAATCACGAGACTTCTGAACCCCGCGATTTGCTCTAATTGGAACGCTCCGAACATTGTTCATTAGAATGAAAAAGAAATCCATTTTATACGAAGTTCGAATATATTCGAAAAAGTCTAGAGAAAAAAAATTTGATTTGTGTGTTGTTTGATTTTCTTTTGACTCGATTCTAAAATGATTTCGATGTGGAATTGATCGCATCATCGAGCAATTGGTCTTAAAGTGCAAACAAAGCGAAATTGCAAACATTCTTTGCCAAAGCTAGCCTAAAACAATCTGTCCCAATGTATGATCCCTTTCTTATTACAGACGATACTGAACTCGATGCACAAGTATCAGCCGAGGTTTCACCTCGTGCGAGCCAACGACATCCTGAAACTTCCGTATTCGACGTTCAGGAGTTACGTTTTCAAGGAGACGGAATTCATCGCCGTGACGGCCTATCAAAACGAGAAGGTAAGCGACCTCTGGATTTGCTCAAACACATGCACGTACCGTCCACACGCGAAAGAGATCTTCCGTCAGATCAATTTCGGAACGTCAAAGTGCAATCTTTCGGAAAATCGAAGAACGACTTTGTATTTTGTAACGCCCGGGGAACTCTTGTATAGGAGGCCATAAAATTTATTTATTTATTTATTTTAAATTCTTGGCGGTGATATTTAAAGAATGCTTATTAACACCATAAATTTAAATCGAATATAGATTCAACTATGTGAATTTACTGTTTCAATGAAAACTGTGTTTCAAGACTGACAAATAATTGGCACGCAGTTTGGAAAAAAGTATATAAAATTCACACAAAATATTATTAGGCTACAAAGATTCAACTCGAGCGAAGGTGGCGTTCTCTCTATTTAATTGTAAAATTTATTTAGCTCTTTTCTTTTTATCTCGTAAAATTATCGATGCAGAAATATGACTAGTGCCTTTTGAATGTCAAAAATCATCACCTTATCGCAGAAGAAATGTGAAGCTCATCCACAGCGGCGAGAATTCGTTAGAAAGAAACAATCTCGCGTTACGATCTGAGAGAGCGGATCGTTTTGGTTACTGGCCTTCCGTTAATTAATATTTCTTCCCGTTCCTGTGTCTTGATAAGTCATGGACGCGAGCTTCATTTCGTGGAACAGCGTCTTCTCGGTACGCATTATTTTCAGTAGTGAATGAGTTGCTCACACGCACGCACGTGGCCATAAGAAGAAACCGGGCCTTATATAGATTTTTGGTAGGTCGGTTACGTATGCGGCTCTAATCCTATCTTAATTATCGCGCCTTCTCGGTATATCAGCCGCGCGAAGCAAAGCGGCAAAGCATATTAGAGTCGAGAGTCTACAGGCTTGTTAAATCCGACGTAACGAAATCAAGATTGTTTAATTCGCAATTTTCTTTATCCATGCTCAAATATATTTATTTTGCTTGCAGATCACTCAACTGAAGATCGATAACAACCCCTTTGCGAAAGGATTTCGGGATACCGGTGCGGGGAAGCGCGAGAAAAAGTGAGTATCGCTTTCAAAACTGCATTTTAAAGCGATTACATGCGGTACATTTTTTGACACTTTCCTGAAATTAAAAAAATTTATGCCAAATATACAAATTTTTTGTTATATGTATGTATATCCGTGTTCCCCTGAAAGACTTATTTAATTCGTTCCAATACAGTCACGAGGTTTATTAACAAGTGAAAATCTTATAATATCAATAATCAGGAAAGAGTTAAAAAAATCAGTAAGTAGGCTAAGTATCTTTCGAACGTCCCATAATAACGAAAGTCGTACGACTCGGAATCTGCGTTAGTATAAGATTAAAAAACTACCCCTAAATGCAAAGCAGACATGCCCTCTCTTCGAATCGCGTTTTGTGACGAGCAAAGAGCGCGAATCTGTCTTCGGGGTCGACCTAATTGATCGTAGACCTTTCGAGCTTCCCCTCGATCGGCGCTATTATGCCGACCTTAGGGTCACCCCCCCGAGCTAAGGGTTGGTTTCACAGGGCTCATTTGCACTCCGCATCGCCGGCAGTGCCGTCCATTTATATTCAATATTGCGGGTTTATGAGCTTATGTCGGCGAGTGATCCCTCGGAGGGGATGCTGGCCCGCCGTTGCCGTGGACCAGGCCGCTATGGAAACCCATTTCGATCCCATTGGTCGCAGGGTGAAAGCTCGAGTGGATTTTGATGAAATTAAGTCGCTATGCATAACAATTTAAGATGTACCTAATCCTTCTAACATCATTAAGGAACTCTTGAAATTTCATTAATAAAAGAGAATATTCTGTCTGCGGTGCCAGCGTGTATCTCGTATCAAGAAGTGCATTATGTTACACGGAAGGACAAAAAAAAAAGGACGATGCAAGCCGCGGGTCAGAAAATTTTCGGAAAATTGCGGCGGTCTGCGACGTCGAGCGGATAAAGAAAGGGCGAGGTTAATCGAGAAAATATGCAAAGCAGGGGGCGCGTCGCCGCGGCACCGCCTAATTAGAATAAGGGTTAGTTTTGGCTTATGGTTTCGGTTAAGGGTGGTTGGATGCCATCAGGAAGCCACAGGGAAACCGGAAAGAGAGAAAGAGAGAGGGCACGGGCAGGGAAACACCGGCAGAAAGAGACCGCGAGAGAAAGAGAGTGGCACAGCGAGAGAGGGATCGGGGTTGGAACATAGCCAATCATCGGATTAGCATACTGATGCTCAGGGGCGGCGCTATCGTTAACGTGGAGGGTGCCACTCTTGGCGACTTTGAATTTTATATTGGCCCTACAGAGATCGTTTTGCGGCTGCACAAAGACTGCGCTTCGAGAGCCTCGGTCGATCTTTCCAACGAAAGCGCGAAATTTCTTTCCCCGATCCCACGTGTTATTTTTTATGCGTTATCTCTTCGGTTGCGTAGATTTCTTTACCGCATACACTGAACCGCTAATAATCGAGAACCGAGACGAAGCAAGTAGGCTAGAAGAGCAAAGAAGTAAGATGTGAATGTATAACAAAATCAGTCGGAATTTTGTAGTTACACGATAATTTAGATGAGAGATCCCTCAAGATTTAAGAAAATATAGAATAATCGCGTGACTACATCCGAATAAAATCGCTACACCCGATACGCGACAGGATTAAACGACACTGACAGCCGGCGCATTGTTTCGTTAATTTTTTAACAACGCGCGACGCGGCGGTTCGTCACGAGATGTAACGCCACTCGAGCGTGACGAGTTGATTTGCCACGCCGCTTAAAAAAAGAAAAGGAAAAAAGAGAGAGAGAGAGAGAGAGAGAGGGGGGGGAGAAAAAGAAAGAAGGAACCGCTCTGGTGTGGCGAGTTGTCACGTCATTTATCATCATACACACCGCGGAAAGATCGTATTGCGATACACGCGGCGGATTAACCCGTTCGCTCGTGAAACTCCCACGACCGCGCGTTAATATACGTATAGCGCGAACGCGCGAACAACGTGTATCTTCTAAGCGCGCTTCATTAGCACAGGTGTTCAATTAATATTCGTGACGCTGACCATTGTCCCCGGGGTTAATTTTCGCGATCGGTAACTCGCTTATATACCACGAACGTCTTCTGATTAATGAGCGAAGCAAGAGCACGTCGAGAGAAATCTGGCCGAAGCCGGCGAGTTTTACTTAACTTTTGCAGTTAATTATCTGCAAAGCGGAAATCGTTGGGATTCCTATGCGTTTCCCGATGCATTGCAAAGCATTCCTGCGAGATGTAATTACGGCCCGACTAGCTCTAGGCTACATCCCTCATTTTTGTAAAAAAAAAAAAAAAAAATTCGTTTCACCTTGTTTGATAATCTCATGTTACATCTGGGCAATATCGAAAACACTAATAAGGATAACACGTAACTGACGGTTTGTATCTTCTCATTTGCGATATAGCCGTGTCAATATTCATTACATCATTATACTTATTGCCGCACGATTTCGGCCTTTTACTTTCGTTAATGTCAAATGTCATTTGGTTCGCTCGAAATCGCGATGACGATATATTTGCGAAGATATTTTGACGAAATGAAAGGCTTATCTTTCCCAATTCCCACACGAAGTCTTTTAAACAACGATATGAGCTTTCGGAGAGCTCCGCAATTCCTCCCATAATTGCGCCAAGCCCAAATACTAGCTCGATTCCGCAACCTAATACAGAATTAATTGGCGCACGCGGATCCTTTCGTCGGGCTCGAACAAAATTTCCTGGAACGCTCCTAATCACGCAAAGGAAACTCGATGGTACGTTACCGTCGACAATCGAGCCGAATGACGGGTCGGGGTTACGAGGGCGCGGCGCGACGCGGCGTGGCGCGGAAAAGCAAGGGTGGGGGGGGGTCAGGGCAAATCTAATGCATCGCCTCGTGCAGGCAGAACAAACCTAAACCTCGTGTAAGTCTCGGCTATAGCCGTTCGCACAACGAGAGGCTTACCGGTGTCTTAATACCATGTAATGCGATCAGTTCCAACCAACACAGAGACGCGCGCTTTCGCTCTCTCGCTCGATCGTTCGCCCAAGGTGCATCCGCCTCGCGCACGCTCTTCCTCGTGGATGCACTCCGTGACATGAACTCGTTGCAGCCCCCCCCCCCCGAGAGAAAGGGTATACAGGCTCTCTGGTTTTCGTAAGTGCGAGAGCGCGCGCCAAATCAATAGTCCGCCGTGCGCTCGGTATATTGGACTTTCGAGTATTAGGTACGTCCCTCTTCGTCCTGGGCTTTACGACGTAGGCTGGAGACGTTCAATTTTATTCGCGCTCACTGAGATCGATCGCGCCAAATGTCGTTTAGCGCGGAACAGCTGGTTGACTTTTTTCGTTCTCTGCTTCGGTGCTTTAATTGGTTGCGGGGACAAATTAAAGTCTAGAAACGGATAAAGGAATTCATTAACGCAGATTAATCAGAAATAATTAAATCCACACGGCGCGCTCGATTTCCCTTATGTAAAAGGCTATCCGTGTATAACGCAACTCGATAAATCGCGTCGAGATTACGCGACTCTTCGCGAAGATCGGGCGAGAGAAACACGTTGCCCTGGGGAATCGGCGAATAGATCAGTGTGTCGTGAATCGATACGATATCGCCGCGGCATCGATGAAAAATGATCGAGACTCCGACTCGCGAGAGTGCAGGCGGACGTCAAGCGCGATAAATCACTCTCGATTCCGCACATCTAGCTCGCGATTCGCGGAAAAAAAAAGTTTCCCGGCGTCGTACCGCGTCGTCGCGGAGCGCAATGTAATCGTGTCGCGCGTATATCTTGAGGGTTCTATCGACACGCCGCTCGTTTATGCGAGCCGCCTGTACACACGCGCATACAGAGGCGCGAATTGCACCACACGGGCCCTCGCGCTCGTCTGTTTATAAGTGCAAATAGCCGCGAGTGGCATAAAGTTAAGCGCACGTGAAGGTAACGCACGCGCGAGCGAGCGAGCGAGCGAGAACGCTAGACACTTGCCGCATAGGAAAGGCGTTGAAGGCGCAATTAAGATAATTAATCTAATACCACGGCCTTGCCTCGAGGCAATACAGCTACCGGCGCTCGCATAAATCCCGAGGCCTCGTTTATTGCATCGCGCCGACGCGGACGCCGAGCTCCGCTCCGCGTGAATTATCACCGCGGACGAGCGAAGCGCGGCTCCGAGAGTCGCCGCGCCGCGTTTAACGTCGGGGCCTTTTGATTTTCTTCGACACAATACCTCTCTGTCTCTCAGAATCACGATTGCGCATTGATCGCGCCTTCTGTTCGCCTCGCACGCGCGGCGATACGACCCGATACGACGCACGTCGCTAACGAGCGACGATATTTTATTCTGTAAGATTTTCATAAATTCTCATTCACTGGGTTACGCGTAATCGAAATAACGCTTTACGCAATGTCCGCGTGAAAGTTTCGAAGAAATCGAACACTAAGATTTGTAAATAGACTGCGTGTTCATCTTGTGATGAGATTTGTACATCTGCAGGCCATTTAATGCTTCATAATACAAGTTGAAGTTCGTTTGGCGAATTATTAATATACAATCAATTATTATTCTGACTTTGTTATATTTCCTTACACGATTGCAATAGCTTCCGTATAATGTTTATCAGAATTAACGTTAATGCGAACTCAGTCTACTTGCAATCTCAGTTCTTCATTATGCCGCATGTCGATTCACCAATAAATCAATTAGCACACAGAGCGAGGACGTCGTCGAGATATTGCGCTAGTATAGATAGAAATCGTCGATTGGTTCTCGCAATCTTTCGGATGGGGAATATCCTCTTACCGCACGCTCGTCCTCGTCGCAATTTTTCGATTGAGACATACGCATACGGTATGCTAACAAAACCGCAACGAGATCGAGCGTGAACGATTTAGCGTCGAAATTGCCGCTGCCAAGGAGGGAGGTAACTTTATCACCGACCCTCTCGTTATACTCTCGGAACCAATTATAGTGTGCCGTAATCAATGGGCATTCGCGCGTCTCAAAAGATTGTCAGCTTGCGAATGCCGGTAAATCATATCGAAATAGGCGGAACCCATTTACCCGGTGGCCGCGCAGCTCCGCTAACGTTCCCTAACGATTGATAACTCACTAACCACGCCTTTCCATAAATCAATAATCAATCTAGAAACACCGAGGCAACGGGTTCCCTTTATAATCCGTCTTGCGACGATGTCGAGTTTGCTTGTCTAACGTACGACTTATTCTTCGCGAGACAAAGATCAGCGCGGTATAATTTAATTAATTTTTAAACGCGGTATATAAATGCGAAAAAAGATTTCGTAGGATAAGAAGTAATTAAGAGCGCAAAATAAGCGTCGCACGCGAACCTCGCAAGATTGCTAACTCTGCGTCGTTGTTGCAGAAGGCAGGCGCTACTGACAGTATCGGGCGGCGGTTCCCGTTTGACAGCGAGTGGACCAGCGTCGCCGGACAAGCGGCGCTCGTCGAACTCCGCCACCGACCTCATGGACGACGATGACAAGCTGCTGGACGTGGTCGGACCCGATACGCCGCACCCGGCCCACCACCATCGGGAACGGGAGCACTCCCGAGAGAGGGACGATCGAACGAGCGAGCGGGGCGAGGGCAGCGAATCGTCCGGTTCCGAGAGCGGTGGCGGCCCAGGTCCAACGGGGTCCGAGGGTCCACGGCCGGACGTCTCGGTCGGCCCACCGCTTCACCCGCCCCTCTTGCCGTATCTGTACCCGCCGGTGCCCGGACTTTATCCCGGTCCCGGTCCCCTGATACCACCCACCCCCCTCGGACTCCACGGCGGGGTTACGCCCGGTATGCTGTTTAACGCCCAGCTGGCCTTGGCGGCTCAGCATCCGGCGCTCTTCGCGCACTATCCCCATCCCCTGGCCAGTCCCCTGCACCAGCTCAAGGGACACAGATTCGCGCCCTATACGCTCCCGGCGCCCTCGCATGGCTCGGCCTTCGAGACCGTGACCCCCGGTAGTAGGACCCTAAGTCCGAGATCACCGCCGCCGAGGCCGCCGACCGACTCGCCGACACCCACCGGCGGCGGTGCTCTCACCTCGACGACACCCAGCTCCGCCGGTGAGCTCAAGTCCATCGAGAACATGGTGAACGGACTGCAGGAGAAGAGAAGGAGAAGTCCGAGTTTGACGCCCGGGCATCGGGGCGATGACGCTGGCGGAGGGAGTCCGTGACAGGAGAACGAGCCTGTGAGCAGCACGAAGGACGACGACCCTGACGAGGATGAGGACTGCGCCGACGAGTCCGGCGGCGACCCGGAGGACCTTTCCGCCGACGAGAGGGAGCCGGACTCCACGTCGGAGCCGTCGTAGCGGCGGGAACGTTGGCTGGTCGGCATTCGGTTCTCCCTGTCTTCTCCTCATCCTTATCGGGGGTCCTGGCCGCACCGGACGGGAGCGAGGAAGGCCGGACTACTCTCATACTACAAAGTGCAATTTTATTTCCGGAGCGGCGCCGCGCTCGAGAAGTCGTTCTCGCGAGCGGGAGCGGCACCCTTCGTGCTTTCGGGACGGAACGAGGAGTCCCCCGCGTGTTTCCTGTATCTGTAAATAGACCTACGCGGTTCGCGCGAGCTAGAGAGCGCGATATCGCGCGCGTTAAGAGTGTGCGTCTCTGTTAAAGGACCGCGAAGCGGGGTGCGTTGGGCTCTGAACGGACGCTGCACCGATCGCGCGTTTGCTGTAAATTAGATGAGACGCGAGAGTGAATGCGATAAGAGGAAAATGAATGTGAGAGAGGGAGAGAAAGAGAGAAAAAAGGGAGAGAGTCTACGAGCGCGTACCTGTGTCACGTGTGAGTCTACGTTCTACCTGTGTACGTTATAGGTCTTAAGGGAAGAAAACAGAGAACGATATTGCAATATAAGAGCACCTCCTACTATTTGCAGCCCCTGTACATATGTACCCTAGTGATATTATATATATATTATATTATATTATATATATATATAAATATTATATATTATAAATATAAATAACATCTACTCTCTCTGTACTAATTATTAAATATATTATTATATTATAACGACTAGAGAGACGTAAACGCATAAACGTACGCTGCCCGATTTATGCCTCGAAAACGCAAAACAAAAAGCGCAAGAAATCCCAAATACGAAGAATCTCGGGATCCGAGTTGACGATCCATAGAAAAAGCAACGCGACGCGGCATAAACCGCGGATTGGTTCACCGAGAAGCAGTGCCGCTCTCGAATTCTCTCGTTCTCGAAATTCCACGTCGCCCGGAGAAACTCGCGCGTCCTTTGAACGTGCGTCGAAGGTAAAGCCGTCGGTCGAAACAACATGTGATGGGCAACCAGCTTTCACTTGTTTACTCGGATGTCACTATCGACGAATACTTTTTTTTTAGAACCTCTTTGTTACCTCTTTTAAAATAGTAGATCGAAATACGTCGGGCTTGTGATCGTCATTTATGTTTATAATAATTTTAAAATTATAGAGAAACGATTTATCACAAAAATATTTTATTTTTACATTGTTCTCAAACGTTGGAAAGTTAGAAGTTCAATTTATTTTCATAATATTTTTTCTTATTTAAAAGAGGCAAATCGAGATTTTATTTTACAATGATTGCTCAAGACTCGATTGCCGAATTGTAGCGAAGGACTGAAATCTTACGCGCCGATCAAAAATCCGAGTCGGCCTGTAATTTGTATAAATAGTGGCGGTCGGTGTAAATAATTATTGAACGCGTGTGATAAGAACGTCGAGTAAATTTGCAATCAACTCGCGCGAGTCACTTTAGGGAGCAGAGGGATTCGCTATCGCGAATACTGCATGTACGTATAACACAATAGAAGCGGTCTAAAGAGAAAAACCTGACGTCTGGGATGGAAGATAACGGTGATTTAAGGCGAAATCGCGCGATGCCCGCAGGAGAACGTAGCGTGGCGGTTTTTTCCCTTTTCTTTTTTTTTTTTTAAGGGAACGTCTCCGAGAATGGGATTCTCTCGTGATGTCCGAGAATGGGAGGCCGTTATCGTTTGCACGCACTGTGACAATGCGAATGCGCCGCACGTCCGCGAGCTGCACATTTGCAGCGACGATCGAAAGATCGACTCGATACCCCCAGCGCAATGCACCTTGGCGTTCAACGTCTATCATCTCGTTGTGCAATCGACGATCGGCCTCTCATTCGTATTCTAAGCCACTCTGTCGTAATTCGACTAATCGCTGTCACGTCTCCTACGCGTTTTCGATCCTGCAGTAACGTCGAGTAGGTATCGTAAAATGAGAAAGACACGAGTGGATCTTCTAAGTCGATCTCTCGTTTTTAAATAATTTGTTGCCGTTGTTCACTAATTGCAAGAAGGTAAGTCAACAGCGACTGGACGAAGTAAATCAATTAAATACAACGTTAATAAATACAGTGCTCGATTTATAATATCATTTACACGAAATAAGTTATAGGACTCTCGAAATTAAAAATCGATAATAGAATGGCTATGAGAGTCAGACGCAGTTATCGGTGCGTAGGTGATCAAAATCACTAATTTATTCAAAATAAATTACGTTTGTGTACCGTTTCGGCTCACCACCTCGAGCCATCTACAGCGATATCAAATGACGAAAATTAAAATGTTACAAAGTTTTCCATTCCAATGTGGTAAGTTTCCTTGTTTGGAGATTTCAAGAAACGAAATTGAAAAAGACTACAAGATCCATATCAAGTATGCCAATTATTATTACTGGAACACATATTAGATAAAAGGAATGACTTTTAAATTTAGCATGTGCTTAGCAAGTTTTAAGATGGTAGCGGTAGCATTAACGTTTATTATCGTAGAATTTTTTATGTTCTCGATGAACCGTACATTTGCTGCCACGTGAAAAATTATGGATACCTGATTTATCAGTATCAGACAAAATAACATCAGGTTATTATTTTGTTTTACAGGCGGTACTGGTTTTGTTGAAAAAATATTGACTGAGACACTGTTACGAAGTTGCCCCGATATTTCGACGATATATCTGCTGATACGTTCGAAAAAAGACAAGAGTCCCGAAAGCCAATTAGATGAAATGTTTGAGAAACCTCTTTTTTTGACCGAGTAAAAAAAGAAGTACCCAATTTCCGCAAAAAAATCGGACCTATCATAGACGATCTCGATACAGAAGTCTTCGGATTGTCAGAAAATGACAAAAACATACTGATAAATCAGGTATCCTTAATTTTTCACGTGGCAGCAAATGTACGGTTCATCAAGAATATAAAAAATTATGCGATAATAAACGTTAATGCTACCGCTACCATCTTAAAACTTGTTAAGCACATGCTAAATTTAAAAGTAATTCCTTTTATCTAATATGTGTTCCAGTAATAATAATTGGCATACTTGATATGGATCTTGTAGTCTTTTTCAATTTTGTTTCTTGAAAGCTCCAAACAAGGAAACTTACCACGTTGGAATGGAGTACTTTGTAATATTTTAATTTCCGTCATTTGATATCGCTGAAGATGGCTCGAAGTGTTGAGCCGAAACGTACGAATGTAATTTATTTGGAATAAATTAGTGATTTTGATCACCTACGCACCGATAACTGCGTCTGACTCTCTATAGCCATTCTATTATCGATTTACACGAATATATAAACATAATCAATTTCATGCTGATATTCACTCGATATTTACCAAGCCGAGATATTTCAAAATTCTTAGAGCATATTAAATTTTAATATATCTTAGATTGACAATTAACATTAATTTTGGTTTTATAGAAACATTATACAAAAACCAAAAACACGAATATATATAGAACGTGATATGACGCATTGATTATTGAATATGTATAATATCTGAAAATATTGACTAAAACGAGAGATATATCGACTGTTGGAAGTCTTAATCAGCTTAGTTTCATTTTGCGATACCCGTTAAGCGGGCTTGCATCGTCGTTGTAATATGTCTGTACATCCGAATCGATTACAAGGGAGCGAAGTGTTCTGAAATCCGAAAGCAATAATCGAGCAGAGCTGTGAGTGCAACTATCGCGGATGAAACTAATCGGTTCGGCTGTTCTAATGAACTGCTGCGGTTGGCCAAAATTTCCGTAAGCAAAAATCGCCATTGGCAGGCACTTTGATCCAGTGCAAAATTCGTGAAACGAAGATTTTCGAGCGATTCAAAACGAATAGTCGGAGGTCGATTTAGAATCGTGTGGTCGAGTAAAGGGCCCGACGATTATTGTTCATCATACTTTAAGCGATAACCAGAAGCCTATTCTACAATCTGGTAGACGGAACGGCAGATAGATTTTTTTATTTTATTAATGTGTTGATTGAAGAACTGTTATCACAATGATAAACAAAATCGCCTCTAAAAATGGCGAGATAAATATTTTCCACAAATCTTTATTACTTTATTTACTTGTTATATACTGATTACGCAGAACCCTTAATTCGTTTACGCGTGTTGATTTTAATGAATCCTGTTCAGATATGTCCGATAAACGTTGTACATATATTTACTTTATTCCAATTTGTTTATATTCAGCGCTAAATATATATATACGGCTCTCCCCTGAATTTTCTCTCCGGTCCTGAATTTTACTTGTATAAAAAAAAACCTCGATGCAAATGTAAGATGGGAATTGCCGTATTCAACGCGCCTAAATGTACAGTATGAAAACGAGCCAATGTTCCGGTGCAGAAGTAGAAACTGATCGATATGTACAGATATGCAATTGAACAGGCAAGTGGATGAAGAAGGCTTGTCACATTCTTACGCACGTTAAGTTATTTGTATGGATAAACATTATATTATTCCCTACTGTACCATACGTATCAGTACGTAAAGTGTATTATCAATTTAGTGCTGTGATGGTTCTTATTAGTGAAAGTTTAGCCTGTGGATACGAAGAGTCCATTGTACAATATGAAGTCACATTAATGCGAACGTATAATTTAAACGCTAAAAACCTGTAATCACGAGGTGTCACTATATTAAATATTTTCTTCGTCCATCTGCTCCTTCAATTTAACGATTCGATCGTGTACGATTGACAAAAATCCGTCGTCCATCCGGAATTTTAAGTTACGGTCGAAGCTATACTTTCGTCCGATCGAAATCGCGTCTCAGTTCCCTGGAATCTTCGGGAATTTGCTCAATCCCTCGCATAATTTTCGTGGCTTCCTTCGGGGCGTACGCACGGTCTCGTACTCGAAGCGACGCGAGCATCGTCGTCGACGAGAAAATAGGAAAAGCAATAAAAAAAAGATGATTAAAGAGAAAAGATAAGGAAACGAAGGGAAGAATGAGCGGTTCAGACGTGGGCCGCGCGCGTCAAAAGCGGATCTAACTTCTTAACACGAGAATCGTGATATTCCGTGACTTGTATTGTATATTGTACACTCCTTAGATTCTTTGTCCTCCGCCCTCCCGACTCCGTTCCCAATTTTGCCCCGCCATCAAAAGTCCCTCCACAAAAAATCCACGTGATTAAGAATTCTATATATATATATATATATATATATATATATATAATAATAATTTAAAAATACAACACTGTGTATACAACTCATTTCTCACGCTCCGATTAATAAATAAACTTAATTGCACGATGAACTTATCGTTGCATAGTTATATCGCGCGCGCGCGGATATCTGCGCAAAATGAAGCCACAATATGTTATTCCTTAACGAACGTCGCGCCATTCGCGATTGGTCAGTGTGCTTATCAACTTCCGTGCAATTTTCTCCTTTTACACTCCGCGCGAAAAGCCACTCATCAGCTCTATTAAACAAAACGTGTCGTAACGTTAATTTTTACTATCTTTGTACATTGCCCGTTAATACTTTGACACTAACTCTAGCAATAGGCCAAGTAAATCGGGAATAGTAATCTCGCTTCGCCACCGTTACAGAAAATCGATCACCGTTTGGCTACTACGCGAAGCGAACGATGATGATTAGCATTAAACAGATGTTGTTTGCGTACGAATGTAACCAGTCGGCCGATACGCGTTTTATACGCGTTTTAACGAAGAAGCTTTTGATTCCGCCGCCTCTTTAATGAAAGAAATCGTTTTTCGTTTTTGCCCAGAAGATAAGCGCGCAAGAACGCGCTTCGGTGGCGCAGGAATTTTAATCTTTTGGCCGATCGGTCGGACGATTGTAATAATTACGGTTTGCTCGTGTGAAGATACGGCGATGCGCTCTTTCCCGATCACAAAATAAAGTAATGAAAACGTGAGGGGCAGCGAACGTTTTGAAATACGTACAAGGAGAAGCATATATATAGATTTAATAAAAAAAAATCAGTACATTTATCTGCATTGGATTATTGTGAATTCATACTTTATGATTTCGCGAGAATTTGCAAAATTTACACATAACACTTTAATTTAAATACTCTTAATATTTCGGAAGAGAGTTATAGTTATATCAGACTCACTACGATATGTTACATGAGAACATCGTGTTCCAGGAACGGTGCAAATTATGAGATATCGACGTAATTAGCCGGCATATGCGTCTTTTTTTTTTTAAATGAAAGGTTTCCCCGATGAATTCGCATTTCCGCGCCATGGCGCAAAGGTAAATTCCGATGATTACGTAGATAAAAAGTTAATGAATACGGCCTTGTTTGAAGCAAGCAGCCTAACAATTCCTTGCAGCGAGACAATTAGGGGTATTATATAGGTAATTAGACGGCCGTGCATAAGTTTCGTCACATTATAACTCAAACTGTTGTCGCTTTCACGTATACCATGCGACGTAACTCCTATATAAGTGCGAATAATTATAATATTTTGCAACGACGGGAAGCTAAGACTGTCAAATAAAAATAAAATGACGTGGAGTGTCGATAACGGAATAAAATTGTTGGAGAATGTTATTGCGTTCTAAATTTGATTTTTTAAAAATATATTTGACACAGTGCTGGCACGTGAAAAAGTTAATTTTGAGGTTTTCTATCATGACTCTCGAATTACGTGGTTGTGTCTTTCTCGGACACAGGGCTCCTTCACAGAAAATAAATTGTGGCGAGGAAGAATTCTCCTTTTGTCAACCACGTGTCTATTCCGACATCGTTGCCAGAAACGGAGCAATCGCGATTTCTCGATTATCCCGGTAATTTGAAACGCTTGCATTTTGCGGCGACTTTCGTGTCACGTAAGCGCTTTCGCCGAACGATGAGTAAATTAATATGAAAGGAGCAAGATTAGAAAGGGCGGAGACGAAAAGGGCGATCGGAGCGGCGGCGATTTTATTTCACGACGAAAATCGAAGAGACTTTCGTGTCGCAGTATGCTAAACCGCGTCACCGAGGAGAGTCGCCCGGCAGCGAGCTGAACACGAATGCGAATGACTGTATTACAATAATAAGTTGATTCACGATGCTGAATATTGCGTTTTATAGAGCCATAACGCACGTTTGTCGCGATAGTAAAAGTCACGCACGATAAGACGGATGGATTTATGGGAGAATTTAAGAGTCAAACAATTAATTCCCGCGAACAATTAAGGATCTCTCAGTAATTTCCCGCGTGCTACAACGTGCTAGGATATTACTTCGTTATATCGTGGAATCATTTCCGTTCAATCTAATAATCTAATTCATTGATTCATAAAAACACCAAAGTTATGCACGTAAAACAAAAACTGTCATTTATGGTTGATGCACTGTACGTCGCACTGCGTTCTGCAGACTGGCAGCGACAGGGTTAACGACCATCTGAAGGAAGGGAAAAGGCGGAAGGCACACTATCGCACATCGTCCGATTTTTATAACATCTTGCTTCTCGATTTCATCAGAACGCCGTTAATGAGCTCGTGAGTAATCGACGCGATCACGATGGTGATGCGTCTTACGCCGCGATCGGATCTATAACGTAACGTAATAAGGAACCCTAGGCAATTATTAACGTTTACCGTGATATTCCTTGCGCGCACAAAATAATTTATATCCTCGTAACGTGCACGACCCGAAAGGATTTCGATCAAACTCATTTTGCTCTTGTATCGCGAAATCGATTGCTTATTGCTTTCCAATGGAGGGAGGCATTAAAATTTGCATAGTAGCAATTTTCGTAGCTACGCTGTCGCTGCAACCATGACAGATTGCATTGCTGGAGTACAAGTTTTAAAGGTCTTACCGCATGTCAATGCGGTTTACGATTGAGCTAATGGTAAAGGACGAGGGTGGCAGCGAAGGGAGAAAGAGGAATTAGTCGGTACCAAGCAACCACCACACACCACGTGGCGTGTTCCGCTAAAAGAGCTCGGTTTAATATCGTTTATAAATTATTCTCCGCGGAGAGATAGCCATCAGCATACAAATTGGTTCGCCCAGGACCTCGAGGCTTCCTGTAGAGAGGACCCGCTATCTCGTCTAGATTCTCACCCGAGCCATTTTTCTACGAAAGCCATGTCGGGAAGTGCTCCGAGAAAGTTTTACAAATGCGCAATTTCGCAGTCGTTTCAACCGGAACATGTCGAAGAATTTGTCGATCGCGCGCTCTCGCGATCATAATTCCCTCTGTTGATATCTATTCGTTCTCTATTATATCTGTGCTAAAACGCAACGAGGTGCATTAATTTCACAGCTACCGAATATCATTTTTAAAAGGAAAAACTCGATGTGACCCATTATGACAATCGTTATGTTATCTATGATAATAATGTGTGCCATCTCCGTGCATCTTTCGCTTTTTGCGAAAACTTAATGAGAAACTTCTCTCTAAAAGGCATCAATTAAAAGCCAAATGTCCTGCGAGTAGAGACGAAGAGGCGCAGAGAAAACGACCACGCGGACTCCGATTCTCGAAGAGAAGCCCCCGGACTTCCTCGGGAACGAGAGAGAGATTAGGAAGCAATCGGAATGCACGGTGGCCGTCTTTGATCGGCGAACAGACACGATCCGGCATTGCCGGTCCAGTCCTCGCGAGGTCCGTGTCCTCGAGGGAATTAGAATCCTCCAAGTTTCGAAGAACCGCGCCGCGCGGTCCACTTGGCAGCCCGATAGCGACGAGGATTTAATTGACACCGGGAGGTGTCGCCGCACTAAACTATGCAAAGTAGTCGGCTTTCGTCTTCTGAAGCCTTCGACGAGCTGCGCGAATCGCCGAGTTCTATCGAGACAGCCGACCTGTCGAAGATGATTATCGATCGTACGGACTGACGGTGTGCCCTTTAATAAAACTCGATAGATTTTTTTTTATTAAAGAAAGACTGTAGATTATTTTTGACGATGTAGAAACATTTTTCAGAAAAAGAACTGACGCGCGAAGGCTGAATAAAATTAAGAAGTTTACATTTTGATGGAATTTTTTATTATTAGTATTCCGTTAAATCGAATTATAGAGACTCTGTTTTCGGATATCTGTATAGACAACGCCGTAACGAATTTAATTAGTTCCAATCGTATCTCCATCCGGTTCAGCAACACTAAAATATTACGTGTTGTATGATTTAGGAGACGCGAGACCCGTTGAAGATGATCACCAATTTGTGTAAATTTAGAAAACGCAATAATCGATCTCTACAAGATTCCTAATCAAGCAGCGGTTAATGGCGTAATCAACGCGTACGAATGCTAATAATATTCATTCGTAAACATCGATATATAATATTAAAATCGATATATCATAACATCGATATATCATATATCGGCAAGTTTTTTTTTTAACGTGAGCAATCTCACACTAATGTACTAAAATTTATGACCCTTCGACAGAATTTTGCGCAATTATATTAAACAAAAATTGCAACTATTAAAGCTGTTGACCTTGCGACAATCGATATTTGAATAGCGGAGCAGCATCTTTAGGATACTCGAGAAATTTCCACCGTCTTATTCCCGATGAAGGACATTGTCTGCACTTTCAATGGCCGCGCTTAATTGACACTGGTAGGTGTCACGACTCTAAACTATGCAAAGTGACCGGCTCGTCGGCGGCTTCGGGCCTCTGATGTCGGCCACGTGTGCGCGGCCTCTCGAGAGCCGACTCGAGCCATCGCTAGGTACACGTCGGTACGTCTGACGTCCGCGAAGACGATCGAGGATGATCATCGATCCGAGAAATTGAGGCTCCGCCATTCGATCGGACCGAACGAACGAACGAACGATCCGTTTGGCGGAAACTCATATTGAAACGTATTAATTATTGACGCTGTCGGTATCACGTTTCTTCTACATCGCTCACCGCTCTATGCGTCGTCTCTCCGCGCTAACGGGAGGCTCGAATTCCTCCTCGCGAACCAGTTTATATACCGAAGTTCTTCGTGGCGCGCGATGACAAAGATCGGCCGCCTCTAAAAGTCGAGGCCGCTCTTCGTTTTTCTCGTGAATGTTAAATCACGTTTCAACATTATCTGCAGCATCTACAGCATTCTTTTGTGAAAAAAAATGTAAAAACAAAAATTACACGTACGCCGTTAACGTGAGGATCTCTTTCGCAATTTTCAGTTCTCTTTTTCGCGCGTATACGATAAAATTTCATCCTCAACTTGTTTACGTCGTTTATTTCATCGGAATAGAAATCGTGGAAGTTAATCCTCGTATAGGTTCAGCTCTTCGCGTCTTCAAGAGACGGTCATCGCGACCATCTGTTTTGCGACTTCCTTCGCACGAGTAGCACTCGCGCAGAACTTACTCGACCAGGCGTAAAATACTCCGAGAGTCCGACGGTGCCGTTCTTCTCTTCCCCTCTGTTTCTACCTTCTCTCTTCGTCTTTTCTGTGCCGGCGACGTGCCGCAGAGGGCGGATATGTATAGCCACGGCGAAGAGGTACACGACTAGAGGACGGCTCCCGGTCTCGGTGGATGGACACGGACAGGTCCGCATTGTATTCTGCGGCCAGTAAATCCTGCCGCTCGTAGTGTAAATGAGAGCCAAGCGGGAGAGAACGCGGCTGCCCAAGTCAGAAGGGAGTTCGACTCGATCCCGGCTGCGGAGGAACACCCAGAGGAGATCCGGAGAGAGCGGACGAACGAGCGAGCGAGCAAGAAGGAGGAAGAGGAAGACGGGGGTGGAGGGACAGAGAAACAGAGACGGAGAGATTTATCTTCCGCGGCGATTGTGCAGCAGCCCTTTGTCGCCGGCCGAACGGTGAGAAGTTCGCATTTTTCGTCATTTTTTTCCTACCGGCATCCCTCCACGCCCATTTCCACGTCGTTCCACGGATTTATTCTCGTTCCTTCTGCATTTCGACAGCGACACCCGCGACACCCGGCCGTCGCGTCGTGAGCAACGCTACCAGGCTACTGGAATTGATAACTTTGATATATGCGTTTGTTTCGACAGTGAAACAATTTCAATCAAGAGTTTCTATATTGCATAAAGCTCGTGTATTATCGCGATGGTAGCAAACGGTTTCTACCAAGAGAAATTTGAATCCGTCGTTCAAATCAAGAGGGCAAAGCGGCTGTCACGAATAACCTCCTTCCAACGATCCTGATTAGCACCTGGTCGTCGCGAATGGGGATCATTCAAAAATCCAAACTCCGCGTAAACACGTCGGAGGACCTTCACACGAGCTCGGTGAACAGGCCGTATACGCGATCGCGTATACGTGTATGTCAAAGAGGACCGGGGGGGGGGGGGCAAGGTTGTGGAGCGGTAGTGGCCGGTGGTAGGAGAAGTTTCTAGTGAGACAGCGTTTGTCGGCGCGTTTGTGGGCACCGATGCCGCCGCCTTAAGGTGCAGTCTTCTAAAGAGGCCCACGGTGCGCTATAATGCCCACCGGCTGCAACGACTCCGGCGAGCGGCGGAACTGCGTGTCTCGCGTGCGTTAATTCGACATTCGTGACGTACGCTGGACCCAATCTGGGCGTAAATTGGTATTTCATACTGGGCTGACATAACTTTTAAATGGAAAAGAGGATCGCGTAGTATAAAGCGCTTTATATATATTTTTTTTAAATTGGATTATTGGATTTTGTGAATCGAGATAAAGATACAGAATTCCTTACTGTGGCTAATATGTTGAATTTACCAGATTTGCGACGCAAGGCTCATTTACGCATAACTTGTACTAGTCCGAGAAGAACAGCGCTCTTTTCATTCTCGGTCGAATCGCGTGGGAGGGACTCTCCGCGTCCCGTCACTGATTTGCGATCAATTTGCCCTGATTTACAATCGATGTCGCGAGTGAGAACGCTTTAGGCTTTAGGCTTGTTGCCGACCTCGAGAAGCATTCCGATTGTGCCCCAAGCTTCTTCGAAGAACTTCAACATCCTTTATATATTAACTGACTATAGTTCAAGCAAAAATTAAGCAAATGATTCATAACGAGACTAGAAACTCTAAATTATTAAAGTTACCACATTAGAATAAAAGATGGATAAATACATTAATGAAAAACACTAATATATCAAAGATAATGATGTATTAATGATATAATAATATTAATGATAAATATATTAATGAAAAACATTAATATGCTACACGATCGAAATATATAGATAAAATTTCTGAAAACTTGGAATTAAAAGCTATTGAACTGTACGAGAAATTCGTATTTCAATTTCCGCATCTATATGTATCACGAATTCAAATGAGAGAGGATGATTCGCTCACATTCCCAGGGATCAAATGAATCGAAGATTAAATTCGGCGTTTCATCGAAAATACCTGCCGTAGTAATTAGTAAGATCTGCGGTTGGTTGTGTGCGCGAGATAGACGTCGGAGACAAACGGCGAGAGACTAAAGGAAAAGGCGAGACGCGGAGCGAGGAAAGAGGCTGACTCGTCAAACATGTCGACCGGCGTGGTATTTCACCATGGCGCGTCCGCCACGGGGCCCTACGCTCCTACGGCGTAGCGTCATACATATAACGCTGAGACCTCTCACAAAGGACTCGTGGTGAGATGGTAGCCTACAAGATCGGATAATATGGGTAGTTATTTGTCGGCGCCGATGTTGGTTTTTCGGTCGAGTGTGTTGCCGCGTACGTGTGAGACCCCCTGCGGCGAAGGACCCGACGGGCACCGCTCACGGGCCCCTTGGGCTCTACTATTTCTCCCTTCTCCTATATATGCGCCTCTCCGCGCCAGCCAGTCGAACGGTACTTTTTATTTTGTCGTATTTCGCCGTCGCGCTGGGTCTTGCCATCCCTCTCATTGTATCCGGATACTTCTCTCGTCACTTTCCATATTCAATCTCTTCTCGCATATCTCTCTCTCTCAAGGCCCGGTGTAGCGGCGTTGTAGAAGGAAGAAAGGATAATGCGAATATGGAAACATATATATGCGGGAATTCTACGCGAACAATTTTTTATAGCCATTTAAAAACCTGTATCAAATTTGTAACTTTAGATTAAAATTGTGATCGTTAATGTATCTCTATCAGGTATATAAAATACTAGTACTAAATTTTATTCATATCTCTAGCTGCGTGCCCCGATCTTGCTCGTAACTTCCTCGGGAAATAGATTTTTCGCAACGATAAAATACGGATACGGGTAATCTTCCACACCGGCGCGCGCACCGCGAAGCACGTAGCAAATTAAGCTAAGAACGACCTAGATCACGTCCAAGAGGATCAGTTTCCCCTCGTACTGTGCCATTCGCGCGACGGGAAAAAAGCGAGAATATGGGATCTCTCCCAGCGAACGAACGGAGGTGAATTCCAGCGCGCAATCGTAATCGGCGCGCACCGGTCAGCTCCGATCCCGCTAATTACAACCAGCTCGATCGGGCCGACCAGCAGGCACCGGTGGTGGAGCAGCGGAATATGAAAAGTGTCTCCCCTCTCGGTATTTAAAACGGCGACGCTGATCCGGGCGTTTACCGGTCTCGCCGATGGCCCCTTTTTACGACGTAGACCAGCAGCGGCGAGGCCGGCAATCACGCGAGCCGATATGATCCACGGAACCGTGGGAGCCGGAGCGGGAGCGCGCGGGGAATATTCCGCGAGCAAGTCCGCCGCGCGTTAATTCGCTCGTTGACTTTCCGCGAACGAGGTGAACGCATAACCCGCGATCCCGGGGAAATAATAAACATAACCGAGCGCGGCGCTCGCTGATGGTGTGCTCGCTGCCGACTTAATTGGGACGTAATTGAAATTAGGGATTGTAAATCGTAATTATACGACGGCGAAAAAAATTGGCTTAATTAATTTCATCGAGTCGACCCTCGTCGCGTCGTCGCGCAGCTCTGCGCCAGCAGCCGCCGCCGCCGCGCTCTTTTACGTCGTGCGCTGCTCTCGATATTTTAATTTCATATGGCGCGCATCGGCACGTTCGACCGCTCAATGGCGATGTGACGCGTTGCGATATAGATATTTTTTGCGAATATAATTAAACGCGGGTATAGAAGGAGCGAGGAAGAGAGAGGATAATTTCTTTCCATGTCTCCGTACCATTAACGTTAACGTTTGGATTATGAAGAATGATTCTTTAAGAATCGTGATTAACAATCTGTCTCGCTTAAACCTATAAGTTTTTTTTTTATAATTACGCAATTCGAGAACGGTGCTCGATGATTCCGAAAACTCAGGCGTATTCCCGCGGAATGTTCAATCGTTGCAGAGTTACGACCCGAGAACACGTCCGAGACGAGCTATATTTTTTCCTCGATTTCCGGTCGCCGATCTCGACGATTTCTCGCGTTAATTTCTTCTCCCGGGTCGCAAGTCTGCTCACCATGGTCACCTCCTGCCTTTCTCTTCTCCCCTCTCTCGCTTTCTCTCTCGCTCCTTTTCTCTCTGTCTCTCTCTCTCTCTCTCTTTCTTTTTTCATCGTCTAATAGCAATAAACTGAGAAAGGCGAGAGCCGTTAAGCACGAAAATATACGAAGGGGGAGGTAGAATCCCGCCACCACACACATGCTGCGCCGAGGCGTCCGTAACGTCTTTTAATCACGAAATGAGCCGGCTCTCTTCAAACGCCGAGGGGCCCACGGTCCTCTTTGGCCGAATTAAGTAAATCAATAAATAACGAGGATACCTCGGCAACACCTGCGCCGCTCTCCTCGCCTCGTCGGCACGATGTAACAGGATTTACGGCGCTCTGCGCAAAGCGCCGCTCCGCGCCGCGCCGCGGCCGCGGCCGCTCCGCTCCGTGTCGGCGTCGCGTCGCGGCTGATTCCTCCTTGGGTTCGTTCCTCTTTCTCTCTCTCTCTCTCTCTCTCTCTCTCTCTCTCTCTCTCTCTCTCTCTCTCTCTCTCTCTCTCTCTCTCTCTCTCTCTCTCTTTCGCTCCTTCCCTCCCTCCTTGCCCCGTTCTTTTATCCTTCCGTCGGGCTAAGCGCCAAAAAATTCGCCGAGACTTTCTCTGGACGGAAGACAGGAAACAGGTATCCACTCAGCGAGACGTCGTTTTTGCGCTACGAGCTATATAATCGCCATGTTGCATCTCCGCGCGCGACGCGTACGTCTTAAGAGACATGTACTTTAGCAAATTTAATATTGAAAATATTATAAAGTTATATCATATAAGAATATACATTGCAAACTATTTCTTATCTTTATGTGTTATATTATTTTAACGAACAGATGATAAAATATGTAACATGCAATTTTTGTTCTTTGGCGTGTGCGAGTTTTCTGCCATCTTTGCACTTACAATTAGACCATATATCAGACGTAGAGGAATGGGAAAAGCTGATCGTAATTCGATATGGTGATTAAGGTTTATAGCTGATAGTACCTGCATGGTGCACAGCAGAGTCGTTTCATACACGTGCGGGCTAATGTGAATAATAAAGCTTTTTGCCGCGTCGACTGTCACGCGATATTTCCATTTAATCTTCTTAATATTCAATTTTTTAAAGAAGTTTTTGTTCTTATTTTGCAAAATGACATTGCGAGGACGCAAACAATAATTCGCAATTAGCAGGGTTTAAGCTCTCGAGTAATGAGCCTTTCAACGTAAGTTCTGAGCCACAATATATCTACAATAACTTATGTTAGCCCTTTCATTGGTCAAGATACTTTGCAGCGTGCTTATGTTCTTATGCAGATTTGTGTGTGCAAAGGCCTTAAACTCGCTCGTGGCAGCGGCGACGGCGGCGGCAATGGCGAACGCAGCACCATTTCGCAAATTGAAATGGTACCGGGTGCGCCTTTTTTTCGCGGCGTTTAACCGTAATACGCGGAGCGTTTATCCGCGTGTACGGAGCCCCCTCGACAAAAAGAGGAACTGGCGCGTACAAACGGCAAGGAAATATTGCTCGGTGTCGGCGCGCGAAAATTTATTGCTCTGGTCGGCGACGCGAGGCGGTGAGAGCGAGCCGGCGAAACAGAGAAAGCCGCGATGTAGAAGGAGGAAAAGAGAAAATAGAAGCGCGGACGATGAGAGAGAGAGAGAGAGAGAGAGAGAGAGAGAGAGAGAGAGAGAGAGAAATCCATCCGGCACTAGTTGGAATATAGAGACGCGTTAATAAGAGAGCGGACAGGGTGCGTCGCGTTTCGGCTAATCGAAAATGTAAAATGGGACGCGAATGGCTCGAGCCGTGGACGAGAGAGCCGACGTTGCGTTAAATTATCGGGCAAATAGAAGGCGACGCGCGGGAATGCTTTGCTCGCGTTAGCCGTTCAACCGGAGTACGGTGTGTTTCAGTCAGCCACGCGAGGTACCACATGGTCCCCCCCAACGCGATGATAGTTTGTTGCAAACGGAGACAGCACAAAGGTGTCCAGGAACCACACAGATCCCTTTACGATGACGTGTTATTTACGGCTTAATTCGCGGAAACGTTTAAATTTTCATTCCCTAATGACCCGACAGCTAACGCAGCTTCGACGTTTGTAGTGTTAAACGAAAGAATTCCGTATAATAATCGCTGCAAGAAAAAAATATGTAGATTGAGAGAATGATGATGCTTTTAATAATTATAATTTTTTTCTCCGATAATAATTGAAAATCGAAGTAAGGAGATATCTTGGGAACGAAGAAAATCTTGGAGACACGAACGGTACGAGTTCTTGCATTACTGAACCAGATTGAAGTCACGCGTGGGCCTAATAAGACCAGTTCGCCGTGAGCTGTCATCAGCGGGCCCACGCCGATGAGGGGGCCCCGCGCTCCGAACCCCACACGACGGCGCGGCGCCGGCGATGCGACGCGGCGTGTCCCCGCAATAAATTCGCCGTCGGAGTAATTTTTGCCAAACGC
Organism: Temnothorax americanus; assembly: GCF_048541705.1. NCBI lineage: Eukaryota > Metazoa > Arthropoda > Insecta > Hymenoptera > Formicidae > Temnothorax > Temnothorax americanus. The sequence continues at coordinate 8,169,374 of NW_027509338.1, read as the reverse complement.
CGCGGTCGAAACAACTTATTCGCTGAGTATGGCAGCATCGATTATCGACAGTACTGTCTTGCGCCTTCTCTCCTTCTCTCTTTCTCTTTCTCTCTATCGTTTGAATAATGGATCCTTTGTGCGGTCGATTATTATTCTGGCAAGCACTTTATTATCGGCGACGCGCGTGCTACTCGTGGAAGCGGACTGATCTTTAGATGCGGGGCAATTAAGGAGTCGACTGAAAAAAGGATACTAACCGCGAAAAATGACGCTGGTTTTTCAGCGGACCGGCTATTATGGCAGGCAGAGATGAGGTCATCTGTCGTCGTTAGAGAAATAGATCGTCAATTGACTTGCGGCATCGACGATCTTTTCTTCCGCGGCGCAAGTTTGTAATGTTTGTATCGATCGCACATCAGGAACGGTCGAATTCGCGCCCGTATGCATCCCTCCGTCTAAAACGCCACTCTTTCTCGCTCCCCATATTTTTGGATGATCGTCGAAAAATTGCGAATGTTGATATAAATTCCTGCGGCGATGAGGTTTCGCGCTTTATCTAGAAAATTACCTCGCGACGCGAGGTAGTTTCAGGCAGAGACTTACAAGCTGGTCGTTCGGGGCTATACGTGGAAACGATTTCACATATAAAACACCCACGTGCGTTTTCCTGCGGCGAGACCGCGCCACGGCCGCGTCGCGCCGTGCGAAAGATGTTATCGACCGTTGACGGGATGCATTACAAAATTATGCAAAGCACCGACATGCACGATTAATATCTTTAAGAGCTCCACGCTCGCAAATACGCATGCGGTACGGGTACGTATTTATTCAGGTAGTACGCGCGCGCGACATCGGTCTCGCGCGGCGCGCGAACGATTAGCTCTTATCCTTTATTTCTGCTGAAGGATATGCGGGTGCGACAACCTTGAAAACGCGCGGCGCGAGGTCGAGGAGAGTTTGTCCGACGGTCACACCGACCGACCGTCCGACTGTCTGCATTATCGAACAGCAAACAGATATCTCGGCACTTATTCGATAACATCGACAACAACGACGAGGCCGGTGCATGTCCTCTCTCTCTCTCGTCTTCCCTTATCGTCAGCCGTGTAATGAAACCGCTCGTTAGCTTCGCCGCGAGAAAAACCGATAAACGGTGAGTTATGAACTCGACCGTTTAACTCGAGTCCCCCCTTCCGTCGTAATTATGCGCGTTCGTGCGACCGCGTGACGGATTGCGAATAAAATGGATGAAAAAGTTGGACGACGGACACCTTGATATCGATATGTCGCCGTAATCTCCTAATCGCAGTTATGTATAACAATTTAATATATCAACGATACACGTACGCAAAAAAAAGAAAAACGGCATATTATTGGATCTATAATTTATTTGGAAAAAAAAGAACTTGCGCAGGATTGCGTCGTATTCAGACTTAGAATATCTCCATCTTCTTCAGAGAATATTTTTTTCTTTTAATGATGCCAGAAAGGTTTTTGCAGTGTAGTGTGCCTTCACGTAATTGATACGCGTAAAAAACGCGGGATCTCCGAGTTATAACGACAAATCGATGCTCGAATACATTATCTGTAAGCAGTCGCATTTATTAGCGCACGTGTTGCAAAGTGTGTCATTACCAATGCGTCAGCAGATAATAAAAGCGGAGATAAAGAGTTTTAGGAATATAATTAGAATCGCTGCACTTTGATGATACGTTATTCGCTAAGCGATGTGTGTAAAGATCGGTTACGGATAAGATGCCTACCGCATCGTTTTCTCAGTACGAAAGTGAGATACTAATCGATGGATGAGCTACAATGTTGCTCGCCGACACGAGGCTCTACATCACACTTGGACTCGATGGACATTTTATTCCCTCCTTGTTTTTGTCGATCGCGTATACATAATAAAACGCTACCTTTAACGTTTTCACGTGGAAAAAAAAAGATAAGCAATGAATTATCCACCGTCACTACTGAATTTTAATGCGCAGATAATCACGTAATATCCGTCTTAAGACAGTCGTTAATGACACATTGCACCTTGCAAAACTCTTGGATCTGTAATTGGAACTGGAAATATAAGAAATGTCACGGATCGAAGCGCATATAAATCGGCCAAAATAAATGCCGAATCGATAGTCGATCATAAAGTACGGGTTTTACAGACATAAAATTATTAAATGTGTTGTATAAAATTGGCTCAATGCGTTAATTGTACGAATGGCATAGCATCAGATATGCATGACGAATTAAGATATTACTTAATTTCAGGAAATTCTTCGGAATGTTGATTAGAAAAAAAAAAAGGATTCATTAAAATGCATAGAAAATAGCACGGCGACGAAAGACGGAAGGTGCTAACGATGTTGAGGGAGTGTCTCTTTAGTCCCGGCTAATTTCTTGTGTGGTCCCGCGAAAAGGGCTAAACGAGTCGATAAATCTTGTCCATCAACGGTACGCGCGCACTCCATTACGAGTGTATGAGTATATACGTGTATCTATACATATATCGTCGCTTTATAGGCAGGTACCAGGCCATAATTAGGGTGAGAAACAACAGGTGAGACTGAAACAGCTGCTCCGCGCCTTCTCTTCTGCCCTAACGTCCAGGCATCGACTACCTTTGGACTGATCGTATCTCGCAACAAGATCGTCCCAAGTCGAATGTCAAAAGCGAGGAAAATTTTTGCTCGCGAGCTATAAAATGCTCGATCTCGCGTCGCGTCATCGCTTCGAAAATATTTTTTTACTCTCATATTAAGCCAACTAGAGGGATTTCAATCTTGAGAATACGTGATTATATGTTTCGAAATTAAATTGAATTATATAGTCGTATATTCGCATTAAAGATAAAATCTAGACCAGATTAGTCGGCTAATAAGGATAATATTTAGACTTTCAAATAAAAGTAGAACTCATTAATGTAAATAAAGACTTGTAGAATGATTTCGATGATTTTTAGGTGTTGATTTTATTAGTTGGATTTGTCCGGCAACTCTTTCGTCGTTACTTCTCCCTATCGAGAGAGTGAGAAATTTCCACGTAAATCGATTATAGTTCGATTTCACCGTGAGAGTTAATGATTTTGTTATATCTTGCGCAAATCGCGGTTTCGTTACGAGCGCGATTCTGCACTTATTTAATTGCATCGAACCGGGAAAAGAGTAACGCTGTCGAAACACTTAATGCGAGTAGTTAAGAAACGGTGTTTACAACGTGGATGTTCCCCGTCGATGAGCCGAGATAACGGGGGATAATGAATTTCGTCGTTGGCGATCGCGACCTGCAAAATCGATCCGCAATTAAAACAAATCGCGGTGGCTCGGATCTCATCTTGCGACTATCGACGATGCCTTGGGGCAAAGATGGCATCTTATCAAACTTGCTTTACGTGAACTGTGATGCTAAACATTTTTAGTATAATCAAATAGTGTCTGAATGTTGTATTGTATAATACATAATTTTAGATAATAGAATATCTTTAAGCATCGTAATATTTTCTATATGACTAATAAGTAGTAATTAGGTAAAAGAAAAGATTAGAAATAAAACGATTAAAATTAAATTCTTATAAGTTTCAATTAATGATGATAAAAAATGGAAAAAAGCAGCATTTACGAGATTATGCGAATATGAATGGACGCACATGCTAGTGCTCGGTGTTTTTTGAAAGAGAAGATAACGCACAGTCGAGTGAAACATCCTACGAGTAGTTGCCTGACCGGAAGCAAAAACGCGTGTAATCGTTAGCTCCTGTGTAGCTTGGCTGGTTCTGCTCGGTCCGAGTGTATGAGGAAATGCATCCAGGGCAAAAACGTCGCGCGGTTTTGGACGCTCGACTGAAAATTCTCCGGTATAAGTGAAATTTTCTTTGCGCAACAGTAAAAGATTCCACGAATGCTTATCGTTAATGTCATTTCGGCAGTCGATGTGACGGTGATAAATTCTAATGTTAATATGTAATTTGACATGTTATTTTCCAGATTTTGTGTAAAATAAAATTAAGTAATAAAATACTGCAAATATAAATAAAGATTAACGTTTGTTGTTAATTCTGACAGTTTATGTATATAAAAGTAATAAATTATACGAAACATTATTATCGGTGATTGTTTCAATTTTGTAGTGAAACTTAAGCATTTGTCGAACGATTTCTGGATACGATGTAAGAATCGCTTCAAGGGATTCACCAGAGTGCCAGAGCGACCGGCGACCAGTTTTTCTCGCGTATAAAGTTATCTATAGTTGTTCTCTGTATAATCCAGAAGCTGGTAAGCCCGTTACGGCTGAGAGACACTTGGTCGGCGTCGGTTACGTCGGGCCGCGCCCCGCATGGTCGATTCGACGATCTAAACTGCGGGGATCATCTGATTGCGAGCAGCCGAGTGAAAGATCCAATTCTACCAATTAAGCTTTCGCACTTTTTGACAGCACGCTCGACGGCATCTAAGAGCAAGAGCGAGAACGAAGAGAACGTTGAAAAGAAAGAGAAGCGAGCCCGACAAAATCCGGCATTAAGGTCGTCGCCGGTCGATTGGATTAAGCCACGGCTCGCGTGACAATTGACTCACGTCATCAGCACGATCGCCGATCTCAACGGGGACGACATCGGTCCGTGAAATTTGCGAAGACCTCCACACAGGAAAAAAAAAAGATCCCCGACTCCGACGGAACGGTCCCTTTCATCGGGAGCTCGACGCCGATACAGTTCTAATGAATTTATTGAAATCATGGTTTGAGTAGTTAAAAAAAAGAACATATTTGAAGTTAAATTTATAAATATAAACAAAATTCTATATTAAAATTATTATTGCGTCAATTTTTTGATAAGATTATGAACATTTTCGGCAATTCTTTTTAAAATAAAATATTTTTATAAAATAAAACAGAACGCGTGATAAAATATGATACGTTGTAAGCAATTTTCGACTTGAGGACCAATTACGATTATCGATTATATGAGACGGAGGAATCGTTTCTTGTACCCAAGATTGTCCAAGAAGCGGAAGGAACCCTTCTCGCCGGCGCGGCGGTCAACCTAAACATGACAAAACCAGCACTAATTTCACAAACGAATAAACGTGACACGGTCGCCCCGCTGAATAGCGGGGTGGGTAGAGAATACGCATTACTCGCCCTTGACAAGCTGAACGGAAAGGCGAGGGAAGGAGGACGAACGAAATTTTGCGTGCTTCTGCTGAATGCTACAGACATACGGTGGGGTCGCTGCGGAAGGAGAGAGGGTGACGCTGTGGGGTGGCCGGGGTGGCTGAGACGCGATAACGCATGGGGTGATACCGATACAGCTCCGAGTATACGAGACGGAGATGAGTCAGCTGTGCTGCCGGTGCACTGAGAAGAGCCACCCTCGAACAATTCACCCTTAAAAGCGGCTGGAGACGCCCTATCGAGCGAGTCTGTCGACTAGCCGGCTCGATCAGAACGCGATCCTCGTGACGAATGCGATGACATCGTCAAGTCAATGGAAAGATCCTCCAAATCTGATTGCCAATAAAATCTCTTTCTCTTTCTTTTAATTTGCGAACTGATATTATCGATTTTTCTATGTTAATTGCTTTTCTTTTATAAAAATAACGGTAAAAGATAAATAATTTGAAAATAAATAATACGATAATACGTACATATCTCGTTATTCTCGTTGTTTCTAGATAAATTTAAGCCATACGAAATTTACTTTTAGACCTCGTCTATCCGATATCCACTGCTATCTCTTTCGTGATAAAGCTGGTAATCCAGACGGATCGCATCCTCGCGGCGGTGTTATAGTCCCAAATTAATTGTGTCACTCCTTTGAACAGACTGGTGCTATAACGGTCGTAGGTAGGCATCGTTCCGAGCGTGTCGTCCGTTCCGGTATCATACGAGCGCATCTGCCCCCGGCCATTCGCCCTTGCCCCCGGAGCCCTACCGTAGTGTAGGTAGAGAGAGGGCCATAAGAGGAGCTCGCGCGCGTATTCGATTTATTCCTCATACTCGTGTGGCTTGGTGTGGTTGGGTGTCGAAACAGCTCGACCAATTATCGAGAAACTGGAATCTCTGGCCACCCAGGGGCCACCAAGAGCCCGCTCCCCGCTCTCCCGATTCCCAGCCCGTCTTCTCCTCGTCTCCGACTTCGTGCTTGTCCTCGTCATCGACCAAGTCGCCGTCTTCGTGGATCGCCGGCAATCGGCGCTCGCAAACGAGCTCTCCTCCTCGCCGACTTGGAGTTAATTAAGGCCGATCTCCGTACCGACTATAAGGACCTTCCCCCGGCTTGCGCCTTTTCCTCAAGTTTTGTCCCTTTCTCTTTCTCTCTCTCTCTCTCCCCCCTTCTCTCTCACCTTCTCTCTTTCTCTGTCGTCCGACTTTCTCTTCTTTTCTTTTGTTCTTCTTCTTCTTCTTCTTCTTCTTGCTTGTCTTCCCTCCTCGACAATCTCGTCTCGCTCGCGAATGTCCGTTCCTTTGAACATCGCCGCGCCGCTGCATGTCCGCGCGTCGATCTCTGCTATTAAACGCGCGCAAGAGGATCAACTTGGTGGTATTTTACGCGCCGCGTTTCCTGTTCCTGCGCGCGAAACCGGGCGCCGACTTAATGGCAGCGGTTTTGCTGACGTGAATACATATGTATATAACGCGGCTTCTCCGCATTATTCATAAACAATGTATGGTCGAAACGTCGTTATAACCGTCGTGGAACTCCGTTAAATACGTTTAAATCTTTACGCTTCATGCACATTCTTTTTCGATTCTCTTATTTTTACGATTCCTCGGAATATAACACTCTTGTCCTTGCTAGATTTCTAAGTATATCACAGGTATATCGAACTGTCGACGATAGATTTACACGAGGATTGGCCTTTCAAAATTGTTCCTTTTTTCGTGTGGTTTGACCCAAAATCGTCCGATTCTTTTGTTCGTGCCGACTGCCGACGGATCTAATTGCGTCTATGCAGAACGATACCGAAGGGACAGCGCAAAAGGTATCCGCAACAATCTTCGATCAACTGGTAAACGATCTGTATTGCTGGTAAGATGTTATCTCGCCCGGTGGCGGTGATCTCGCATTGGTTACCGTATTCCCTGGCGATGTCTATCTTCTCGACACCCTTACCGATAAAACCGACGTTCACCGCTGACCACCAGAACCGATCTCTTTATTCTTCTCTATCTCCGCGTCCCGCAGGGAATCGGCGTTTGCGAACGTTATTTATGAACTGTGGTGTAATTCTTCCCTCAAGCTTGAAAGCAATATAATGTGCGCACATTAAAGAGCATATTCGATCAATACTATCGTCAAATTGCAAGTATTTTAAATTATAAATTGTATATATCATTACGTTTGCGTTTGTAATTCATATCAGAGAGTATCACGCGCAGTTTCAAAGTTAGAATAATGTCGTAATGGCAAACTTCAATTTTCTGACAAGCTAGTCACACCTTTGTCTTCTAGAAAACCGGCCGGAGCAGTTCTCGTGACCCTGACCTGTCCGCCATGAAGAGAGGAGATGAGAGACATACGCGTGTACGTGCAAGATGCGCGCACATTTTGGTGGATACGTCTCGTGCAAGTGCCATGGAGAACAAGGCGCGGGTGTCAGATGCATTCGAGATAAAACTCCGTGGTCCGTGCAGGGTTTCCGGTGCACGTCCCGACGACGGTCCCCGAGAGAAGGAGACGAATAGAGGACCGGCCGCATAAGGATCCCCTTTCCTTTTGCTTTCAACCGCACGAAAACCGAAAACGTGGTAAAACTACGAAATATCTCTCTCTCTCTCCCTCAACTCCTTCGCCGATAACATCGCTGTGCCGTCTCGGCTTCTTTAAGAAGCAGATGCGCTGATGGAACTGAGCGCGTTGTCCCTTTCGAAGAGACTCGAAAGATCTTCTGGTAGCAGCTAACATTTTCACACCGTCGCAAACATAAGTTCACAGATATAGACGAAGCATGATTGGTGTGCGAAATCCGATACGAATGCAGACAAGATACCGAGGCGCGATTGAAAATAAATTAATTTGAGTAACTATACAGATTAGGAGAATCGCGGATCGAGGAAAGAGACGTGAGATGTAATAAAAGCAAAGGGAGGCGCGAAGGAGGGAAGGTAAAATTTGTAGCGAGAAAGGATCGAGAAAGAAGTTAATGGTGATAAAAGGGGTGGGGGAAGGGATGCAAAGGGAAGAGAAAACGCGGCAGGAAATTTGTGAGGCTTTTTTGTTAGATTCATTAGAAACGTACGATTAGTCTGTATATGCGGCCGGGGCAGTCGCCTCGTAAAAGTAATCTATAATTGGGTCGTAAAACAATAAACTCTATTAAGCTTTGACGAAGGCGCAAAAGGCGGACCGATTGGACTGTATAGCGAGACTTTCGGTGCAGAGGCTTCCTGGAAGCCGCCGGCCATAACGCTCGCCATACGCTTTAATAACTAATAACCGACAATCGTAACGTAATCATAATCTGAAGCGTTGCCATCTTAATGCTCGCCGGCGCTGATGAGACCGTCCGCTGGTTCACTGGTGGGGCGAGCAGGGTATTTCATGATTTTGAATTAATGACTGTGTTTTCGTGTCCATAAGATTAGACTGGTACGCTCGACTCGGTATCATTGGGCGTCCTTGTGGGGAATAGAAGTATGAGATGCGCATATCACCGAGAGTCATTCTCGTCCAGCCTGGAAGCACGTCAACAGTCAGAAGATCCCTTTGGCGCAGGTAGCACTCGTGAATGTGGTTTTCGCGAGGGGAGGCAATGGTGTCGGGCGACACTTGTCTCATCGTGAAAAACTGGACGTTCCTACCCGCGCGTCATTGGCGGCGATGTCGGTGGTTCAAACGATTCCGTCGATCGCGGACGAGCAGCCCGCGACGAAGGATGTCGTCGTTGTAACGAGGACAAAAGCGCGTCGACGGATATATCGACGCCATTGGGGATGTACGGTTCCATCCATCAACGGAGAACGGTCGTCTCGTCTTCTGACATTCTCTACCGGTGCCCCGCTTACCTCTCGTCCTTCCAAGTTGGACCATTCCTATCCTCATTCTCCTCCATCCTTCATTCCTGCTGAGCCTTAATTCCAGGCGAGCGACCGCGCGCACATTCCCCGTTACGTTCTCTCTCTCGTCAACTTCCCTGGACTCTTCCCTCCCTCTCTTCCCGTGGTTGTTCGTGTCGCTTCTTCGTGATCTTCTTCCTACGGTTCTTCTTCGATCGTGGAGATCCGAAACTGCATCAGGGGACACACTTGTGACACGCTCTCTTTCCTTCCTACGAAGATAATTTGTTTTCGATCAACAGAACTCAATTTCTTTAAGTGCGTGATAAATGTGCAAGTTTATTAGTGGAAGATAACATGTATAAAGCTCTGTTATCTCTTCCTTTTAATCTTTACAAAAATGAAACCATCACTCTTTCTAATATAATATTTTAATCTGGCCTTCGTCAATGTTATTCTTCCATAAAGATTTCTTTGTGGGATTATCGTTGTTTCTTTGTAAATGTTACTTATCTGTATCAGATAATATTTATATAAATGTGCGAGTTTATTACTGAAAGATAATATGTGTAAAGCTGCCTCTGTTATCTCTTTCTTTTATTCACTAAAATAAAACCATCACTTTCTATTATAATATTTTAATCTGGCTAAAGATTTCCTTAAATATTATAAGGAAATCTTTAATATGGCCTTCATCAAAGTTATTCTTTCTTAAAGATTTCTTTGTGGAATCATCATTGTTTCTTTGTAAATGTTACTCATCTATTGTGGTATCAGATAATGATGTCCTTTCGTGGTGAGATTGCTCAATGAAATCATGTGCTATGTGTGCGATTAACGCCAGACACTGAGTGATTTGTGATCGTCCAAAGAACAAGGCAGTTTCCAAGGTAGTTCTTGCGTAGTTTCTTGCATTTTAATTCTTTCACAATTTTCTTCCAGAATGATCGCGCGTGGCTTACGTTAGTTGCGGTATCACCGCGGTAATCGTCGATCGCATTATCGATTACAAACGTTACATATTTATAAATTGTTGCAACCCATCTCTTCAATATTTTTAAAGTTCTATCGACACGAACACAGTGGGAGAGATCTGAAATATGTTTTTGTTTTTTTAATAATATTTTAATATGATCGCCTTTTATATATACAGTGAAGTCGGGGTCACTGGTCTTTCTATATTTTTCATAGTACTTACAACGCAAATTAAAATTTTGTAGGCGCAGAACGATATGGAGTTAGACACGCACGTTAAATCCGACATCATTATAATTCCTCGGTCGTGCGAAGAAGTAACTGTACAGAAACCCTCTAAATAACGTCGTCGATCTTATCTCACGCATCAGAGACACCCCTTGCTTTATAAAATACAATGTGCCCTGTCGAGATCCACGAATGCCATTGCTGGTCGTCGTTATACCGCGTTTTTCTCTCTCCCTCTCTCCATAAAAACGAACGTTAGGACGGCGCAGTTAAAGCTAAATTAAAAGACACTCTGTACAAAGCTGATTGTGAGAGAATTAATAAAAGTTGCTATCTCGCGCTGCAGATCGCGATAAAAATTGAAGAGTTCTGGTAAAAAGGAAGGTAATCGAGCGCGCCAGGACGCAGTTTTTACAGCGACAGCTGTAACAGCCCGAGTGACTTATAATCCTAGTCACACGCCACGCGTTAATTGCCTTTTACAACCCTTTACAGCCCTTCTTAGCCGGTTTAATTGTATCGGTTTACAACCCGCGTGGAAATCTTTAATTCGTTTACGATTGCACTCGCGAGGCAACAACCTAAAAGTAAGGTAGGTGTGTCAATAGGAGAGTTCGTTTTAGTGCGCTCCATTAAATTGTGTCTTCGCACTTGCAAACGATGCGATGGAATTTCGTCGCAAGAGCAGCAAATATATATAATCCAAAGTTCTCAAATAAATAATGCTACATGCGCAAAAGAGAGTGAACGCAGAGAGTGGCGCGTGTACATGAAGATATGTCATCGATCTCCAAAGATATATAACTTTGCTACGCATTCGTATGATCGATTGCATGTTCGATTCCTTAAGATTTCAGGACGAGGAAGCGATAAACTACCGACGTTGACTTCAGTTGACAGTTTCATCGAAACTGGCGATCGAAACTTCTCACTCGACCTCGTTCCTGTAACCGACTAACCTATAATAACTGGTTAACGAGGGAACGGGAGGAAAACGTACGTGTATTTCGAGATAGCACCGTTGTCCGTTGTTTCCGTATATCCGTGGCGGCGATCGTCGCATCGTTGACACGCAAATAGTTTTAAGGGGCTTCCCGTGTGTCATTGAACTAGGCATATCGGCGAAGTTGCCACGTTGCCACCGCACGGCCGCCCGGTTACAGCTGAAAATGCGCGCGGGAGACAGGAACTCGCGAGCAATTTCTCGCTCGTATAAGTACGTGAAGCTTACTCAGCGAAGCGTCGCACCTTCTAACGCGAAATGCACTTCCATCGTGCGCAATTCACAATCACTTTGCATTGCAAATGGAAGCGGAACGTTATCTATGCCGACGAATAGAAGGAAGCACTTTCTTTCCTTTCTTTCTTTCTTTCTTTCTTTCTTACAGACAGACGAACGGATAGTTTGCGTCCGGGCAATTACACCTCGCGGTGAGGTGCGCAACCGGCGGGGTCTCGCCGGTGTTCGTTAACGTCGATCGCGTTTCGGTCGGGTCTCGTGATATTAATCGAGATCAGGCGCACACTCACCTGCGGTGCGCGCTGTCAATTTCTCGGATGGACTATGCGTGTCGGATGTAGCGACGAGTATAACGACGCTCCGCACATCCCGTAGCAATCATTATGCGGCCTTTAACGGCGGTTATTTAGTATGCTTTTTAGCTGCGGGTTAACAGCTGTACATTTCACGGCACTTGGCCGGTCTGCGTATATACGCACTCGGGCGCGAGAACGCACGCAACCGGACACGTATCACGCGTATAGAGGCAGCGCGACGTGCCAGCTCTGACTAAACATACAAAGAAGCTCACACGTTGTAATATAAAAGCGTATGAGGTCAAAAGTTTGCGACTACTGTTATAATCATCAGCTTTCAATGGCTAATGATCTCTCGAAATGTGTTGATATTTCATCGAAATTTAATTGGTAGAAGAAACATAAGATTTTCTCGTTAAAAATGATAGTCATTTGTAATAATAATTTTGCTTTTTTTTTATAAATATTATAATTAAAATAAAAAAGTTTTAAAAAATTTGGCCCGAAAGAGAGAGAGAGCTGTTGATGACATAAACTTTTTTCAAGCCATTGACAAAAAAAGATAAAAACGAATTTATAACTGTCGAATGCCATATAAACAAACAACATCCGCAAAATAAATTTATTTTTAATGAAAATGCGATGCAATTTAGGCATTGTAATTTTAAAATCATGCTTGAAGAAAAGTCTTCTGACTGTCTCAAAAAATATTAAGAGTATAGGGACATTATATAATGCACTATATGTTATCTTTATCGCACGATTGAAGTTTTAGCGAACACAGCAAGAAAGTTAAAAACAATCAACATCCCTATATGTATGATTGCTTTTGTATACCTGCGTTAGGTTGAGAAACTTGTTAGGATATAAGACTGTCATGGTCACTTACTTCTGGTAGTATAATACGGGTAACTTACCCTCTGTCTTTTATTATTGGCAGCGACTCAATGATAATTACATGTTGGTATAAGCATTATACAAGAAGGAAACTACGAGAAACTATGCGTGACTGTCATAAAATTATAACAATATGCGATAAATTTGCATAATTTGCATTGTAAGCTTCTTGCAATTAATGTAAGCCCGCTTGCGAAATTATATATTTCGTAAAAAAGGTGCATCATATTTATAAGGTGTTAATTATTATCTCAATTATCTGGGGAGAGAATACCCAAACGACGAGTCCCCTCAAAACCCCTCGGTTCATCTTTATAAAGACGCGGCGAAAATATTTGACTTCGTGTATGGGCGGAGATCCGTCTACACTTTAAGTTGAAGTAGAACCGGTCTGAAGTAACCTGTCAGAACCCGTAGAACCTCAACGAGTTTGGAGAAGCCTTTCGATGTTCCGCGTGGCAGAAAAACAAAGATATTGAAAACAGAGTGAGATCGATATCGGGTGGATGAACACGAGTGAAAGAACTCGCACGTCTACTTCTTCTTCGTGAAGTATATACGGGCCGCAAGAAATCGGTGAGAAAAACGCTTCTTACGCGTTCGATCGTAAATCGCGGCCTTACCGTACGCGTGTCTCTTTTTTTTCGCGTTTTGTATCCCCGCGGAAAGGCAGCCGAGCGAAAATGGCCCGAGCAATTTTAATGGTTCAAATTCTCACATATAGATAGCTCGTTGAAGAAAAGCGCGGTATACAGAAAAACTGGGCGTCCGCTCGGTTTCACTTCAATTAAGATTGGAGTCTGACGTTAAAGGGGACGTACAAATCCGTCAATGTCTTCGTTCGATGCGGAACAGGTATGAGCGACTTCAGAGAACCACAAACAGCCCTCTCTATGCCGTTTCAAAGCAGAACTCTTGAATTTGATTAAGAAGCTCGAAGCTTTTCCCGTCGTGAGGTCATTCGATAGCAAAAAGTGCTCGTACACAACTTCCTATTTTTAATGACATAGCTATCGATATAACGGTATCATAAAAAAAAAATGGCATATAACATTCATGGCAGATTGATCGAAGTATTGAAATAAAATTGGTAGGAACTTAAATCGCAAATTAAATCAATTTTTGTTTCATTTGATTTGGTGATAATGACCGTGATTTTTTATTTGAACGAAGATCTATAGATCTAAAAGAGAGAGGTGAAGAGCGAAAGTATCGACGAATCTTCGATAATTACGATCGAAGACAACCGCGTGTATCCATTAAGAGCTTAACTCGCGGCAAAACCGGTCGGTGGTCCGAAGGTTGGCGTGATCATTTCGGTCTTCAATAGGAAGGAAGAACGATCAAGTTCTCGAAGACGAAACTAAAAAAAAAACAAGCCGTAGAAAAACTTGCGGCCATATTTGCGTTGATTGTGAAATTGCTTAATTAAGCATAGCGGCAAAAGGACGGCAGAAAAACGGACAGGGATTGCACGCGAACAGGAAAAAATGGCGCAAATATATAGCAGAATGCGTGTGATGAAGAAACTTATACTGAAACGTTTCTTGTGCCAAATACACATAAAATGATTGCAATATAGTTATCACGATTGCCGGATACTACGAATAATAAAAGTGAATTTAAACCAACTGGAGTATTGTTAATCATTTCATATTACGATAGTTTATCAATTCAATCAGCCTCTTTATAAAACATATAGGACTATTATACTTATTCGTAAAGTTAATCTAACGGGCTTGGAATAACAATATATAAAGTTATATAGCAACAGCTTTGTATTTATAACTTCTTTTTCGATATTTATTTCACACGTATTTCCACTCATGAATTTAACTTTCATACGAAATGATCGATCCCTCGTGAAATTGGATCCCTTCACATCTCGAATGGATATATGGTCGAAGAGAAGCGTCGAGGACAAGTACTGCTCAAAGTCGATCCTCGAATGCGGGAGACCGATCCCGCGATGTCGGCTGAGACGCGAGTAGTATAGGATCGTGCCGGGAGCTTTTGCGCCGATCCCGAAGAACATTTTATTAAGCGCAGTAGCGGTGGAGAAGAGTGTAGGAAGCCGCGGTCGGTCGGCAGCCGGTGCTGCCACAGAAACGACAGAAAAACCAAAAGAGAGCCGCGAACAAGACTCGGTGTGAATCTCATCTTTTATTCAGCCGTCCGATCGTGGTGTGCGTCTACCGCCGCGTTCGGAGCTGGGGCCCACGACCGGGCCCCAGGAGCGGCCGGATGTGTGAGTGTCGTCGGGCCAGAGGCACCGCGCCACTTAGGGTGTGAAACCGGCGACATGCCATGGAAAAATCCGACGGACCTTCTTCTCATCCTCCTCGTCCGCCTCGTCCTCGCCCTGCTTTGCGCCACCCGCTCCTCTCTCGCTCGCCCTTCTCACGGATCGGAAGAATTCACCTCGAATCCCGGACTTTAAGGCCCGGGCCATAAAGTCGTCGTCGTCCTGGTATGCGACTCGCGTATGCAAGTCGCGCAAAAGCCGACTGCAGGTGCGTCGCGGAGACGTAACAATCTCAACCGCGGCGATCTAGACTACCTGCATTAAGTGCCAAATTCCGAGGCAGCGGGCTCTCGAGGTATTTTTTTCGTCGAGCTAGTACACCCCGAGCCTTTGGCTAGGATAAGAATGCGATTTAGGAGAAACGTGACAATCTGACTGATATTTACCAACAGTTCAGCTCCACGAAAAGCTAAATACAATATGATCAAAACGTAAGCGTATAATAATAAAATATATATCACACACACAACGGAATATATTAAACAGAATTAATTATTAGTGCAGTTGATGCAAACCTTATTTGCAACTGTTACGAAGACTACACTAGTGCATAATGATAATAATTCATGGTGCACGTGTATAAAATCGCATTTAGCTTGCCAATAACACCAGTTAGTATTTTAAAGCTGATTATACATTAACATAGAGTTAATTATTGTAAATAATTAATGTCGAATCTCTCTCTTTAGTTATAGTATACGTCCTCTGTTTCATTAAAATAAGTAAATGTCAAAAATTGAAAAGTCGTGTTTTAACGCGGCTTTTAACATCGTTAACATCGGTATTTTGTATCGTTAAAAGCAGCTCGCATGATCGATCGCGATTTAATCGATACCAGGCACATGATACCTCACAGGTTGACACGTAATCGATCCATCGTCTTTGTAACCAATTCGCTATGGTGATAGCAGACGCCATCGATCAGCGGAGAAAATTAAAGGTTTATCCGACCAATTACAAGCGGCCGTTCTCGGAAACCTTCAGCGACGAAATATATCATCCCCTAACGCGTTCGGGTATAACGTAGGAAATTATTGCCGCGTTTAGGATCTAATTGGGCCGTCAGCGTCTTGTTATCCTGTCGTCCACTCCGTTCGTACCTTCCGCGCTCTTTTCACGCGCGACCCATTCGTTTTTTACTTCGTCCCATCCCGAGGACCGTGACAGCCGGTACCGCGAGCTATCCGCACGAAAGAACGATCTCGTGTCGAGAAAATTTGTTAATGGCCAAGAAACCTTTTTCTCTCTCGAGAGAACACAATCTGCACTGTAAGAGCTGCGAAAATATTGCAAAATTTTAGCAACTTAATCTGAAGCGATATACTAACAATTGTAAGTAAAATCTGGTATTGTAGGTAGCGTAAATTAAGAATAATTTTTTTTCTTTATAGGGATAATTATAAATCATCTAATGGAAAAAATCTCTGAAAATACTACATGTTCGGTGAATAAATAGAAGTATCTAAAAGCTGAATTTGTCGAAAAATAGTTCGACGCTGCAAAATAAATGTGTGTAATCCTTTCCAGTGTTTTATTTCCAGTGCTCTACAAAGAAACGTCGCGAAAACAAAAAAATAAATCATTATCATTATCATCTCGCGAGCAGACAATAGCAAACGCGTTGTATTTAGGATCTAATTGTTCTGTCGACGTCTCGCGTTGTCCTCAAGACTTCTCTCCCTGCTTCTCCCCGGTCACCGGTCTTTTCTCGTGACAGTTGGTACCATGCAGACTTCCCTCGTCGTCGTCGTCGTCATCGCCGTCCTCGAGGCGTCTTTTCGTAGTTTTCAGCCCGTCGTTAACCCACCCGCGATCTTGTCGCAAATTAAACGTCCCACGGAAGGCCCACCATTCTCGTCCTGGCTTATTGATTCGTAATGGTCGGTTCCGAACGTCCTGGTACACCCCGTGGCTGGCGTGTCTCATGCAATTCCCGATATTGCGAAAGCGCGACGACGACGACGACGACAAAGAAGGTTTGAGCAAATTCGCTGTCCCCGAAGGAGGAGGCGTCGTCGTTCGTGCTCGAACCGGTTCCTCCATCATTGAATGCCTCCCCCCGATCAACGAGGAGAGAACGAGCATCTCTCGATTTGACTTTCGAGTCGACGGGGTGTCTTTCACCGATTGAAAGATCGCGGCTCGTTTTATCCACATTCGCATGGAAGCGAGTTGCGCTCGATGGAAAGGAGTGGCTTGCGGCCCAATCTAACCCTATCTCAAAAATTATTTTTATCATATTATTTTTAGTACATGTGATGTACAAAAACCGTACCGAGCACGACAATAATGTACTATGCTTATTTGCCGCGCAATGTCTGTTTAATTAGGGGATTAGATATAAATGTCAAAATAGCAAGACGCATCGATGGGGACGGTATCGAACCGTCGAGTAGACCTGTGACCTGTCGCTTAAGAGGAGAACGTTTCTTGGTTGCGCATGGCATTAATGTCGCAAATACACCCGAGGGATTAATCGTTCCGGATCCTGGCAGCTTTATGACGAGGTACGGCGATTAGGCGAATTAAGCGCGCGAAGAGGAAATGCGGCAGGTGAGCGTTTCGGTGAGGACTTCTCGCTGGCCAAGTACTTATTTTCGTTCGTTTGAACTACCGACGTTATACTAATGGCCGAATTAAGCGGCGTTTCTATACGGAATTACGGAAGCCGGCGCGCCGATATTTCAAGTATTCGCCGCCGTTAAAACGAAGTAACGAAGCGAGATAAGGCTTCCCACCGCACTTAAGTCGCTCTGGGGCCCCGTTTAAGGCCCACACAGGAGCGACCGTGGCGTGTCTCTCTTTCTCTTTCTCTCTTTTCTACCATGACGCTTCTCCTCTCTCGCTCTTGCACCCGTTTTCTCCACCTCTCTGTGTTTCTATCACGCTTTCTCCCTCTTTCCGCGTGCGTGGGGCCACGCATTTATTTGACGGTGTTTTGCGTTCTCCACGAAGAAATTATCACAAGGTATGCTCGCTCGTTGTGACCAACCACGCGAGTAGCTACCGAGTTCCTCTCGAACGCGTATAATAGAAGAAATAAAAAAAAAACACCTTGGAAGCCAAGGCTCGAATTAAGTAAATAGCAAAAGAAAAATAATTAACGCCACAGAAGCTAAGTTAAAATTATAACACTGATATATAAATTAATATTAATTTATGTGAATATATCGCAACAATTGTAGATGTAATTATATTTTATTTTTTAATCTCATCTATATTATTCAATTTATCATTAAAAGAATTATCAGTATAATCGCTTTAATATTAAGACATAAAGAACTTGTTATTATGTTATTTTTACTACATACATACAAAATTTCAAATTATCAGGAAACAAAAGGCAAGCGCGAATCGTTCAAACGTGTTAACGTGAAAATGCGCAGTCTGTCGCTTTCCCAACCGAGATTAAGCCTCGATACCGTGAATTCGGTGGTAGGCGCGTAATCGCTCGGACTCATCGCTAGTCGCATTCGTAATGGGACGAATTATCGCTAGAGTTGGCATTTAAATAATTGGAGTCAGCCCGAACAGATGGGATAGCGAAGGGAGCAGTTCGGGAGCGTGTTAGCGAGCGCCGAACATTTTTTTCTTCCCTCGACTCGCGTGCCTGTTTGTCTTTCAGATACCAATCTTCTTTGTTACTTGCACCTTTTTTGTAAAACGAGCCATGTCGATTTCGATCACGCGATCGCCCGTGAACGCTCGTGCTCATTTATAGAAATTTGAGTAAAGGTATCATCGCTTTAAAACGTTTTTCGAAAAGATCTTAACTTGCGTATTTTTTTTTTATGTCGGGAGATTTCGCAAGATGATCGAAGGAGCGCTCTCTCGGGAATCGCGAAATGCATTTCGTCACACCGAGCTGCTCGTTCTTTTCCGGCCAATCTAGGATGATTACGCGCAGCATAATGTCGACCGCCAATTTAGCCTGTCTACTTGCCCCCGCTACCTCGCTTTTCGAAGCTGCAGCTTGATTACGGTATGCAGCCGAGGAATATACTCTGTACCCAGAACTCGTTCACTTGCCGCGAGTGCCGACGGCATAATCATTTCGAGTGTCAACCTCGCTGAGAGTTTAATAGCCATTTCCGTACTTTGTGCGCAACATGCTCTTCTGACGTTTTTCAAACACGCGTTGCATCGTTAAAAACGTGAAGGTTAATTGCCAAGCGTAAAAAGACAAATTACGTTAATTTCCAATGTGTCCGAGAAAGTTGGTATCGCTCGAGCAATACTCGGAAACTCGCGTACTATCCACTAAGAAGAAAAGGAAAAACTAGAGAAAAGGAAAATCAATTATTAACCGCGTGTGTAGTTATCATCGATCTTTTCATTACCATAAACACCGGTCTGAGAACGAAAAGAGCAGGTCGCACACGACACACCGACGGACGCGCGAGAGATTAAATTTCACACCCGCCTTCCTACCGATGACCTGACGAATTGGTCGATCGAATCGATTATAACCCAGTCGCGAGACCACTCGAAATAAAGAAGCGGCGCGGCGCAACACACGATCACTCTTCCTTTTTCTCCAGTGCGGTTGTAAACAGGAAACGGCTGTATCACTCGTCGGGACTATTTTTTTTTTACCTCATGCCGATTAAGCTCACGTCTCGACCGTTTTTCTGGCCAATTTGCCGTCATTAACGCTCGTTCGAGTCCCGATCTTTTCCACGCACGTTCATGTACCGTTTCCCCGATGTCCTCTCTCATCTCCTTTCGTGGCATTATGAACGGTAGACGACGAGAGGTCCCGTCGTTTGTATTAAGCGACAGAGAGAGAGAGAACGAGTGGGCGATCGTTCGGGCGTCACAGACAATTTAACACCTGGCCTAAATGGTTTGTTAGCGCATAATATCAGCCGGTACCCGGGCGACAGGATACGGGACATTACAATATGGAAATGACGGGGGCCCCACCACGGCCGTCCGTCCATTGGGCAGCAGCGCACACCTCAGGCGCGGCCAATTTCTGTCACTTTAATGCGCCGGATCGGTTACACAGACCGTTCTTTCGTATCGCACCCGGAGGTGCGTCGTCATCCTGCCTGAGGTCTCGATTTCATCGTGGAACGATAACCATGTTCGTAATGCGCGATGTTGTTAACCCTGTCATTCCGACAGGCGTAATGCCATATGGCTGCGTATTAAATACTCAAGTGAAGGAATTACATAAATTTCTCGTTAAAGTTGCTCACTGATCAAATTAGCTTTCCTGAACATTCCAAGTTCTAATATCGATCGACAACTTTTGAAATAATTTTACAAACGAGCTTAAAACATGTCACGTTAAGTATATTATTGACAATCTGTTAAAGAGAGAGAGAGAGAGAGAGAGAGAGAGAGAGAGAGAGAGAGAGAGGCAATTCTTCACAGCTTATTATACCTTCGGTATAATAGCTAGTCGTCCCGTTTCCTGAGTTCTCCGAAGGAGCGCCGCTGGCACGCGCGATTCCGCGGCGAAAATTTCTCACCGTGGCCTGCACCAGCCAGCAGCGGCAGGAAGAGACACCTGGAAAACAGCGAGTGCCGCTTCGCCGACGAGGTACGCCGGCCGCGGAGGAAGTGACTTCCTGCGAATCGCGAAGCCGAGCGACAGAAATTTCGCCTGTTATTATCCCCCGATCGTGGCGTGACGCGGCCTTCGGAAAATACGCGCGCTCACACACGTGAGAGAGGTGGGAGAGGCCCGAAGAGACGAACCGCAGGCTGGCCTTGCGGAAAGAAACAAAGTGGAAAGAGGCTGAAAGGCGTCGTCTGTCGTCTCTCGCGTCCCGCCGTTCGCTCGTCTGATTGCACGTTGCGAGCTCACCGAGACGCTACGCCTTTTTATTGTCGCGTTTCATATTTCTCACACACACCGAGTCTAGTTATACACCTTCCACCGTCTTTCCGTTGCTCAGCGAGATTCCGCGAATGGCGGGGTTGTCACTTGTCAGCGAGGATTTACATTATCACGCGTCTAGTTATTGAAATGTCGATCGTATAATTGTAAATAATAAAACGCAACATTTTTTTCTAACGCTGAAATCGAGTATTATTTGAGAAAGGCAGTTATTATTCGTTAAAAATACAGTATCCACGTGAACCAATACCGGAGTTTCTACAACGTATATGCGCTTTTTAAGTCTTATCACTTCCGCTCCGAAACCAATTTCTAAATGAACGTTTTACACCGGAATGTTTATTCCGATCCCGAGTCGTACTCCCAGGATGGCTCGTTGCAATATCCAGGAAATCCTTTGCGCGCTCATCCATCGGATGGATCCCTCCCTGCTTCCGGCGAGCCGCTGACAAATGGATCGGCTATTTCCTCGAAGGGAGAGACCCACGATTAGCAGCGAGCGTCGACAGAAAATTAAATAATGCCAATAACCATTGAAATAGCCAGCGAGTCCCGATATCAATCTATTCCCATGAAGAAGTTGAACGACAGTTGCTCGTCATACTGGACCGAGAGATTTAAGTGCGACGGAAATTAACGAAAAGCAAGGAAAATTGAATCATTAAAGTATAACAAAATTATGTAATATGATCCCAACGGAAGTATTTCACAGAATGCCTCGATTTATTTCCTAACAATTCAAAGTGTAACTTAAAAAAAAAAAAACGGACCTCCTATATAAGTGCATGCACAAAAATAGAATACGTATTTTTATGCATTCACATAGGCTATTTCTTTCCCACGTGACGTATTAATGCTTTCGGTAAAATTCATCTGGCAGCAACCCTTCCCATTCTTCTGTCCACGTCCGACCGCACCCCGTCGAAAACTTATCGCGGCCGGTGTCCACGATTCGCACGGTCGCGGCCATACTCCTACCTCTTTCTCTCTCTCTTTCTCATTTTCTCTTTTTCTCCCCCACTCCCCCTGTTTTTATTTAATGCATAAAAGCAGGAAATTTCTTGCCCGTGCTCCTTTCCGGCCGAGTGAGTGCGGTCATGCCCGGACCGATAAATCACCGAAAAACGGCGATTTCCGCGAAAGGGGAAAATACGTCGCCAACGGTGCCATCGGCAACAGCAACAGCGTTGCTAGTGACGAGAACATATTATGGGCCGACGAGAGGTGTGCAGGGTGTGCTGTGTGTTTGACCAGTGGTCCCGCAGGATCGTTTGTCCGCGTACGGTGTGGAAAAGCGTCCGCGTACGCATACTGGCACTCACATTCCTATTGACGGGCACACGTGCGCGCGTGTCGGTGTGTCTCGTGGGTGGTAGAAGGAGACGAGGGTGGTTGGAGGACCTTTATAGATTTGTAGACGAGACCATGGTCATTCGACACTGCGTTTGACCACACCCTCGATTGTGCCAAGATTTATGGGTGCCCCCCGCTGCCTCCCGCCCCCGCTCGCGCGAGCTTCCCTTCGCCCCTTCGCTCATCGGTCGCCTTGTTACCAATTCCGATCGGCAGTTTGGCTTGTAACTACCGGATCGGTCGTTGCTGCAATGTCGGTGCAACGTTCGGTTCTGTTCAACGACGGGATTAGCGACTTAGGCACACGGACAGCGTGCGTATATATGCAATTTATGATAGAGAAACAGTCAGTTAGAATATAGTACCAGAAACACATAAGATTTAATACGCTTGACTTCATTGTATTCGAAAAAATAAAAAAAATAAATTCAAATGTAAGTTAACTTAACATACGTATCTACAAAATTGCGTAAATTTCTATTTAAAAAAAATTCTGTTTATGCCTTAGCTTTCAAAATCACGTTCATTCTATCACATCTGTGTAACGCTCGATGAAGTGTACCGAATCTTGTCGCTTCTCGTATGATGCGCGATAGAGTTTCTAGGCTGCTCTACGAAGGGAGGAAATGTCACGTATGTCAAACGCGTGGAGCCGATATACAAAAGGCACTTCCACATTACGAAATACCGATGCCATCGGGCACAATAAAAAGTGGCGCGACAGCTCGACCAATGTTCCGTTATCCGTGTCGTCGATGCGTGTCGCTGAAAGTGCATATCTATCATTCTGCACCTTATGCACTCTCGGCCTCGCTCCTCCCTTCCGATCCATCCGCTGCGGTTCGATCGCGGGCCGTGCACGCATAACATGTGCCGTCGCGTAGCGTGAATAATAAGACGGCTATGCGCGAGTTATTACGCCTTTCCGGTGCTTATAGGTGTCCATTACGCGACGACAAAGGTGAACGAGTTTGCGGTCTTTTGTTGCCGTGTCTACGTACTCGGCTCCGCTTCCCACAAGGCGGAATCGCTGAAATTTAGCGTTTCCGTTGGTCGCAGAACATCTGCAAGGATCGTTCGTGTGGATATTACTCGCGCTTTACAAAATTTCGAATTCGGTGGCCCCCTGTTTGCTTCAGATTTTGAAAATCTTTCTTCTCAGAGCGAGACCGACGTTTTTAACTTTCACACTGCTTGTTTTCCAAACTAGTATTACGATCTCGATCGCATGGCGACCTTTAATCTGCAAGACCCTACGTATCATGAAGTATGTATGTGTGTGTGTGTGTTGCGTCCAAGGGCGCGTAGACGACTTGTGACATTTTTTCCCCCGCTATTCATTACGGTCCACCATACGTAACGTCATTTGGCTCCCTCGCTTGGCCGCCGCGTGGAAGTCGATCGAGATGTCGATTACGGTAATTAAGCTTATCTATTTTATTGGATGACTAATCGACTCGTCCAATACTCGTCCAATATTGACCACATATGCCAGTCGGTATATATATATATAATTGCAAATATATAACTTTCTTCCAAAAATTTTTTACAATTATCTTATCATTAAAACAAAACTTTTTTTTCCAAAACTATATGTACAAATTCTTCGAGTT
Organism: Temnothorax americanus; assembly: GCF_048541705.1. Classification (NCBI taxonomy): domain Eukaryota; kingdom Metazoa; phylum Arthropoda; class Insecta; order Hymenoptera; family Formicidae; genus Temnothorax; species Temnothorax americanus. Next base: position 8,145,640 of record NW_027509338.1, on the reverse strand, counting down.
TTTAACGTATTATAAAAGCCACGATGAAAATTATATTATTTTACTAACGAAGTTTTTTGCTCGGTTTTTTAAAAACCCAGAGAAGTATAGCGCGTAGAAAACATTGTTGCACGCAAAAAGAAGCAAATTGGATTACGCGCGCGCTTCATTAGGTATCCAAATTATTGTAGTAGCATGACGCATCAACTTTTTCCCGTCGTTGCAGCATTCTCCCGCGTTTATGTCTTTTTTTTCGCCCGCCATTTCCTCGTTCAACTTTTCTCGTCGGTCCTTATCGACCCTTGACCTCCCGCTCGATCCTGCAATTAATCTGGAATTGGATAGGACACCCGCTCGCGCACCCCGTAGTCTTTTTGCCACTCCGTTTGAGTGTAACATTCGATGCTCTAAGTAAAGCATATCAAGGGACAAGAACGTAGCGACTTTAGGAAGTGGAAGATGGACCGAGAGGATAGAATCGCTCCAATTTTCTCACAGAAACATAGAGAGAAAAGTAGAATTTTCTCGAGCAAGATTATGTTTGCTGTGTGAAGCCAATATGTTGTTCTTATTGTAGTAAAAAAATGAAAAAGACGAGCGCTCTTATGGTGCTCTTTAAAGCTTTGATGTTGTATGGATGACGCGTTAGATTAACGCTTATGCGAAAAGTATGAAATGAGTCAGAACGGGGAATTTGAAAGTTCATAGTATATTCCTCTAGTCTTTCATCGTACTCACTTAAATTTAAAGGCGGCAGTAGTCGAGAACAGAATACTTTTCAAACGACGTAGGCAACCCTAACTTAGCCAAACTATGGTAGTACGCGGCATCCTAAACGAGGCACGTCGAAAGGACAAAGTCACGGAAAGGAAGAAGGAGACAGATCGACAGGAAGAGAGACGAGAAATGAGAGAGAAAGAGAGAGAGAGAGAGAAAAGAAAAAGTAGGGAGAAAAGGACACAGAAATAGTCCCAATTCTCTCATGGAAGCAGGGGGTGCCGAAGTTCATTCGAGTGAGAACACGGTGATCACACAGGACATTGAGCAACGCGACGCCGACTGCGCCAAATTATAACTTATTTTATGACTTTTTTGCATCGGCCATTTAACCTGCCGGCGAGGGAAGGACGCAGGGGAAGTCGAGGGAAAGTCAGCAACGATCCCCGGCGAGAAATACGGAAATGAAATCACACCCTAATAACTTCCACTTCTGGGAGTCTCACTGTACGCAAGCCCCCCCGTCGGGGGATGGGTCAGTTCGCGGCAGTTTGTATTTGCATCGCAAAGTATTGCTATCCAATTGAAAGGATTCTGCATATAATAAAAGTTGAATGTATAGAAATATAAAAGAAAATGTAAACACTTGTTAATTATTAGCATCACGATTTAAGGGGTCATTCCACTTTGACGGCCCAAAAATTATAGGTTATTTTTAACAATTTTTTTTCACAGTAAATACACCATGTAATGAAATAAATCTTTTTGGAATTTATTAGGACACTCTTAAATAACACCAAAAAATTGTCATAATTTAAAAAATTTGTTACTTTTTTACAGCGTCAAAAAAAAGATGCAAGTCCGCTGCGTTGATCAGTTTTTTCATTCAGGCTTACCTGAAACAAAAAGTCAAAAAGATTCTTAATCTGTATGAGTGTCGCTATGTCCCGAACTAAAATCAGGTCAAAATGTTTATTTTATCTTACTTTTTACATTAAAAAATACCCCCCAAAAAGGTGATTTTTTTCACACTTTTCTTCAAACCGGCACCATTTTTTTACTTTTAAACAAAAATTATTAATTGAGGTTCGGGACATAGCGACACTCATATAAATTAAGAATCTTTTTGACTTTTTGTATCAGGTAAGCCTGAATGAAAAAACTGATCAACGTAGCGGACTTGCATCTTTTTTGACACACCATTTTAACGCTGTAAAAACGATAAAGTAAAAAATTTTTTAAATTATGACAAAAATTTTTTGGTGTTAAAGAGTGCCCTAATAAATCCCAAAAAGATTCATTTCATTATATGTTGTATTTACTGTAAAAAAGATTGTTAAAAATAGCCTAGTTTTTGGGCCGTCAAAGTGAAATGACCCCTTAAAACGAAATAAATATTAATAAAAAGATAAGTAAGAAAGCCCATACGAAGTACGTTTCTCTTGCGAATAAATTTAAGAATCGAGCCTCTGATATATTTCACGATTGCTGAACTTGCGTTAACTATCAACGAGTGGCTAATGATAGCGAAATTCGCGAATTTCAGTAAAGGCAAAAAGAGAAAGTGTAAAAAATTAACAGCGGCCGGCACGTGAACGGGCGAGCAACGATCGCGTGTTGATATGACGCACGAAGCGAGCGAGAAAGTGTGCCTTTTCGTCGCGCTTTTATTTCTCGTTAGTGTTGGCACACGCATACGCTGTACGTTTGCGACAGCGCGAACGTATATCAGAGAGGAGGATAGCGTAACGACCGGAATGGGATATATAACTACCAGCGACCGACAAAAAGTCCGCAAGTTCGCCTGACTTTACGTAAGGGGCGACAGGGCATCGTATTCTCTGTTTTCAGTTACAGTCCTTAATATATTTTAGTTCTTAGTTGTAGCCGCAGTAAGGAACATTAATTTAGTTATTGCCTACGCGATTCTGGAGGAAAAGTTATTCCGTTGCTCCACTTAACCGCGACATTTTATTGCCTCGCGATAAGTCGCAACATCCATGAACGCATGTTTTGACATCCTCACCCCGCGCCGCGAAGTGATACCACTGCGAGTTCATGTTTCTTGCTGATCTCTGAAATTCGAGTGTCGCGAAACAAGGCCCCACGCTGCGTGGCGCGTCGCGTTTTATGGCCTTTTCGTCGTAGAAACTAAACTTATTACGCCGCGGGGGTCGCGCCGTATCGCCGCGTCCGCATCATTCACTCGCTGCGTGCGCGAGGGGGCGGCTTTTTTATTAAATCACACATCTCGCGTGCTCGTCGTCGCCCGATTAATTTGCCGTGACGCTTTCTTTTGTGGCGCCGAGCCAAGCCGTGAGACAGAGAAGGAGAGAGAAGGAGAGAGACGCCTGCACGGGCTATCCATATTTCATGCCGACGGAGAGACGCATCCCCGCACGCGCGACGGGACCCTTTCTATTTTCACGTTCGCCCCGCGAGTGACGGATGTTACACGCGTTCGACGTAGACGGAAGCATCTGAGGCCGGAGACGTGTGTTTGAACCTGAACGTCGAGTGTCTGAGAATTTGTTGCCTCAAAGTGACAGTCGGAAAATATTTATATTAACCGCGAATGTGTGTGCCGAACTGGGACAACGAGTATTCCATTTTCGCCTATAAAAGATACCTCGATACGTTATCAGATGGAGAGACAGACGTTTGTTACCGACTCTCGAAAATGCTGTTAAACAGATCTTAAAACAACATTGAGTTTAAATAAGATACCAATTTAATTGAACGAGATATTTTTGTTCTAAATTGATTTACACACAAAAGAATAACAAGGAATAATTTATATATACAGAGCGGAGCAGATAACAGCAAATTGCGTCGAAGAGATGATTCCGTGGCAGTAAAGAAAAGTACGAACAAAACGACAATTTCAATTTATTACGGAAATTGAAATGTCTTTTTTTTGTGTCGTATAAATCCGCGCCAGAAATAATACTATTTGCTGATTCTGTTAAGTAATTATTTTTCTTTGCCCCGTCTATCGTTTATTGTATATCCGACGGTAACAGGGTGATTGTTGATCGTCTCGAACGTCTCGGCAAAGGGATAGAAGCGAGGGGTGGGAGAAGGAGGGGAGGGGTGGCTCGGCGACGATAGCACAGAAGCGGAAGAGGGCGAAGGAATTCTAGAATCCTGCAAGGGACGGCTAATTCCACCGTGATCACATCTGATCGATGTCCCTCGCTTGCCCTCGTTGAAAAATTATTGTCCTTCGCGGTTCGTCAAACCTAACTTTTATGCGATGCCTTCTGACAATATCACATATAACCTTAAATTTTTCAAAAGAAATTTTCGTTCGTAATTAAATATCGTTCATTGGCTTTGTGTTCAAGAAAATATTTCTTCACATGTATATATAACAGAAGCGAAAACGTATCATGTTTATCATTACAATTACAATTAAAGGATAAAAGCTTCATCGTATTAGTAAATTAAATTAAATCTTTTAAAAGTCAGATAATTTTCCTGAAAATGATTTCTATTCATAGATTTATTCGAATTTTCAACAAACACCACGGTAGGTTAGGCTTGCAATAAAATCTCGGGGCAATAAAAAAAATGTCCGAACTTTTGAAGCCACCTTTGGATGATTCGAGTATCTGCGGAATCGCCGTCCCCGGCGCTTCGGACAAAATATCCTCGCCGTTCCCGCGCGAGCGGACAGTTTCGTCGTCGCCGTGCCCCAGCCAGCATGATTCTTTTATTTTAGTTTCGGTCTTGTTTCTGGACACGGGCGTACTCAATTTGACCCTCCATCTCCGCTGCTCTCCTAGCGTCTATTTTCACCCGTTTCATACGGTGGACGAGGCAAGAAGACGAGGAAGGAGAAATAACGAAAGAGAGTGCTCTCGGCGGAGGGTCTCGGCGGGGCCAGACAGAGGGTGGACAGAGAAACGGCTAGAGCACGAGCGAAGTAGGGAAAGTGGAAGAGTTACTACTCTAGGAGTGGACGAGGCGGTCGCATATGGCTAGCGATGGGCACGATACCCTCGCGCAACATACAAAGAAAAAAACACTGCTATATTATCCACATTATACCACGATATCTCAAAAAAAGTCTTGCCGATAAGCAAATCTCGAATCATGATATGTAATACATTTCTGTCATTCGATTATGTTAAAGAAAAATATTTGTATGGTCAAAGATACTATTTATAGGGACAAGACTATGACGGAATTATGGAAATGCAACGGATCAACCCTCGTAACAATGGTACAAAAGTATACAAGTTCTGATCGGATGAGGGACATCGGTTTCTCCCCATCGCTACACGTGATTCGTCCATCCCCGCGCGGAAAACGAGGGATTGCAGAAGTTTGGTGTTCGTCCAAGAGATGACTATCCTAACTCTCTTCGGGCAACTCCTTCTTATCTTATCGCGCCGCTGATAGATAAGCGCACGCCGATAAAGCTCGGCGAAGAAATGACGGCGCGATTCGCGTGGCTGCACCAGCCACTCCTTTAATTAAGTTCGGACAGCCGTTTATTCGGTTTATTGTCTTGTTTGCCGTACCCTCGGGACGTTCGCTCCGCGATTACACGCGTCCGTGTCAGCGGATGCAGCGTCATCGCGACAGAAGACGCGTTGTCGACGCTCGCGCACTTCGACAACACGCTTCTCAAAACGCGGATTTATTTTCGTGACTCTTAACCGAGAGATTCAAGATACTCGAAGAAGCTGATTTTAGCAAGAAGGACGAAAACGATACTAAACCTAAGGCTGAGAAATTATCTTTCATAAAAAAAGTAAATACGCTGAAAACGCGGAATTTTCAGATCTCATATATTCGTTAGTGATCAATGCAATAATTTCTCAGGCAGTTACTTCCCGAATAAAGAGTGTATCTTTTGTATATATATAAACGGATGTCGTAAATAAACATTAGTTTAACGTTAAAAATTAGAGTTTACAGACTCTCTTGATATTACGGCAGTTCTGTCGTCCGCGCCGACTGTGACGGATTTCTTTCACAAATTTGAGCTGGCGCTATAGCGAGGACAAATTATGCGCATTACGAAAAGTGTCCCCGAAAGAACGACGCGGAGGGCGCGGCGACGGGCACGGGGGATGAAACGTCGGCGCGGGAGCCGCGCCGCGGATGAGAGATGGGCCCATTGTGCCATCGTAAATACAGGGAAGCGGCCCGTCCCGAAATAAGGGCATATTTCAGCTTCTGTCCGGCAATCACCGCTGCTCCGCGGCTTCACGGTCGTGCAGCTACGAATATGGGCGCGGTAGCGAGAACGGCGCGGCGGACGGGAAGAAGGCAAGGGGGGGAGAACGATAGGAAGGACGGGTCTGAGCGAAAAGGAGCGAGCGGGTGAACGAGCGGGGGATCCCGGGGAGGAAAGAGATCCCATTTCGTATTCCTCGGGCATCCCTCTTGATCTCCCCGCATTTTTATTGCACTTGCCGCCGGTTAAGAATATGTTTTATTTATATTTCATATTTTCCCTTTCTTTTTCTCTTTCTCTCTTTCTCTTTTTTTTTCTCTATGCTGTGCTTCGTAATCCGCGGTCAGAGACGGACGCGATCCACCGTCGTGGATTCTCACACAGGAGGGTGACCACGAAATATGAAGTCGAGAGATACGGGATTCCCCGCGCGGAGGAGAAACCCGGACACTGTGCGTATACTCGCCGTATAGTTTCCCCTAACACCCCTATTTTCGAGAGGGGACCGGGAGTCGCCTTTAGCCGGGTGAAAATATTTTGGCAATGTTTCCGCGAAGAGTATTTATGTTCGTCTCGGTTCCATTCCTTCGCGTGGCTTTATTGAAATGCCGCATTAATGAAATTGCGTGCGTTGTCCTTACAATGTGTATGTAAATAAGCTGTGATTTTTTTTTAGATATACATATCTTATTCTTTATAAATTTCGAGAATCGTGGATAAATTATGGAAAAAAGGGAGAGTACGTGCAACAAATAAAAAGATTATACAATTAACAATTTATTTTTTCAAATTCATAATCCAATACGAGGGGGAAAAAATTAAGACGGGCGCGAGGAAGGTATTCAAGAGAGAATCGATCGACCTCGCTTTTAGCGCCCAAATTTAATTCAGCGTCGTTTGATTGAGACGAAGGGTGTTACACGCAATTTGCCGCGTTTCGCCATAATAACTCGGCGAACCCTTCGTCGTGTTTTATGGGTATCACCCTGAGTAAGTATGCATAACTCACGGTCCAGCGAGTAAACTTCCGCGAGCGGCGCGAACCTTTCTCGACTACGAAATTCGTTAGGATGACAAAACGCGATACTCCGGGTGTAACAACGTTGTCGACGACTTACATATATCGCGCTGTTACCGAGTTACGTTTACTTCGTTCACGGAACGTGAGAAAAGTGTCCCGAGGCATCTCGCACACCGTCGTTAACGGCGGAGAAAACTCCGCCGAGAGGAGATGCAGCATCCTCGGCGAATATGTCCGTCATCCTACGCCGGCGCGACCGTTAAGATCTCCATCGTAACCGTGTGAAAGTGCAAGAAGCCGGTGGGACTGTTTGGTACGGCACGTGAGCTGAAAGTGAGGTACGAACGAGCAATTTCATGTCTGGCGCGCATACGTGACGGGGCCCCCCTTTGATACCCGGTTCACGCTCCCGATACGCGCGCGCTCGCCCGCGCCAGCACGCCGCGCCGCGCACAAGCCCGCGTGTGCGTGAGCGGCGCGCGTGGGAATTTTGGATTACGATTTGACAAGGATTCACGACGGCGAAGTCGGAGCTACTCCGAGGGCATGGCAGCGAGAGCCTTCTGTATTCTGCGCGCGCGGCGGCCTGCCGTGAGTTTTGATTCCGGTCGACGTCGCCGGCTTTGACTTTGACTAGGCGCCGGCTCTCGAAACCCGAGAGACATGTAAATCGGAAGTTTAATGCTTCTGATGAGAAATCCCGCCTCGAATTGTCTCCTCGGATTTTCGAACTAATAATTATCTGGAAGAACTCGGCTTTTCCCCGTTATTCTCGTACAAATGTGAAGTTTCACGCGCGATATACATATTTATGATAATTTAGAGTAATACGACATATAGGATATACATATAGGACAAAAGTTAATAACATACGTATAGAGCACAAGTTCGAAGTATCAAAGCACATTTAGATACACAGTTTAAACGCACCATGCATACGGCGAACGTATATAGAGCCTGATGCACGAGTATGATATGCCTCGTCTCTTTCTTACAGTGATTGGCGATTGTACATACGTTGTACTCACCTCGTTGCACCCCGCCATTCGGCTCCCAGCTTTTCCGCGCAGTTTCCGCGACCGTGCGTCCACTGCAGATCCCGAGAACCATCAGATGCATAAGACACTCGTGGGAGCACACGACACTTAGCGAACGCAAGCTCGATGAATTTCGAAAGGCGTAAATAAATGCAAATTCCGCGACCACCCGTTGCCGTCAATATCGCGGACTGAAAATATTTACGATAACATATAGAGTACAGCGTAACATAAACACGATTATAGAACGTATGATCGATAGAGCCTGCGTGCATGTGATATATGCCTCGTTTCTTTCTTACAATGATTGACGATTGTATGTATATATACTCACCTCGTTGCACACCGTACGTCATTCCGCTCTCGGCTTTTCCGCGCAGCTTCCGCGACCGTGCGTCCACTGATCCCGAGAACTTAAGATGCATAAAACACCCGCGACGCAAACGCGACGAATTCCGAGAGGCGTAAATAGACAAAATCCCGCTTCTCCGCGCGCGACCACCCGCTACGGCCATTATCGCGGAACGCAAAGTATATTCGCAGCAGCGTCCGTGCCCTTGCAGTTTAGGACCCCGGAAAGTTCGGTCAGTTTTGCAACAGCGTCCGTGCTTTAACTGTTTAGGACCCCGGAAAGTTGGTCAGTTTTGTAAGCCGCGCGCGCGAATGGAACGAAAACTTTTCGACGAGGCGACACGTCGTGCGCAACAAGCGCATCGCAAATATTATTGAAGCGTTGTCTGATGCTGATTAAACATTTTTGTACGACGTCGAGTAAATATTTATAAAATGACGCGCGCGACGGGCGCGCGCCTTTGGACGCGCGTTTGAACGAATCACGTGACCCTGTCGTCCGCGCCGGGAGCCGGGACCCGAGATTGTTTTGATCGTTTATTCGCGATGAGATTGCTTTGACAGGTCGAAACGTTCGCGCGAGTAGTTACCGTACGGTGAGCAGGTAGATACGAATGGTAGTAAAAGAAGATTCCGTAGTCCATTTTGGAGAGGAAGAGGGGGTGAGCCCGGTGAGCTAGTACGAGGTTAGGACAGAGCAACCGGCGGGAAGGTCAGGGAAGAAGGTGTCGCATGTGTACATCCAGCGAGGCTGTTTACGTTGCACAGGTGTCGAGTAATGATCGCGATCTGCGTTATCTTTGCTGCGATAGGATTATTTGTATGCGCGCTGCTTAAAGCCAGACTCGACGAGTGGCTCGAAGATTCAAGGTACCAACGTGTCACGAGCGTTTTGTAGGTTAGCTTTGCGATCCAAGCGTGGCGACGTGAACCTGCCTTGACAGAGAGCAACGCCTACCTTAATTCTCCAAGCTATTCGTTGATCTCAGCTTTGAGTTCCGTCGCAGAGATTTAACGTTTCGAAAGCTTTCCGTATTGCTAGATATTATGCTTCAAAGTTTCACGTGTTTATTCATTGTCTTTGTATTCTTTTAGCATGAGGAGGTTGTCTTTGAAGCGAAGCGGCTACTGCAACCAAGCACACGGCACGCTTGACGATCCGGTAGAAATATCGGATGACGAAGGCTTCGATTCGCTGAATATAGAGGAAAATACAAAGGCGTGCATGAATGTAACAAGTCGTGAAGCAGCTAACGTTTCGAATAGTGTGATAGATGCTTCCAAATGTAATTCAAAGCATGATATATCAGACGATTTAGGTGGTGAGGAAGATGTTACGATGGCTAATGCTGTTTCCGACAATATTCTTAAAAGCCAGTCAATGTTTAATTGGAATAAGTCAATCTTCGCTACTGATATACGACATCAAAATGTATTTCCTGAGAGCAGTGGCACGAGAAACGCGATGCCTGTAGAGATACCTAACAAGAGACAAAAACCAATGGAAGATTTAAAAAGCTTTGACGACTCAAGCTGTAGTGAAGATGAGATCGTATACTTGAGCTCTAAGAAAGATGATTCACCGCCTCAAGTTAGAATACAGCATGAAAGAATGATAGCTGGAGTCAAAGTTAAGTTTCCTGTCAAACCATATCCATGTCAGATGGCAGTAATGAATAGTGTAAGTACTATGATTGTGTGATTAAATCAATGTCGTTGCTCTTTCATCATAGTTTTATTACGTTATTAATTATGTTGAAAATTATGTCTGCAGCTCATTGTAGGATGTACTAAGGAGGAGAATTGTCTCTTGGAAAGCCCTACTGGCAGTGGTAAGACTCTGGCGCTTCTCTGTGGAGCTCTGGCATGGCAAGAGCAGTTTAGTGGTGAGTGTTTATAACACGTTTGTTGTTACGCGCATATTAAATGCGTAACAATTTAAGTTGCAATAATGGTTAGTTAAATGTGTAACTATTTTCGACGATTATCTAATCTTTTCAACGATTATTGCGTTTCATGATTAAACGATTATAAAATCCGGAATTCTCAATTGGTTCACGCATCAAATTATGTTAAAAATCCGCGTGTACGCTTTCGAGAGTTGAATAATGCGTGTTCTCGCGCGATTCGTCATACGATATTCATTAATTTCCTACCGATCGTGTTCGCGCAGCGTTTTTCGCAACCGCGATTATGTCTGTCCTTAAGATTTATTTAGTAGAGTTTCGCGAAAATCTCGTTTTGTCGTCGTGCGACGTCTCGTGATGGCTGGTCGTTAACGTCAACCGTTCCAGCGACTTTTGTCTCGCTATAACACACGCACGCACGCCCGCAATTACTCTCGTTGGATTTTTAACTGTCGTGCGAATTTTGGAAATTAGAGAGATCGAGCCGTCACCCATCGCGCTTGTCTCTCCTTCGTCTCGCGGTAGAGCCTCGGTCTTATTAAAGTTTTCCAAAGTTTCGTCGACGTTTTACTTATCTCGTCAGACTTTAAAAAGTTTTCCGGATAATTTCTCAACGCGTGTCACGCATTTCTCGACGCGACGTCATGCAATTTGTCGCTTTCGACGGATCGTCAGCTCGTTAATTTTTATTTCATATCAATATAATTATTACAACTTTTTTTTTTAATGTATAAAGAATCGATTTTTTTTTTAAATTCTATGTACTTTATAAATAAATTTGCGTGCAGGCATGACATGTATCGAAAGAACATTCTTGCTTTAAACGGCAGATTTATCCATCGACATTTAACTCGTTAATACGGGTCGAAATTAAATATTGCTTTGCAAACGTTAATTTATGTGATTTTTTTTTTTCAACGAAAGGACATAAAAATCAATCGCGGATCGTAAATATTGCGCGATCAATTCTCACGTATAAACGCCGCGTTGCGCCGAATGGGCGAGCATATCTAACTGCAGGTGAAAAGGAGACGCGGACTCTCGTTTCCTCGCCGAGAAAGCCACTCCGATCGTTAGCGGTTTCTTGGCTATATGATATTAATTTAAATTACTCAACCGTTTATGTGCGCCGGCCGGTAATAAGTTTGACGATCACGGAGTCGCCAGTAATTTCGAGCCCTGCACGCGTGCATGCAGCTAATTGTTCGCGATCCGTGCAATTTCTAAACAATTAGATTTGCCTTCGCCAATGCGCGGTGTCCCGTACCGTCCTCGGTCGTACCAGCCTACGAAAAACAGCGGGATGGCTGGGCCATAATCACATTTCGTTAGTATAATGCGACGAGAATGTAATTTCGTTCAATGTCGAGCGTCCAACCGCCGTTTTCATATACATATTATTTATCTGTAGCGATATAAGATACACATCAGTATTCTATCTGTAGCGATAAGATATTGGCATCTATACGTTCTTAACAAATGCTGCCAATGATACGATCTGCACAGCATTGTACACGTAATTCTATAACATTATAATGTTTTTTTTTGTAAAAAATTGTCTGACGTGGCGAAAGTGACATCGTAGTTTCATTCAACTTTTGATATTAATTATTATGTACGTTACTTGAGGTTGACGGTCCTCGTTTGACACGATTCAACGAAATCGTTTACTGTTTCGCTGAGGCGCTAGTTTTCTTGATCTTAAGATTGTCTTATCTAGAGTCAATCGTTGTTCGCAATGCAAGATCTATTACCTATTAACGATCGATGACACTGCCTATCTCGTCAGAAAGTTTGACGACGAAGACACATTTTCGGGGCTATAGTTTATAGTCTTCGGAGTTTTCTCTGAGAAAGCAACTAAATTAACCAGAATCGTCCATAAACTCAATGGTTCGTACAACGCTTAATGTGACATATTGTTCCTCATGGCGAATGTCAACCGATCGAAGGACAATTGCGATTTGTGAAGTAAAATCTACTTTTCAAATTTAAATAACTTATTCGTTTATTTTTGGATTGAGATGATATTTTTCTGATTTGATTTTAACGAAACATTCTTTGTCTTCGTATTACGCGATTGGATTCTCTGAAAGATATGTTAAATTTACCTATATATTCTGATGCCGAACTATCGTTTTGAGTAATTATAACATCGCATCGGCCGAAGTGCGTATCGCGACAATGATGCTGGAACGTCGCGAAATATTCGACGATTGCGTGCCATTTCGAGCTGCACGAACGGCGTATTAAATGTTCTGCGATGTTAACGTCAAATTTGCGTGAGTAATGTCAGGTCCGCGAGAACGACATAAAGATGGACAGGACGTCTCCAGGAATACACCGGAAGGCCAGCACGAACCGTCGTCGCCTTCCGGAATTATGCGGACGCGTCCCCTCCCGAGTCTCATTCTCCGTGACATATCGCGTCACAAATCGAAAATTACTAAGCACGCGAACGTTCTTTTTTTTTCGTTCTTACGAAGAAACGAATCAAAGCAGTTCCAGTATTCAAGATTCCCTCGTTGAATATATCATCACTTTTTAATGTCATTGAACAACGTTACGTATTATGCAGTGCAATAGCGACGTAGAATTGAAATTGACTTATTTTACTATGATAAGTAGCAAATAGATATAAATATACATATATGATTAATTGCCGACAGAAAGAACAAAGTAGAAAGTATAAGTTTCTACTTTATTTTGTGTGCCCTTGTTATTTTTTACTTACTTTTTTTACAAGGTTATAAGAATTTAAATCCATAATTTCTATATTTTTAAAAGGCCACGTTTGAGCAAAAGAATCGCACTTATACACGTTACGCTAAATGAAATATGTTCTTGACGAAATATCAAGGCAATTATCTGTTATTTACGATCCGTTCTTCGATGCGCATCCCTAATTAGGCAAATCAGGATGGAACGACTCGATGGGAATTAGTCATGATACCCCCGATTTTCGTATGTGTGTAGCCAGGGATATACGTGCGTAGGTGTGCCGCTTTGCACGACATCCTGCTTTTCCCAGTTATAATTTGCTTTATGCTTTAAACCTGGCGCTGTCACGCTCTGCCGGAGGTCGAGTGGTACTGCTAGCCGCCAAACTGTAAACTTAGCTCGTTGGAGAGCCGCATAAATTAGGTCCTCGAAAGGGAATAGAGAATTTTCTAGCGTCGCGGTTTAATCGATACCGCCGTTGCCCCGTCGACTCACCGTCGAGACTTGTTACGACATTTAGCTCGCTTTCAAAAAATGCAATTAATCCACTTGACGTAAGCAAAATCGTATAAACCGCGGCGTGACAGTGAAATATTTCATTTCTAAGCTTGGGAAAAGGGACAATCGCGTACACGGATCTCAGATGTATTCCACTGCAAGAGAGAGAGGTGTTGATAGAAGGAAAATGCGAAACTTGAGGAGTCGGCCCGCCGCAGCCACTTTGTTTGGTGAGCCGCATGCGACTCGTAAGCCGCATGTTTTACGTGCCAGCCATAGCGCCCGATTAGCTTGACGTAACATTTACCGGAGAATTCGAAAAACTTAAATCGTTCGTAGAACGGAGGGAGCGTGATGCGCCGCGTCGGTAGGGGGGGAGGGACATCGAGAGGGTTGGACGAATAAATTTCGAAAGTTTATCGCGGAATCGCATGCCGGCTAATGTCACTTTATTACCAGTAGAAGACGACGGCGACGTGGAGACAGGCTCGTCTCTGTCCGGGGGACGAGGTTCGGGGAGGAGGGGCCGCGCGCGGGAAGGATAAGTTCGAAATAACCGGCAGCGACGAGACTCATTGTGCGGCAGGAAACTTGGGAAGTTATAATAATTATCGGCGAACGCGGAATTATATATTGTGTCCCCGTGGCAGCATGTCGTCGTTGTCGTCGTCGTCATCGTGTCATCGCCGTCGTCGTCGCCGCGAATTGTCTTTGCGCCTGAGCATGCAACGGAATATGCAGCGCTACATGCCCTGTGACGTCCTGGCATTAATAATGCGCCGGGGATCCGCCTTTTATGCCGAAGGTACCAACCGTGGTACCATCGCCGAGGACTCTTCCCAGAAGGAGCTGGCCGATCGTGCCGTTTCGCTCTTGCACGACCCGCGTTCTCGCGTTCTCTTCTGGGTGGCTTTTAAGGGGAGCAACTGTCGCGAGATTTCGTATCGGTTTGATATAAATTTTGCTTAATTACATAATCACCATAAACACTTAAATTATATTATATATACATTTTACCGTAATCAACAATAACGATAAATGGCCGTAGAAGCAATTTTTATTGCGATCTAAAATTATTTATAGTAAGTCCTTTTTGGGGTGAAACGTAGTGACGCCGCCTCGTATGAGAAGAAAAATTTGAATTTGATTCTGAAATCGAGTGTCGAAACTCCTTACTGCTCCTTACCGTTCATTCTTTTATACGTTTCTTCTCGCGACTCGCGAGATATGCGAGAGAAGAAAAGGGGAATGGAAAGGGAAAGATAGAAACCTGGAACGGTAGTCCTGGAATGGTGCAGGGCTACCCGCAGAGCACGCTACTTGCTGTGGCAGCTTCGCGAGCAAAAGACAAAGGAGGGCCCACGCTTTCATCCGTGCCGACATTAAGGTACCTCTACTGTATATGCCCTTTCGGGACACAATAAGGTCCGCATGCGGGTCCAACGGATCTCACGTCTCCTGTGTACACGTATACCCTTCTCACAATGAGACTCTCTCACTCCCTCCCCTGCCCCCGCGCCTTTTTTTTCTCTCCCTTCGCTGGGAGTCCTTTTCCTTCGAACGGCGGCTATGCACTTCGGCCCCGAATTCCAGGGTAAAGGATTATCGAAGCGCCAACGCGCGCCGCTAAGATACTCGACAAGTCGTAAAACATTCGGCGCGTTATCCGCGAGCGATAATAAACCCGCGGCGTTCGGCGAAATTGATTCCGCGACTAATGAGTCTCGGTTATTTACGAACCATCGCGATGACTGTTCGGTGGAGAAGAACTGGTACGAAAGGATACTGTGTTTTACCCTTCTTTTTTCTGTGAGAAAGAAGTCTGTCGCATCGTTTGATTTCTCGATCAGTGCTTGAAACTTTAAAACTTCAAACAAATTACGAAAAATCCTGACACGATATGAAAGTGTTGTCTCGTATATGTGCACCTAGGATTGACCTCGGAAAAATGTAGCTGCCGAGCGATAATAGGATGTCGGGGAGCCCTCGCGAGAGCGAAAGGTCCGCGGACAGGTCTCGTCGGTTCGGACGGTCCCCGGGTATAAGCGAATAAGATAAGGGACCCCCCGAACGAATACGGCGTGCGCCGCCGCACCGGTTTCTAACCAGTCCTGAACCTCTCTCTCGGGTGGTCCGCGGCATCCCTCTACCCCTCTGCGCTCCTTCTTTTATATTGACCCCCTTTCTTCCTTCTCTTGCGCCGTCTCTTCTGTATCCCGCTTCTGCCGCGGTTCGTTCCGCGACGGCGTTCCCGGTTGCTTCCGGTTACATCTCACGATTCTACGCAGCTGCCGATCGACTTTAGAAAATTGCGCGAATATCATTATCGATCCCAATGATAAAATAGTATCGCAAAATACTTAAATTAGCTACAGAAAATTAATTTAGGAAAAAAGGGGTATAATGTAGATGATATATATATATCATATAATATTTAAATAAATGAAATAAATTACGAAGAAGGTTTAAACAACTTTCGAGTTTAAATTCGGTAGCGATGAGTTCGCGATCGAATAGCCACGATTGCACGGTCGCTTGATCGGCGCGGTCGGTCGATAGAAGCCACGACGATCCACCTCCTTCCGAGAAAGGATCCGCGATTCAAAAAGCGCCGCCCTTATGCGAATTCCAAACGACCCGCGATCTTACATAATTCCACATGCTCGGCAAGACCGCCCGACGTCCTGGAATCGTCCCTTTCAGAATTTCCAGGATTCCGCTAACTATTCCGGATATTCCAACTGCAGAATGGGACAATCTGAGTCTTCTCGGCTTTCAGAATTTCATCCGCTTATTCAATTTTCTGATGTGCAAATCGGACGGGCTGGGAAAAACATTTCTTAATTCGTCTCGTTGGTATATTGCCTTATATTTGTTTTTTTTTCTTTTTTTACGTATTTAATAATAACCTGATTTTTTTTTAAATAGTTCTTGCGATCTATAATTTTCCATGCTTTGGACTCTTAAGGCCTCACTAAGCATGTTACACTTTATTCGTGTATTATTGTTACAAATATTTAACGCAAACCGGATATTTTTTAGACTTTTTTTTAATGTTAACAGATATCGAAAAAACGCGAAATTAAAACTACATTGGTCTCTTAACGCCGAGATAATTTAAAGCGAGCGTGAACTCGCGAAACACGTTCGTTCGACGAATTCGGCCGCGCATTCCCTAATGTAATTCACGTGGAATCGATCGTGTAGAACTTCGGTATGGGCGCTTTTCGTTCGGGCGGAAATGTTTCTCGCAGGTATAAATCGCGGGCGCCGGGCGCCTCCGGGCGTGTCGGGAATCGTCCGCCACCGTTTCGCCAATCGACGCCAACATACTTGTCGTCGTCTCCTAAAATAATGTCTGGTCGATTTAATTTTTTTTTTCGTTTGCAACGCAAACACACGCATACATGTAAGCGATTTGAGTAAAATTAATAAATATTAATAAAATGCAACACAAAAATGATAATTGATCAACCGTGCATTTTGAGTCGACATTAATTCCGTAGAAATTTTATAACGTGTCTCTCTTTGTTATCAGGAAAGAAATCTACTTTATGTTCAGTATTGTATATCGGAATGCTCCATGTTTATTTTATCTGTTTGAGCCTTGTATTAAAATAAGAGCGGACCACTATCGGCAATATATATATACCTACAATTTCGATATCCGACAACATCCATCGCGGGTTCTTTCATTATCGATACTTCCCTCCCCTCGTCGCGTAAACACATATTTACGCGGAAAGAGAGAATGCGGCAGTAGAATGAAATGTAGGGATGAGACATGGAAAGGAAAGTACACTCGCGAGCGCTTAGTTAAGTGCAGAAACTTCTCCCGCGCATTCTGCATCGCCGTGCACTTCTCTAGCCTGGGTATACAAATTTATAGCGTGCATACGCACAATATGCGCGCACACGGCGTTAAACAAAAGCCGCCTGTGTGTGCGCGCGCGCGCGCGCGCGTGTGCCGATCATGAATATGTATGGGTCTTTTTGCGGAAGATACGTGCGTGTCCTTTTTGCCCCCGCGCGAGACTCGTGTGTGCGTGCGAGATCAAAGGATGCCGCCCATCTCCCGTTCTCTCTTCATCCCCTTTTGTCGCACACACACATGCATTTTCCCTCCCTTTTTTCTTTCTCTGGCTCTCTCTCTCTCTCTCTCTCTCTCTCTCTCTCTCTCTCTCTCTCTCTCTCTCTCTCTCTCTCTTACTTCTCTTTATTCCTGCATACGTAGATTGTAGACCGTGTCCTCCGTCTCTCGTACTCCATCGCCTTCTTTCTTCTTTACGGCGACTGTGCGTAACGTTTATCAGCGAATGCGACAGTATAAATCTCCGCCGCTGTATATTGAAACGTATTTTTCGGAATGTTACGCGCGATACGATTCTGCGGTAGAACACCACCGTCCAGTTCGTGAACGTAATGTTAATAAATAAATACTTTCGTATATAGTAAATAAATACGGGGCAAAAAAAAAAACATTTTGTTCAGAAATTTTTTATCTACGTTTTCGGATCTGCTTTACGAGAGGACTGAACTTTTCATCTAAATAGAAATTTCCATGTCGAGTGCAAAGTTGCAAAATTATCGTTCGCGATGTATAGAAATGTTGCGTGCACTTTGTATAATTTTTGCTAAGCTAAATATGCGGAGAGTTACGAACTTCCAGCCGCGCAGGGAATATTTTCGTTCGGCGTTAACCAACATCCGCGCGCTACATGACTCTCGGAAAAATTGAATCAACTAACTCTCAACGTTAATATCGCGGCAATTCCGGTTCGCACGGTCTTCGCTCGCGCGTCGGGGCGATTTTTTTTTTTGTCAACGGCGCGCCAACCGACGCGTAAAATCGCATATGAACGAGGTGAGAGTATTCCCGGCCGAGCGTTTAGGCAAAAAGGTCGGATTTATTGAAGCCTGAAGCGGAAGTCCGAAGGCGGTGTTCGGATCGGCCGCCGCCGCGCCGCGGCTTAAACGAGAGTGCCGAGTACCGAGAAGGCATTCAGCCAATAACGCGCCTACAGCGCAAAGAATTCCTCGTTGCGCGCGCGTCAGCGGGCCGGGAAGGAAGTGAATGCTAATTAATGACTCTTAATTCTCTTAATTGGTCGTTACAAACGCCGCGCCGATCGCGGCGGTCGTCCGCGCGGCGTACAACACTGGGCCCGTAGCTACTTCTCGATTGTTGTAGACTCCCTCGGAATAATCGAGCCTCTGTTTCCCACAGCGGGCGTCTTTGCGAGCATATATTTCTCTCACTCTCTCTTTGCCAAGTAAACTCAACCCATCCGGTATGCGATTAATTGCGAAAAAAAGAGGCGACAATCTCCAATTGGTATATCGGCGAGAAGAGCGATGGACTTCGTGGCTCCATCTGCGAACGAATGCCGGAAATGTCTGTGGCACGAGCTAGCTGAGACGCGAACCCGGCATACCGGGTGGGATGCGAAGAAAGGGGTGGAAAGAGTAACCATATAATAGAAGAAAAATTATTTTTTGTCATTGAAAATTTCTAGATGATATTTATTTATTAATGATTATTGTTGATTTGTTTGTTACATTTTTTATTTTCAGTAAATTACGCAAAAAAATGCGTAACACGTTGACTGCCAAGATTATATTTGGGAAAAGGGTTCCTGACATTAATTTGAGTTATGCATGGTAAATTATTCAAAACCTAAAATAAATTTATATAAAAATAATAAATATCAGTATTAGTAGACGTGTTAATGAATGTGCAATAAGACAATAATGACAATAAATAAGTCCGATAATAAGATAATGGGCCAAATCGCAAGTTAATTGGCAGTCAACGTGTTAATGAAAAGTTAAAAACTCGCAGTTTGTTATTTCTTCTTATCTACAAATTTATTATACAGGGTGTTTCATAAGTGAAAATTCCAGGAAGTGATTCTTTGGATGATTTAAAAAAAAAGTTTCTATGAACATGGGACCGGAAATGCTTTCCTACAGAGTTATAGGCATTCAAAATTGAAGAAAAATAAGTTTTTTTCTTAAGTGATGTCAACAAATCCAGGAAATGATTCCTTGAATAATTTTAAAGAAAAAAGTTTCTATGAACAAGGGTCCGGAAATGCTTCCCTGCAGAGTTATAGGCCTTCAAAGTTAAAGAAAGATAAAACTTTGAAGGGCCATACTCTGCATGAAAGTATTTCCAGACCATGTTCATAGGAATTTTTTCTTTTTTAAATTGTCCAGGGAATCACTTCTTGGAGTTTTCGACATTACTCAGGAAACACCCTGTATACTAAGAAACGCAGTGACGAAGCGAAATCTATTCGTAGTCTCCTTATTAGACAGCATAATGAATATCACTTATGCTTGAATGACAATGCTTCTCTGTTTTCTCTCTTGTATTTATTCTATCTTTACATTTTCTTCCACTTGTCGCAGAATTCATTAACTGCCGCCGCGTCTTTAAACACTTCTGTCGTTCTTCATTATTCATCGGTGATGATATTCATCATCAAAGAGACCTCTTACTCGTCAAAGAGTTTCATTCTGTAATTCTACATATCGAAGCGCAATATTTGCACGCATTTCTATATTGCATGAGGCAAACAGGAATACGTTTTCTTGATTACACTCATGTAAAATCCATTATGGATTAAGTCAGATATTAAGAAACATGAAATGCATGTATAATAATTACAGAATCTTCCTGTGAAATGATATATGTATAATTTAATAATCGCTTTTATTACATAAATTTAATCGTGAACAGTTTTTAGAAAAAACAGATCTTACTTATAACAAATAGGGAAAACTTGTGAAGTTATTCTGAGCAGTTTAAAACATTTAAAATTGAAAAAATTGTCCTTATATATATATTTATATTCAAACCATGCGACGGTCAGAGAAATTTTAAAAAATAGAAAAAGATGAAACAGCAACGACAAGGTCCACATTGCGCGGAGCTCTGATACCAACGGTTCATTCGTTATACGACGGAAACGTTCATAATGTAACGCCGTGGATGGAAACGTAAAGATGAGACAAGGGGCCGAAGTGACTTCTCATCGTGGGCGGGTGTAATGCGACCCTTACTGAAGGAGATATCAGGACGATGACGATGACGACGACGTCGACAATGCGAAATTAAAAATGCGCCTGGAAGCGACCGGGTATATACGAAAGGAGGTGAGAGTGGAATGAAGCGGGCTTGGATTTCCGTGCCCGAGCTTCCATTCGCGGGCCCGCGATATTCTCGACGATGCCGACGAGGAAAACAATGCCGGGAATCTGCGTCAATGTGCTCTTCAGCGGCATTTCATCGACGACGACGACGACGATGACAACGATGAGGACTTCCTTGTGACGCTTATGCTGTTCCCCCTTGTCTGTCGCTTCCCCCCATTAAATTGATACCGTTTACCGCGTTGGCGCATTCATCGAATTCTTATCGAGTCAAATTCTTATCAAATTTTTAATTATTAATTTTTTCATGAAGATGCAAAGGCTGATATGGATTTTAGAAGATTTGAAATAGTTTATTTGAAACATTGATGTCTGATCTATAGATGGAAGTAATTAATTTAATTTACTATATTTTCCGAATAGTTACAAATGTCGCTATTAAAGAAAATATCGTCAGATATACATATGTTTTTAAATACCTAGAGAATTAAAAGTATATAAAATATACTCTTGAAAATGTATGCGCGCGTGAAAAACAAGTTTAATTTCAAGATTTTCGAGCGCGATGATGTTCGTGGGTTAACGATTTCAACAATTACTAGTCAAGACAAGATATAACAAGAATATGATAAATACGATAAAAAACGACCCAATTATGACGATTTTTTTAACGGTTGCTGCTCGGATTATCTTTCCGTCGACTTCGTCGCTTCTCGTCTCCCCTTTTCGCTCTTCGACGGTTCTTCGTTCTCTGACACTTTATGCGCGCATATTCCCTCTCTCCTGCCGCATGGAAATGTAAATCGGGTGTGTACGCATACGCATACGGTGATGCGATTCGTGTGTACCAGACGAAACCGCCCCGCGTCGCGGCTCTAATTAACCGATTCTCATTACGTGGTCGCGTTACACGAAGCTGCGTTTAATGAGACCACCAGTACGTCGTACGGCTTTCCTTCTTCCTCCCTTTCCCCTTCCCCGTTTCCCCTTCCCCTATTTTCATCCCTCTCTGCATCGGCGCATTGCTCTCTATATAGCCTCTCTCTCTCTCTCTCTCTCTCTCTCTCTCTCTCTCTCTCTCTCTTTCTCTCTCTTTCTCTCTCTCTCTTTTTCTCGCGGTCCACATCTCGTCTGGCCGGCGCGCTATGTCGCGATGAGACGATCGGTTTCCGTCGTGGGTGGTGATGGATTTTTTTAAACGAGAGAGGAAGCAGCGGACCAATGCAGGAGAGACACGCGTGCCTCCGCGAGAAGAGAATTTATCGCGAGCACCCGGTATCGATCTCGCGAGACTCGGAACGAGTCTGCTCTATCGAGACGCCAGCCGTATTATGCGCCGTCAATCGTGCAGATCGTAAGTTTTTTACAGGCCGATTTCAACGAATGTTAATACGTGCGATTGCGATCTCTAAATACGAGGGTATGCCGCGATATACAGCGTAATTATGAGCGAGTCTTTTCATTTCGCGCTTAATTTACTGTGCTAAATAATTAACGATGGCTGAATGCAATTGTGAGAGTTCCCAGAACTTTCACTGTCACAACGCGCCGCGTCGTATTTCGCGAAACAGTTTTGCCGCTTTCCCTTTCCGCTTCGCGTTTTATTCCTTCTTCAACTTTATTACTTCCTTCTTCAACTTTTATTCGATAGAGTGGGATCGTGAAGAACGATACGTAAAATTTGCAACCGTGTCTCGCGATGTAGGACACTAACAATCGATCTTGCAATTACCTCATATGACCGCACAGAGTAAAAAAAGTCATTTGTTTGATTTTATGTTTGAATGTTTAAAGTAATACAAGAAATGATCTATACACTGTAATGAGATTTTAATATGTGATAAAATTTATGCGATTTTACCTCGATTTTGAAATTGACAATTGAACATCCGGCGATTTTACTTCGAATTCGAAAATTGACAATGAAACGTCCGGCAGGAAGTAAAGTCACAATAAAAACATCGCGGTAAAGATCGAAATTAATATTTTGTAATTTTGAGATATTTCGATAACGAGTAAATTATCTCTCTATCACGGTATATCGACTGTCCGAATGTCGTGCATTCGACGAACTCCGGAACGTACGTATATCGAGCAACGTAACGCTGGATCGGCGCGCAATCGGCGATCCCGTTCACCGCCGCTCTTCGCCGACCTCCGATGGTGGAGGTCCAGGAAGAGGCTGCGCTCTCCTGACAATCGGTTTCTCGGGGACACGGCATTCGGATTCGACTTCGCGTTCTTTGTCGAGGAAGTAGACGGTCTCCATCGCACACAAAGTGCCCATGTACATTGTGCTCCTAGCCAGGAGGATTCTGAATTCCCATTGGGCGAAAACCGTCACAGGCACCACGCCCATCGGACCTTCTATAGAGGCTCACCTATACCCATGAGTCTTCGAAGAGATTCTCTCTCTCTCTTTCTCTCTCTCTCTCTCTCTCTCTCTCTCTCTCTCTCTCTCTCTCTCTCTCTCTCTCTCTCTCTCTCGTTCTTTCTCTCTGCCTTTCTGTCTTTCTGTTTCTATCTCTCTCTTTCTCTCCCTCTTCCTATCTCCTTCTTCTATCTATCTCTCCCTTTTTCTCTCTTATTCGCTCCATGTCTCTCGCCGTCCCGAAGAGACGAAGCTTCTGTGCGCTTCCGTCGATGTATACACACGTGCGTGTCGACAGAGAAACGCGTCCACGAGAGAGAATTCACGCGCACCACGGATATACATGCACGATTCGCTGCACTTCGACTCTCTTTCTCCTCACCTTTTCGTGCAGTTCGCCCTCCTCATTCGGCTTACATACTTGCTTTTGCCGCTTCACTACGATTCTACGATTTCTTATTCGCTTCTGTTTTCTGAAGGAGAGAAACAAAGATAGACGGAGAGATAGAAATGAAGAAAAAGAGGGAAAGAGAGAGAAGTAAAGTATGAAGGAAGGGGATAGTCCTCGGAAAAGAGGGTGAGTTACTTCTAACAGAGGGTACTACTCGTGTTCGCGCTACCCCCCGAGATAGACGAAGGGAAGACCAAGGAAGAGTCGACAGAGTAGAAAGCACTATTAGCGAGAGCTCTGATCTGCTTGTGCCCGGCAGATTTCTCGAAAACAATTTATTCCTTTGTCGTTTGTAATCCGGGATAAAGAATCTTCTTGAGATAACGAGGTCTCCCGCACGCACGCGCCGCTTATACACGCGCCGTGTAAAACGTGAAATATGCGAGAAACTGAATCATTAAGAATCGGCGGCTTTGAACTCGTTATAGGCCGCGCCGATGAACGCAGATGGGGAGATCAATTGAAATGCTCCTCATCTGAATATTTCGAAAGAATATTCAAGAAAATTAACTTGGAGCTGGGAGAGTACTAATGAAGGTTCATGCTGAGGCGACGAGAAGTTTGCGAATTAAAATGGAGTATAACAAAATTGTTGTATTTATTTAAAGGATGAAGAATTAATTGTTTATATAATGTAAAATCTTGTGTAGTAACAAAAAATATAATGCATAGCGTGAATATATAAAATATTATCTTATAACGAAGTATAGAAATTAGAGAAGAAATAAGAAGATATATCGCAATGAATTTAATTTTTATAGTTTGTGTGAAAATTTGATTTTTTGAAAATGATTAAACGTAGTTTTTAATATTTCGTATCATCTATAATCTAAGAAATTATACTAATTTAAAGGTACGTAACCCGTTTAAATTCTTCGCGTCTGATGATTTTATCATAGAGACAAAATAATTTTGAGAAATTTGATGGATTTTTCGAATAGCCAGGTCCTTTGAGTGTATAAAGCCGGTTCTGTAATACGTCGCAAACGATGGCAATTGCTAGTTGAAAAGTGTTAATTCTGATTGCCGATTGCCAGTTACTGTCGCCAAAAAAGTTAAAAGTTCGCCAATTCCCTTTTGACAACTGCAGTTGACAAGCGCGACGTGGAAATAACACTTTTCAACTAGCAGTTACTATCGTTTGCGACGTATTGTAGAACCGGGTTAAGAGAAAAAATAATAAAACTACTTTCTTCTTGAGACTTTAAATAACCTATTTAATTATGCTTATCACGATTTGCACAGTGATCCGTATTATTTTTTAAGAAAAATTGGTACGTATTTTCAAAGCTGCCGTAATTTGCCGTATCCTAGTCAGAGCCAAGAGTTTGAATGGGAATTGGTCGCGAACTGGGAATTAAAAGTCACCGATTGATAGTTGAGAGTTCGAAAACTGGGATACGTCCTCATATTCAATAAAGTTATCGCATTTGGATGAGAGAATTTCATAATACGTTAATATTCAATGCGCCGTTTCGTGCGCAAGTCGCATCGCAGAGCTCTCTCAATTTACTCCCGCGGGAAAAGTCACGCGCGGATTCATTTCGCCGACTTATTTCCCCGCGGGAGTCGCCTCGGGAAGTAGTCGGTAGTCTACGATCTCGATGGGAAATCTGGGCGTGCAAAAAGTCTCGCGGGGATAGATAGATACACGCGCCGGATCCTACCGCGTATGTGGAGCGCGGCAGAAGGGGGACGGCGTAAATCCGTCGACCGAACCGCCGTGTAATATCGCTTCTAATTCCTTTAATTAAATATACGCGCTGGAGAGAGATAGAGAGTCCAGGCGATCCGGTAGGGCTACACTTCACGAGTCGTAAAATCGTAATGTGGAAACGTTGAGCTCCACGCGTCCCGGAAAGGAAATAATTCAGGCACGTTCGATCGCTCAAAAAGGTCATCAAAATACGACGCGCTGGTATTTGTCAATGTTCTGTCTCTAAAAGAAGTTTTGAAGCAAATCTCAGTTGCGACGTTTTCCTTATCGTTTGAGAAAGTAAAAAGAGGCATTATTAATTTAGAGTTCTTGAGAGAGTAAAGGCTACGTTATTTTTAAAATTCCACCAAGATTAAAAACTTTAACCAATACAATTTATTATTTTATTATTACAGCTTACGATACAAAGACCTTTTTATGAATTTCTACGGAAGCGGATATTCACACAGTATATATTTTTCCGTTTTGTCCATAAAAAACTATCGCGATCTCTGGGACTTTCAAAAAGTGTGTCGTACATACAGATCGAAATCGATTCGATCGAAATCGGATCCCAAGAGAAACAAGCGAACCGGGTGGCCCCTCTCATTTCGGGGACGTTTCTCGCTACTTTTCTACGATTGAATTTCCGATTCACGTAAATCCTATCGCCGTCGTGAGATCTCTCCACCGCCGACAATACGTCGGAATAAAGAAGTCGGTAAGAGGAGCGCTCTCTCTCGCGGTTCGGTTTATCCCCGGTGATCTGGAGCGAAGGATGCTGTGCTTCACGAATTTCACGTTTCGCCCCCTTCTCGCCCCGTAGCTTCCAACTATCTTGTACGCGAAGCAGCCCCCGGGTCAGGTCCTGTTCGAGTGTTTACGCAATAGACGCTTTTGTCCATCGAGCGATGAGCATCATTGTCTGTCCATCTGTCTGTCTGTTTACCGAATAGATATCCGCGAGTGGCAGGATAGAAGACCCTGTCCTCATCCTTTTCTCTCTTCGTCTTTGCCTCGCTCTCCTCTCCCCCTCTCTCTTTCTCTCTTCCCCGTCGGCGGCCTCTCCAAGCTCGAAGATGTACTTTTGTGCCTTTATGAGAGAAGCTCGCCCGAGCCTCGTTCCCTCTTTTGTTCTTTGCCCGTTGCGGAGGTTTTCGTTTCCACGGTAAGGAGAGCGCGAGGAGGGGACGGAGGATCCTGGCAGGATTTTGCAGGACCTTTTCATCTATCTTCCTGATTCTCTCTCCCGCCTCTCCCATTCTCGCGCTTACTCTCCTCCGAAGAGGGTTTTCGATTTCTCGGGATGCAACCTTCGCTCTTGGAGAACTACCGAGACAGGTTACTCTACTGATTCTTTTTAGAAGCGACGAGGACGCGTACAAGCGGACGCCAAAATCGATCTCGAGATCCTGAATGTTGTTGAAGCCGGATCTTGTTTCTAATTGGATGGACGCACGGCTCGTCGAAGGACCCCCGTTGACGGTTGCGAGGACATCGCAAGGCGCGGTCCTCATAGAGTCTGAGTTTGAAGTACAGAAACGTAACGATGAGTGGCCGACTCAGATTCACTCATTACTTCAATTGTTCTTCTCGTGGACATAAAAAGTCTGCTTTTATATTATTCAAGATGATTTGCATGAAATATTATTGATGCGTAAACGTTTTTGCAAGTGTCTAGACCATTATTGTTCGATATTAATATTAATCGTTTATTACTACAAAGAAAGATAATACCTAAAACATCTCCCAGCATTTTATGCATATAGTATATAATTTTACAATTATAATTTATCTTTGGTATTTTGCGGATTATTATTTGCAATCGGGGAAAATAGTTGGATTGTCGATCGCGAAAATGAAAACAATTCACACCGCGGTGTTAACAATGAAAATAAATCGCATGCATTGTTTGTTTGCGAAAACCCAGTTGCCACATTTATCCGTCAACAAATTGTATTTAAACTGTCGACCGCTCGTCACGCTCGCGTCTATATTGCATGCATTTTTTCAACGCAAAGACTAAAATTTGCCTCCATTTCGACAATGGACCGAACGGGGAACCCGGTTCATTTTTTTTTTATATATAATATCGCTATTATATACATGTACATTAGAATTCTTCAGAAATATTTACTCTCGCCTGTAAATTTTTTGCGTATAATGTACATGAAATCGGTATTAAGTCTCTAAAGAGCTATTCAGGGATTTTTCTATTCTTGACCTAAAATGAAAAAGGATACGCAGTAGCAGCGCGTTTAACCCGTTCAAGAGTGAAATGTCGCTCGGGTGCCATTACGGTGGCCATATTTACCCTGATCGCCAGCCTCGCAGGGGGTCTGTATACTGGCTGTGTCCATACCCGCCACGTAAGTGGCGTACAGACACTGTCAAAAGTACATAATGTACCGCCATTTCGGTGATAGATATCCGCAGTTAGAATATATTATATAGTTAATGGATTTTGATAGCTGTCGAAATTCAAACGCTTTGCTTTATGCCAGTTTATGCATATTATTAATATCATACAACGTAACGGGATAATTTTATAAGGATTGTATTTTACCTGACGTACTCTCTCTAAACAGGTATAATTTAGCACTAAGTATATAGATAACTTGCCACAAGCCTAAATGGGAAATCCCAAATATTTCTTCAGACATAATTTCTCTCTTTTTCTCTCTCCTTAGTGAATCACATTACTTTTGCGAGTTTCAAGATTGATGTACCTGTATAAAGGAATTCACTTGAAAAATGGATTTAGTGAAATTTTAACGTAGAAACATTTTCTGTTTAATTACATTTTATTTGCTAAATATATTTTATTTAATTTATTGGGTTGATTAATCGTCCAGAACGTCGAAAGAGATGTCACTCGAATAAAAATTCCTCTTTTGCCCTCATGACGTTTCCCCTCTTTCTCATCAATTTTGAATTTCTTCTTTTTTGAAATATTATATATTATATATTTTTTTTAATTTTTTATAAAGAAGATAAACCGAAGATGAAAAACCTTTTCTTCAGGCGACTTCCGCGCTTCGGGCATGCTGGGGAAAAGGGAGAAGATGCGAGAAGTCTTCTCCTAGTTCCTATTGGAGTGGCACACGCCTAACAAGTTACTACTAACAAGCCGCGCGTTTCTTTCGCTGCTCCTTTCTCTCCATGCTTTCTTTTTCTCGAGGGTAACACAAACGAGGAAAACAAGCGGCCGTTCTTATGCCATCGCGATAATAAGGCCGCGCGTTATATCCCACGGTAGTTAGCGCAAACAGGTCGTTAATGAATGACGAAAAAGTGAATAAAAATCGTCCGAAGTGTGAGCACAATGCGATACTGCCTCGGATATTGCCGGGCGCGAATGAATTGCGACAAAGGAACTGGAATGTCGAGAGATACGTCAAAAGAGTGCATGTACTCTTCTTTATATAATATTAAAGCTTATGGAGAGATAAAATAAAAATTATTGTAGCGAAAATAATTTATAAAAAGAATAATCGCAAACCTTATACTCTCAAGCCTCAAGTTTTGTCGTCGCGTTGACGATCTTTCGTAATCAAATTGTCCCGAGATTGTCCGGAAGAGAGAACTCGAGAAGCGAATTTTCCCCGAAAGCAAAACGAGTTTTTAAAAATCCGTATCATATCGACATCGCTCGTTGTTGACAACCCTTTTTAAAACGATTAACGCATTTACGGGCTTACGTATAAACGTTTCAGCGCGTAAATTACTGGCGGAATTAATTACGTGACGCGCGCGCGCGCACGCGTTTCGTCGTAACGAATGCGTGTAATGGATTTAACGCGATGAGGCTATGGCCGAATTTGCCCCAGATGGACGCAGACCATGGTTTGAGATGGACTTCGCGTTAGGCGGGCGGACGGGCGAGCGGGGGAGATAAAGGGAGAGAGAGAGAGAGAGAGAAAGAGAGAACACAGGATAGATAAACCCAAAGCCGGGAGAATTAGTAATGCAACCAGCTGTACCATACTGCTTTACGCGCGCGTGCACGTGCCGGCTGACCAATCAAAGCCTCGCGGCACTCTATGAAGCCTATCAGATCCCTTATGTTTCCTAGAGGCTCTCTCGTTACGTGCGAGGGCGTCCGATTATGCCTGTATACCCGCGCATGTTCATGTGCACGAGCACGTGTGTGTACGTTGCATGCCATACAGGGCGTCCCATTAACTTCGTCCCTTCCCACACTCAATTGAATTTTAATGCTGGCGATTAACTGCGCGACGCCGACGGTTTATAATTTAAATACGAACAACGCAGCGTCGCCGTCGCCGCGCAGTTTGTAAGAATTAATTATAAACGGGCGAAAGTGTGTGGGTGAGCACCGGCGATAATCAATGCGCCGGTCATTTTAAACAAATTGTTACCCCGTGAAATATCGATGAGAGCCGGCCGAGCTTGAGCTTTCCCCGCGACTCGCGCGGCGATGTCCGGTCGGTGAACGACCTGTTCCGTTCTCTCCCCCCCCCCCTCCACCTCCCACTCTCCCGTGACCAATTAATATAATCCTTGTCTAATTTCAAACTGCATAATGATATCGTCATGAACCGGAGGAAGGTGCGATGTACGCGCGCAGGTTCTGGCTACCTGGCCGCGGGAGCGTTAGTGCTTACAACGTGTTTTATTCATTCTGTCTCGCCATGCGTGATTGAATTTTAATAGCCCCTATTAATTGTACAGCTTTTGCGGTCGGAATATAAATATGGCAATGTGGGTATATGCGTTTCACCGCCGGATAATAATTCATTCCGCGTGCGTGAAACAGTCAATTACCGGACGATAATCGTTACCATGATCGCGGTATAATTTGTCAGCGAGCGATGCGGCGGGTCTTCTCTGTTTTTAATTGTGTGCTATCGACATTAATATCGTATTTCGCCTATGTGATGAAAAGCGATAGTTTCACATACATACTTTAAAAACTATAATTTTTAATATAAAATACAAAACGCGTTTTTTTTTGCGATTAACGCATTTTTTGTTAACGTAATTTATAAACTGTAAATAAAAATACGAGCAAAATATATTTTGTTTCATTTATTATTACTTCTTTATTTGCTCGCATGGATTGACATAGCGCTGATATATTCGCAGCATCCTCGAAAGAATCGGTCGGTCTACGCTGATCCCTTCTAAACATCTATTTTTCGTATGTTTTTATGAGTTTTATTGCCGCCCTGGGAGTGCGGGGGCGAAATGTGCGTTGAAAGCGGTTAGACGATTGAAACCGGAGAAGCCGACGAAACGCTTGCCCACTCGCCGCCGTTGATGAACAATGCGAATTTCAAAAGGCCAACTGTCACCCCCTACGTCTGACTTCGTTCCGCAAAGGAAATCCGCTCTCGTGAACGCGCGTGCTTTTAATTTCAGCAGTTTTTTCGTTAAATTTATCGATGATGCACCTATATTCGACCGTATTATTTCGCGTCGCGTACCTCCACTGATGATTCCACATGTCATTCTTACGTTCTTACGTGCCACAACCAGATCTATCGGGCGAACGTTTTTTCAACGACGGGACGGGAACGAGACGCGTTCCCATTTATTTTCAAAACCGGACACGCGTTAAACCGCTCACTTTTGTACCGCTGATACATCTCCGGTGGTTTCTATTTTGAGGCAGAGAAGAGGATGGGAATGGTAGTGCAAATAAAATTTTTCTCGCTCACGGCGACGCAAATACTGTTAGCCGGGCCGACGTTTAAAAACGCATTCGCCGTAACTGAAAATCGAAAGCTGCGCGCTTTCAGGCGATGTATCGACAGATCCATCTTACTTCTCATGGGCGTGCCTCGCCCTGAGGGGCGACGTGTCGTTTTGCGTTTTGAAAATCAACGGAATCGCCGTCGGGCGAAGGATTAAAATCCTGCGGTGATGCGCCCAAGCTTTTGGCAACTTTAGCCGCGGGCTTGTTTGCACACCTGAACTCTTCTCTGATATAATTTAAGCGCGCCATTAATAATGGTTTTTTTTTGCTGTCGTCTATGTTTTTGTATGAGATCTTTAACATTCTCATATCTATATTTAGTGTCGCATATAGCGCTAAATACGAAGTCTCTTCTATATATATTTTTTTTTTCTTTGCCTAATATTAAGATTGTTATGAAGAAGTTCATTGTGTCGAGTTTATGCGACCGAATCGTGATTCGTAAATATTTGACAGCTTGGTGTCGAATTGTAGTATTAACTGGCCAAATGCGAACGACGAAATTTATCGAATATCGAAAAAATATATTTTCAATGCCTTGATATTTTATTGAGCAGAGATAGTCGCGGTGATTAAATAAGGATATATTGCAGAGGGAGATATATCGCACGAAAAATAAATTGGACGTTCGCCCGATAATTTACTGATGAATAAACATAACGCGGACATTAATACCGGCACCGGTCAATAATAAATAAATTGGATGCGAAACGCGGAAAATTGTAATGTATTTACGCGTCATACTTTCGCGTGGCAACCTGCGTTTATATTCGCGCTCCGAAAGTTTTTATTAACTTCCGCATACCGCGTAATGTTCCCACGGTAATTAACCCGGGACAATAATTCTCGCGGCTGCGGGAATAACCCGGTGCGATCCAGTTTCTGCTTCGTGCGAAGCTATTTGAAATCAATTTGTTAAGTTTACGCGTACGCTGAGTGAGACTGTATTAAATTCCGAAATTCATTTTTAATACTTCTATATACGAGATTACCGCACAGATATTTCGCAATTAACTATCTTTGCAAGAAATTATTTATTATTGATGTGTGTGTATATTTTTTTTCTTTCAGCCTTTTTCCTGTACAACGGAGATCTCAGATTAGACCGTTTATATATATCGCTTTTTGTGCATATCAAATATTTTTATTGTAAATTTCAAGTATGTACAAATTTCAAAGATACTGATTACATTTACGGTTCGTGATACTTTTATCATTCTTTTAGTAATATTAATTTTTTCTTCTTCCGAAGGGAACCAGAACTTTTTGGTTTATTCCAAATGTTTTATAAGTACTTCTTGACGTTTCCATCACAGTATATGACATCCATAAGATTGATCGGATTGCATTCAACGGCAGTACGAATTGATGTGGAATCGGTTGTGTAAGATAGGCGTTCGCGAACACACGAAAACGACCCGGGATAGAAACGTTGCGCATCATAACAAACAGCGTCAATGCTTTTCGAAAAGATTGCGAGTAACAAGTAAACTCGTAATTCCGTTTGTGCACGATGACATCAATTCGACGCAGCAGCCGGCATGCGGCATCCCGAGCTGGCCCGGAGCGATCGGCGGACGCACGCCCGGTTACCGGTTTGTTTTTATTGAGTAGTTACTCCCGCGGAAAAAGAGGAAGCGAATATAACTAAACGCTTCGCAAAAGTACACCCCGGGGTTTCTTTAGATCCCATCAATCGCGATCTGTCTGTTTTCTATACGCCGATACGTTCATCTCCCTTCCAGCTTCCATCAATCGTCCGTTCATCGCGATCGACTTAATGCGGTAGCTCGAAATAGCGTTTCACAAATTTTTATTTCCGTCTGTCCGCCGCTCTTGTACGCTCGCGACAAAATTCAACAGCGAACCTCTCGATTCTTATCGTGCAGAATGCACGAGAAAAGAAATTCGCGAAAGGCAAGATGGCATGCAGAACGTCATTCCATTGTTCTCGACTCTTACGCTGTCGTTTCGAGTAATTTTGGTCCTCGAGCGTGCGCCATTGTAAAAAAAAATTTGCAATTAATATATCTCCGTCGTGTGTTGGGCTCCATTCTCCGAAATCGAGTGAAGCCGTCGCGACGCCATTTTCCGCGGCGGTGCCGCGTCTGTTGAAAAAAAAAAAGTGCTCGGCAGAATCGAGGGAAGGACGAAATTTCGTAAATCGAGTTGGCCTTCCCCTGGAGGGTGTCGGTGCGTCTGTCCACCATATTGATCGTGGAGGCGGTAGATACCCTGCTTGTCTATATGTACGCGCGTGTATGTGTGCATAGGAGCGTCCTGCGTGTAT
Source organism: Temnothorax americanus (assembly GCF_048541705.1). Lineage (NCBI taxonomy): Eukaryota > Metazoa > Arthropoda > Insecta > Hymenoptera > Formicidae > Temnothorax > Temnothorax americanus. The sequence continues at coordinate 8,112,530 of NW_027509338.1, read as the reverse complement.
GCATATGTGTATATGTATATATATATATATATATATATATATATATATATATATATATATATGAAAGAGAAAATATATATATCTCTTCTCTTTATATATATGAGCGTATATATATTATATACATATACGCGCGTATGTATATATACATGTATATCTGTTACAGGACGGTTTTAGGGGTGGTTTTCACCCTTGAAGTGGGTAGAGAGAGAGCGGGGCGGAGGGAGACGAGTGAAGGGTGCTGACGCTGGCACGAGGGTGGGCGAGAGGCGGCTTTGCCGACGGAGGGAGGGTTAGGGGGCTATCGAGCGGCGCGGGGGGAGGGGAGGTGGTAGCACAGAGGGTGGCCGGGCAAGGAGGGAGATGAGGGATTCTGGTGGCGTTGGAGCCGACACTCGCGGGTGCCGCCGTTACCATGGCTACCACCACCCTCGCTGTGAACAAGCCCTCTACGTCATATTGGCATAGTATATTCCCCGCACCATAAAGCCAAATAATCTACCGAGTGATCCAATCTGAGAGACTCCCTGTCTAACTCGCGCCCGGCCAACTGCACTTTCGCAGATATTGAACATTCGCACGTTGGTCGTGACATGTTCCCCGCTTTTGCGCTATGTTCAATGGCTGTGATGATAATCTCAAACAGACATCTTTCTTTGAATTGGTACCGAAATTAATTATAATTGAAACGGTTGGAATTATTGATGCGTTGAACAAATAATTCTCCGGGATTTTAGTTACAAGGGTATTAGGTGAAATTGTAAACTGATTTTTATGTGATGTATGCATCCATTTCATCCACCATATTGAGCCAATTTTAAAAAAATAACAATATAGAAAATGTAGTAAAATGTTTGTAAATAGAGGAATAACTGCCACATATTGAGAAGAATTTGTACAAAGTAAATCGCATATTTCGAGAATGCAATATCCTATAAAATATTGATACTTCGACCGAACCTTGCGGGAAATCCGCAACGCAACTCACGTATCAATAATATGCGATTAGCGCGTAGAAAAACACGTTAAAAAATCAAAGTTAAAAGTTTTGTGCACGGATCCGACATTCGATGGTGCTTAGAACCGATCTTTTCGAAACTCGATCCGCACACCGACCTCGGGAATCAAACCGACCAATTATGCACCTTCGGTGCGCAGACACTTCATCAAATTTTCAGCGCGATGATCCATCGCGTGGACTTAACCGTTTGACGGCGCCATATTTGCACACGGCATTCCGCGCGTCATAAAGTCGAGCGGGCCACAGAGTGATTCATTCGGGAGGGGAGGGGTGAGAAGGCTCACCCGCGGCCTCCATTTTCCGAACGGGGCGAATTCGTATACTCCGGGCCACTCTAATTGCTACTTGATCATCGACGATTACAAGTCGCTCGATGGCTGCCGGTTGCGCCCGGCGTTTCACGAGTGAGAAACAATAAATTGCATTCACAGCGTGAGATCTGCTCCGCGGCCCACGTACCGAAGTTACTTTGATCACTATCTCTCTGAAATCGGAATGCTTTGTTCGCGGTTGCACGTGTCTGCTCCAGGATATTGCTACTTGATGGTTGCGTTCGACGGCCGCCGGTCGTGCATTTTGCAGGGCGAGAACCAGCGATTCGGAAGTCAAAATACAGTACGGGAAAAAAGTTTTGGTTAACACGTGAAACAAATAAAGATACATATCTCGCTCGATGTTCGGTCAACTCGCGATGAGAATTAGAAAATCGAGCACCTGCGATATATTTCTGTAAAATTAATATTTTAACCCTATTCGCTCCAACCATGCCTTTCGTGTCCCACGAATTTCTAATAGTCGTTTGTTCCGGAAAACAAATGATCGTGGGAGAATCCCCTCCACGCCGGAAAAAAGTTATTGTGGCAGGGAACCTCAGGTAAACATTTCAAAGTTCTAGCTCATTTACTCTCGAAACGGCGAACAATCAAAATCTCGGTGGGACACGAAAGTGCATGGTTGAAGGATTACGTCAGTGTTGTGTGAAAGGTAAATGAGTATTTTTCTTCGATAAAAATGTATTTTTGTGTATAATTTAAGCGTATATTTAAAATATTTTTATCATTAAAAAAAAATTTAACATTTCACAGAGGTCTATTATGGCTCAGAGGCAGGTGGAAGAAATGGGGAGGAGCTACGATTATAAAAAAAATTAATTTTTTTACATAAAAAATATCTGTCACACTTCAAATTCGCCTTTTCTTATTCAGAAATTCTTTTTCTAGCATTATTTAAGTCCTTAAAGTCCTTCTGTACCATTTAAAAATTACTAAATTTGCGGCGACGAAATTAAGTATTCCTATTTAATTAATAATTATCTCATATTTTTTTTCTCATTTGCACTACTTTTAGCTTTAATTTGCGTTTTGGTTCATTAAGCTTCGTCAATTTGTTCGTGAGTTATGATTTTTTAAGTAAAACGAGTCGTAACGTGTGTTTGTCAACATATAATTGTTGTAAAAAAATATTTAAATAAATGATTTCCAAATTTTCTTTACATTGATTTTTAGTCAAAGGTACAAAGATACATTTTGAAAAACACGTGGGACTCGAAAGTGCATGGTTGGAGGAATAAAAGGGCGGAAAAAACGTTGGAGCGAATAGGGTTAATTATATACACATACGCACACTTCGCAATTATATACAGGGTGTTTTGTCTCTATTTTCTTTCGGCAATTTCATATATCATCCTTACAGCGATGATGACGATTTGTACTTTTAATGGGACGTTTTTAATTGAAGCACAGATATACGGAACGTCCTGTGCATTCGTAATTACAAATAATAAAATTATCGCGCGTGTAATTATGCCATTTCGAGGTTGCAACGTTACGGTTAGGGCATATTACGTCAACCTTATACATTATTGCATACAATTGCTTATGAATTATGAAATTAATTAATTTCACATTCTGCGTTGCGTCGCGTCGCGCTGATACAAAGCCACAATTGGATGCTACAATCTCGCGCACCGATCGTCCTGGAAAATGTCATTTTTAAATCATGGTTAAAATTGTTATTGTTATCGGGATGCACCTTGTAAAATGTAAGCGCGCAATAAATGAAATTTATCAAGTAACATCCAAACGTAATTAATTCAAAAAGGTTGAAAAGGTAACATGTATAAAAGAGAAGTACTGTAACAATCTAACCAGGAATATAATCTATTTCTGCTAAATACTGCGTTGCGTATTTTTGTTGTAACGTATTTCGATATTCAATTGAATGTATCTATGGAAAAAGGGTATCGTTTTACTGGCGGATCTGCGAGCGGCGAAACGAAATTTCAATAACCCAGTTTCGATTTTCAAATAATCCTCCCCCGAATCTAAGCCGCGTTTCCTATCGCCCAAAAAAATCTATTTGCTCGATCGCGAAACTTGATAGGTTTGGCAATAAAATGATTTCTTTTAAGTCAACCGTAATTTTGAACTTTGAAAAGATTTCAATTTTACGGTTTACAACGGCGGCGAAATTTCTCCCCTAACTCCCCTAATTATATTTTTCGATCGTTTTATTTAAGAATAATTTTTGAATTATTTATTCGAATAATTAAAGGGAGTAGTAGGGACATAACGTGAAAGGAAGAGTCGAGCGAAAAAAAATATATAAAAATTGCTCGGATTTAGAAAATGATCGGAGAAAACGTTCCAAAGCTCCAATACGGCCATTTCGTTCTCGAGGAAACGAGACAATGGCCCAGCCGGGACAATGTGCCCTGTTCGGTTCCGTGCAAAACTTCGTCGCTGGGATATCTAGCCGGTGGCGCGAATCGTTTTCTCGCTGCTTCACCCACGGCCGGAGGGGTTGGCGGCAGGATGGCGTACGGGGGTGCACGCGGGGATGGTCGGCTAAGCGAGGCTCATTTTGTCGGCGGCAGATATGGCGCGGCCCGCCGCCACCCCCAACACCCCGGCCGCCTTCCACAGCCGCACATCCGGTGATGTGGGGTGCGCGGAGATGACAGGGAGGGATAGATAGTTGAGCCGGGGGTGGAACGGCTGGCTGGCGACATTATTAGACGCCCCCCGGTGAGTCAGTGAGCGGCGGTGAGGATGGGGACGAACGACGACGATGACGACGACAACGATAACGACGACGACGACGACGACGACGAGTGGTAGTGCCACGGGGTTGGACGGAGGATAATGAGGAAAAAAGACGGTGCACGAGATGCTGCAGCGAGATATCGCACGGCTGTCGTCGTTCCGCGCCGCGGAAAAGGCACCTACCTGCGCGAAGAAAGACGCAATTTTCGCGTGCGTCTATCTCCGCCGGAGTATTAGCTCAGCTTGTGGTGGAAAAAAGAGGAGTCGACGATGGCGAAGTACCGCGCCATCGTTGAGGGGGTTTAAACGTCGAAAGATGAATGAATGGTCTTCAGAAAACACGATGTGACTAAAATTAGAAATTATAATTTAGATACATATGCGCGCGCGCTCTCACACATACACATATTTTTATTAAATTTTCCATGTTTTTTTATTTAAAAAAGAATTTGAATTTTGTGGTTTTGTTCTATGGTCAAATGCTTCCGTGATGTATTCACATCTAAAAATAATATATATATATATATATATATATATATATAATATGGATAGAAAGATATTTATAATATAATATATACTTGTTGGAATTATTGTAAGAACTTTTCTATATGCGTGCGTATTAGAATTATTAATAAGTCGACACATCGAACAGACTGTCGCACGAAGCGACTTTCAACAAATTTCGCAAAGTCCTCTTCTTTCCCTTTCTTGCCTAATAAGAAAATAAATCATCGGCTTGCATCAGCTAGATTTCGTCGATTAGTCGATAATGGTGCCTGCGGGAAGTGAGCAGCCCTCGAGCGCGCTGGCGGAGTTCTTATTCCCGAAATTAAACGACGGCGGTTCATCCCTGCAACCCCACAGCCAGAGCTTTTATTTGATTCGCTATGCGACAGCCAAGATAGCCGGCGCGGCGCCGAGCATGGTGCTCATCCGAGCTCCCTCATGCTCGCGGATGCGGTCTGAAAGCTTTTTCGCCGCATAGGAGGAGGAGGGAAGTGGTGGAAGAGGAATGAGGCGGTGGCGGGGGTGGGCAGGCGGGTGATGTTCCATCATGGGGAATGAAAATCAGGGGCCCCCTCGGGGCTCGGAATTAAAATGGCTGTCACACGCAGCCGGGGGTTGTGCTCTTCCTGCGGAAAACCTCGGCGAGAGGAGGAGGAGGAGAAGGAGGAAGAGAGGAAGAGGATGAAAGGCACCCATCCCCGTTGCCACTTGCCATCCTTTAACCATCCTCTTCCTACTTCTCCGACATTTTTTTGTTACCTTATTCTCTCTTTCCCGCTAGCTGCCTGTCTTCCTCTTTTTTAATCCGTTTCTGCTCCTATCGGGATCTCCTCTCTCGGGTTTTCAAGACGACCTGTCGTCCGCCGTTTGATCGACACCGATATTCGATCGCTCGCGATAGCTATCGGTTATGGATAGAAGATTTGTATCCGGACATTAATTAACGAGACACGAAGTCGTAGAAGTTAAGCATATAATTACGCTAAGAAAAAGAGTAACTTTTTCAGTGAAATAGTATTGGTGCTTAAACTGGTAATTTTTATAAACTATGCAATTAAGAACAATGCTCCTGTGACGAACATTATTTTTTTATACATATAAAAAATATTAACTATGAATATAAAAAATATAATGGTGCGACTATAATTAAAGAAGTCACATAATTTTTGGGAAAATAATCAAATTAACATATTTGTACTTTTCCACGGTAAATAATTAAATGAAATATAAATAAGTGAAATCTGTCGAGTTATAAATATCTGCAAAATTCTTTTACTATCTCTATACTTTAGGACACCCGGTATAATCTCATCGTGTTTCCGTTGTAACCAGTTTCTGCGTCGTCGAGCCAATCTTGCCAAGGGTGCGTAGGCTCCTATAGCGTTCCCCCTGTTACGCCCCACCCTTCCGTTGGGCCCCAAGGGGATCGAAATTAAAATGACAATGAGGGCAGATCCGAAGGGTGGCTAAAAATGCGTACCCTTGCCATCGTCCAATCAGCAACGAATCCCACGACGCCATCGCGAACCTTTCCCCTTCTGCCTCTTTTTTTTCTTCCTACGGCCCTTCGCGTCCGGAGAAATGCCACGAAATGAAAATGCTTAAAGCGCGATGATCCTTCAGCGAAATCTCCAACCCCTTCCGCCTCCATTGCTCGCAATCCCTTGGAAAAGTTTTCAAATAATCGGTCGAAACCGAAGAGTGATTTCTGCTCGGTTCAACAGTGGCGATTGTTATCGTTGAAAATAATAAAAATAATATTCTTCCGATGTGCGAAATGAAACGCTTCCATAAAACCGATTAACGTTTATTATTTAATCTTCGCTCGCGGTCTATGTATTTGCACGGAATGGATTCCAATAACTAACTATTACTTGTTTTCGTAATATGTTAAACTAAGTTTACTTATTCGTCACTCAAGGAATATTTGTTATTTCTAGTGGAATGCTTAACGCTTGATTTAGAAGAAGAGTTGATTTTATACGGAATATTTTTAAGTTTATTTTTTTTTAATTACAGATTATACACATATGACGAAATGTATGTGAAATTTTAAAATCGCTAAAAATGTGCGAGAAAAGATGCGGCGGAAAAACGTGTAATCGTGGTCGAAAATTTGGGCAAATATTTTTTTCAATCGTACAATGAAAGCACGAAGAAGGTGCAGCGACGCGCGTTTGGCGCATAATCATTGGTTTCTCACCTAGCGTGTTTGGATATTTCCATGAATATAAAAACGCAATTCGTGTTTGCATGAAATACTGATTTCGGAACTGCATTTTTTTCCCAGTTTTCTGCATTCTCGAATATTTCGACGGTATATGGTATTTCGTGACTAGAAAATTTCTCGGTTGCACCGTTTGTCGCTCGACCGTTTTATTCGGATTTGTTTAAGGAAATTGTCTCGAGATCAGGATGTATATCCACCACATTTATTAGATAATGATATTAATACTTCTTGAATTATATCTACTTATTTATATAGCAAGCCAAGAATTATATCTTTTAGCTTGCGTTATTAAATTAATCGGTGCTTGTATAAATGATTAAATAGACAATTTCTAATCTATTTAATTATTAGATGTCTATATTAAATTAAATTAATTCCTGGTCTATTTAATTACATCTTTACTAAATTAGACATATTATGACATATTATAGACACATACAGTAGATAATTTAGTAGATAATTTATGCTTAATTTGATTAAAAATCTACTGCGATATACGATGATTGTGTCATACTGCCGCCAATTTCTTTTTCGTTTCTTTCTCTCTCTCCGCCATTACGCCGGTCGCAGAACCGCGGTACGGCGAAAGATGCAGGCGTAAGAAAAAAAAGAAGCGAGTGACGGAAGAGAGGAGGTGGGGAGGGCGATGCAGGACCAAGAACGAAAACGATATCCCGTCGGCACGTGCACGCGGTTAATAAGGTTCACGAGGTTTCGCCGCGTCGGCCGCGGGCCTCGGCACGGTAAAAGCGGAACCGGCTGTCGTGATACGGATCTGACCAATCATAAAGGCCGCACATATACACGCGCATAATGGCCACTCATTCAACCGTTCCAGTCGCGCAGCGGAACAAAAGCGGAAATTAGTCAGGTTCGTTATGCTTATTAATTGACTGACATTTCCGTCATATTATTGTACGGCGAATCGGAAACTGCTCTCTCGTGGGGCCCTCGAGAAACGGGGCCCCCGCTTCTGTACGCGCGCGGTGCTATTGCTACGGGACGTAGGTTTCGTTGAATGGACAAAGTCAACGATCTGAAGAAACGTGCCGACGCTTCTGTGGATAGCTTCCGCGGTCAGATTCAGAACTGAGATTATATTATAAGATTACTGTGCAATTATAAGAATGGACTAGGTAACTATAGACCAATATGTGATAAATAAATTGAAAAAACTCATTTCATGGTAACCTGTCTCTCTCTAAAATATCTTTCTCTTTCTCTCTCTCCCTCTCTCTCTCATCATTCGTTGGATTTCGATTTAATTTCGTAGTTCTCTTGTCTTTATACTAGAGAAAATCGATTTTCTATAGATTTTCTTGAAACTGTGAATATACGTTAATTTAGGTGTGCTTTATGCGTGGTATAAATTTCAGTACCTCTTCCGGTATAAAAAAAAATCAAGATACTGTGAGCCTTAAAGTTTCAATTTTTACCAAAAAAAATTTTCTAATTTAATTTTTTTTAATTTTGGCATTTTTTCCTTATAGAACTCGACGAGAGGAGCAACTTTGGGCTTCTTGGCCAACCTCGTATCTCTTACCGTTTGGCCTGGAAAACCTTTTCATTAGTAAAAGTTGAAACTTTGAGGCTCAGTATCTTGATTTTTTCACAGTTTCAAGAAAATATATAGAAAATCGATTTTCTCTAGTATAAGGACAAGAGAACGACCTTAAAGGCAACACGATTCCAATATGAAAGTGATGAAGATGAAGAAAAATTACCTTATCGTTCAGTAGAGGTAGAGAGTAACTCATCGCTGAAATTTCAACGGAAAAACGTTTGAATGGGCCATTGCAAATTTAATATTTCTGCATTCTGAAATATTTAATCAGAAATAAAATAACGAGATAGCGTTTGAAATTGGAGGCAAAAGAGTTTGATAAGAGAACTTTCAGGGAGAAAGTTTTGATGACGTTTCGAGAAAATCTTGAGGATTTAAGTTTATAGGCAATTTATCATGCGATAATTACATACGTAGGTAGATATTAATTACTGATTAATGTAGCGCGTCTATTAGCGATAACACGGTCGGAGGAAAATGATACGAGCGGAATCCAGATAAAAGAAAATGGAGCGCGGACGAAATGCAAGATGCGAGCGACTCGAGTGAATCGCTGAAAAATTGCACATAAATGAGAAGTTTTTCATATAACGTATGTTAACGTATAAAAGGCACAAAAAGATATGAACGTTATAGCATCTGTGCTCTGTGCGCTCAAAGAGAACGCATTCGTGTACGAAAATCCCTTTTTCGTACGCGTGGTGAACCGTTATCATGTTACGTCTAAATATCCTTTATTCATGTTGTTAGCCAACGTGCAAAAAATATCTGAAATGTAAAACAATTTTTTTCCTTATTATTTTCAATAAGATATAATTTGGATGAAGGAAAGACGATTGCAAATTATTGTTTTCCTCGTTGCGTGTACGACATAACTTTCGTGCACGGCGTGCTGTCGTTTTCAAAAAATTCCATCTTTCGACACACGATATCTTCGTTATCTAGTCCCTGTGAATATGGAGGAGAATCGAAAAATGCTGGTATGATACATGAGGGGATAAAGCAATTACGTGGATTCACTAATAACGATGCCCGTAGCACATGCTGCTCTCTCTTTCTCTCTCTCCGACAGTCCATCCTCGTTAAATATAAACTGGTTGAAACAATGATTTTCTGTTATGTTCTAACAACTATAAAACTGCCTCTTTCATATATTATAAGCGTATTAAAAAAATTTTCTATCACTTTTCTCTCCCGCCCGAAGGACTTAAAGTCACACCCACGATTACATCTTGGCAATTACATCATATCTGAGGGAAAAAATGGAAAGTTTCTATTTTTATACGAGCAATAATTCGTACGTTTCAAACGTCAGAAAGCTCTCTGCAAACGCGCGATGTTCTATCGCGTATTCATTTTATGCACCCCTCGCGAGAAGCTGGTAGAAAATGGCGACCGGCCGATTCTGAAAAGGGTGAAGGGCTCGTATAATGGAGCTTGGGGATTTCTTAATGATGCTGTCGTTGCTGACGCGAGCTCTGCTATGTTTATCCTCCGCTAAGGGACGACACACGTGAAAAAAGGAGGGAGGGGGCGTATCGCTGCCGACGTGCAGCTGTGCCCGATATCATGTACCTATATCCCTCGCGGAGGGTGGCAAGCTACCGCGGCGAGGGAATAATGCCACGGGGGTGCCGGAACGGTTTCATTACACGGCTTCCCGAGGGATAATATCCCGGGATATCTCTCCGCGGTCGACCCCACGGGGGTGAAATTCCGTGCCATCAACCCACCTCGCATGAGAGATGAACCCTCTGTGCGGCGACCCCTTGGTGGCGGAACATCAGCCTGAGCAACCCCTTTGGAGGGCACAGCGCGTTTCGGAGCGAGCGAGGGAGGAAATTGCAGCAGCCGACCACACTGGGGCAAGGGATCGCCGTGCGGCGACAGTAAAATGGCCGATGGCCTCGCGTGGCGATTGAAAATACGAAGGCGCTATTTTAATAACGGTACAGCGCGAGAGCGGGTTACACCGTTTTTAGCATGTCTATTCTCTCTCGAAGCTATAGAAAAAACAATACGCGGCGAACTCAGTAACACAAAACGGACGCTGTTATCCGTTTCCAGCTTCATTCTCTTTTGTTCCTAGATATGAGTTTTTTAAAGTTGAAGGAATATATATGATCTCAATAGGTTTATTTTTAGACGGATTATGGGATTATCTTTGTTTAATAAAATATGGAAGAAATCTCACGAAGGTGATCGCATATTGACGTCTTATTATGGAACGTATTTTTCTTCTTTTTTTTTTTCAAGTCGGCACTCTTTGAAGCTGCCACACGTATATCGCCTACCTCGATGCCATTATATCGCGCTCGCGCTCGCGCGCGCGTTGCGATTAGTATTTAATGCGCACAATGTATAGGAAAGGGTCCTTTTTCCCGTATCAGATGCGGGGCGGGCCTTAGACCAGTTATTAGGCCGCTGACAGGCCCGTATAATCCGACTGCTTCTCGTAATGTACAGAACGAAAAATATAATGCCTATTAGCGAGGATCTTTTCAACGCGGCTCGTGTTGCCCCCGGGATTTTTTCTTTGCCTTTATTTCTTTTTCCCTCGCATCGGCCGCGCGTTGGTTCGCGCATAGTAATTTTCATGTCTCCCTTTCCGCGCGTTTTACGTCTAAATCTCGTGTCGGCAGTTTGACTGTGATGGTATATAATATAGGTCAGAGAACAATTTTTTTCGTATAATGTCACACACAACATTGAAAAATTTAAATAAGTTATTTTATCAGAGAAGAACAAAAAAGATATTGTAATTGATAATTTATTATATAGTTATACAAAGTATAACTTGTTTGTATATTTTTTGCATTTTTATTTCGGCAGTTTTTGATCGTACCAAATAATTTTTTTATCGTAAAATTTTATTCATCAAAGAAGCACATTTTTTTTACCAAGAATTTCTACTATTTCTTGATAATATTTAATATTTTTCTGTTTCAGAGAAAATATTCCAAGGAGGCGATGGGATGGATACAGGTGAGTAACACAGAAAGATATTTTTCTTCTATTATTCCTCGTCAATACAATCCACCGATCGACCAAAAATGTCGCTCGCTCGAAATTCACCCGTGTTCACCTGTTACGTTTAAAACACGGTCGGATAGGATAACGCGTTTGTTAATGAAAATGCTGCCGAGTTGTTCGAAAGAGAGAGAGAGAGAGAGAGATTTCCGTCAGTTTTACGTGGTTTAGTGAATACATTGTATCCTCGGACATACGAAAACGGAACTTTGCGCGAGCGTTCCAGGTGTCTGCTCCTATTGTAGTTGGCGATACTCGAAAAGCACAAAGCGAATATGATGTAACATAATTCGAGCAGTTCAAGCGCGAAGACCCGCCGCAGTTATTATATTTAATACAGCATCCTGATCTGCTAGCATCTGCCCGCGGCGCGCTTCTTTATCGCGAACGAGAGGGATACTCTCTCAAGAATTTAAACGTGCAACGACGTGACGAATGTATTCGTGTAATCAATACATTTTTGCTGTTGAAAGATTCTGTGCTTTTGAAGAAATACTATTACTAACATTAATATTTTTATTTTGCGCAATTCTAATTTTTTTCTTAACCATGGATTTAATTAACACCTTAAGAATTCGAGTAAAGTTTCTCTGTCCATTTAACGATGGCATGAATAAATAAAGTCTAATAACATAAGAATGAAGGAAAGAGACACCTGATTATTTAACTTTAATTAGTAATGGACAGTTGACGAATGTCGACAGCATAATAAGTTGTAAAAATGAATTTAGCGGTACATACAATTGCAATGCAGACTATAGTTTTCGGTTCGTTAGCAATCGCGGGACCGCATGCGGATTTGCGCCGGTGAAAATTACTGATGCGCATTCTGGCATAATCAAAATCATATATTATTTGTAAATTACGGTTAATGATTATCATTATCTTCGATTTGAATGTAACTAATGTTACATTTGCAACACTAATACGCGCCGTCCATTATTCATGAGCTCTCGAAATAATATCAGCGTACCCGCACATCTCAACGTGATCGAGTGCATCGGACTGATGTATAATTCAATAACGGAATTATATTTACTCTTTCATTAGCGCGATTTTGCGCTAATGTTGTCGCGCTCGAATTTTTTTCGTTACACGACGTGTTTTTCGAGGGAGCGAAAAATATGTACTGAGAAACGTATACTGGTTATCTCTCAGTCGCGAAGAAAGTTGGAGAGAAAATTTAATCCGATTTTACGCGGAAGGCATAAGGTTTTTTTCCCAGCGTTGACACTCGCAGTCGCGACGAATATCTTGATGGTGCGGAGCTTGATAGCTGGCGTCGAAGCGCGCGATGGAACATATATCCATCCCCCGATTCCCATCCATTACGCAACTCCGAAAAATCATCGACGCGACCTATCGGCGGTAACATTACCGACCAGCCATCCAGCCGCCGCCACCACCTCCGCCACCTCCGTCATCTTCGTCCTCGTTGTTGTCGTTGTCGTTTGCGACCTCATATTCCGCTCTACGGGGGGGACGTGTCGGGGGTTGCGCGGCAGCGCGGCAGTGCGGTAGGGTGGGTAATGTCGGGAAATGCAGCTAACGAAGTTTACGAAGACACTTAACGGAATTACGCCCTTGCTCGCAATGGTCCCCGCAATCGTCCCTTCCCTCCCCCCGTTTCTCTCGTCCACCCCCGCGCGCGCGCAGCGTCCGAGCCATTCGCCGCAAGCGTCCCTTTACACTTTTCCGGCGGCAGGAAGGTCGCGTTAATTACCGACGGAGGCAAGAAACCGGGGAAACGGTGGCAAGATATTTCGTCCTCGACGCTGAGCGTCGATGTTTAGGAAAGTCGGCTATGGGGGCGGGCGATGAAGGACGGCGAGAGGGGGGAGGGGGTAGCCGGAAGTGGGAGCGGGTCGGGAAGGGGTCGGTTTGCGCTGAAGAAGGGTGTTATTGACATGGTGGGTGTCGCGTCGTCGGCCATCTTGGGCCGCCGCGCGGTCTCCCCGCCGCCGTCACCTCCACCTCCTCGTCCTCCTCCTCGTTTTCCTCTTCCTCCCAACCGCCGCCCGCCGCCCACCCTCTCTTCGTCGCATTCGCTCTGCTCCCCATCGCATCCGAAGGACATCCTTGTGTTCCCTTGTACCGAGTGACATTCGGGCTGCGTGCCCAGCCTAACCTGCCCGGCGGACGCCCTGGGCCACCCTTTTCGACCAACCCCGGCAACGAGCTGCGAGGGTCCCGGGGGCTGCTTGTCGCCATGGCGACCGAACCCTCGCCCAACCCCCTCAACCAAACGCCGATTCCCTATCCCTCGGCACTTCGCTATACCCTCTTCCGTCACCCTTCCTCCTCGTCGCGCGCGTCGTTCACGCTGCCGTCCTCGTCGCCAAAGAGAGAGTCTTTCGATATCCTGCGCCTCACTTTGACGGCCTTCTCCTTTTTCTCATCGTGCTCCTTTTGCCTGTTTTTTCTCGGTCCTCCTCTATTTCTTCATCCTCTTTGTTGGATAGCTAAATGCCAATCTCCGATTTTTGGAATTTGTGTTGTTCTTTCTTTGTTTTCTTTCATCATAATTCATTCTTGTCCATATCTTTTTCTTCTTGAGTAACTTTGAATTTTTATTTTTTTAGTGTCTTTGTAGTGTTCATCATGTTCAAACCAAATCATATTTTTCAATAATGAATCCTTCGGTCCTGTGCTGTTTTTTTTCTTCTTATCATCAACTTTTGTTACTTTTAATATTTCTCAATCTTATATAATTCACAATATCACATCTTTTACGATCACTCCCATTTTTTGTTTCTGATTAATAAATTGTTTTAATATGTTCATATTTAAACGAAGAAAATTATAATTGTTTATTTTTGTTTTTGCTACTTGTAAAATTGTATTTTTAATAAGATACAAAATATAATTTCATTTATACGCATATTTTTTGAAGTGTCCTTCCGTGCAGCATCAATACCGATAAAAATTCGGCGTCCAATATTGATAGTCCGAATATAATTAATGGTTAACAACCTTCCCCTATATTGATTAAAAAGGAACATCGGCGTTTTTGCTCAAAATGCGAGTTGCGGTTTCGGTGTTACGCGAATTTAATGGCCTGCGCCGTAAAAAAATGTCTGGCGGTATTTGGAATTGGTTAGTTGGTGGTGGCGTTAATTCCGCTAATTATATCGAAGAGCCGACCTCGGGGGGGGGGGGGAACTCCGCACAATCTTCCTTTTGTCTTCCTAACGGGGGGGTGACCCTTTATCAGACATTCTCGAAGGCACAGTCGCGCCCGCCCTCCAACCCCCGCGGAATTGGCGGATATTAGGAAGGACTTCGTCGCGGCTTTTGTCTCGTTTGGCCACAAAGTTTCGCGAAGCACCACAATCCCGACCAATTAGCAACGATTTCCTAAAATCAAGCCATAACCGCGAGTTAATTGGCACTTGACATTCAACTCACTCCCTCGTCTGTCGCGAGAAACTCTTAAACCACAATCATCAATGATAAATGCTCCAATTAATTGTATGCCTCAATTAAAAGAGCCCTCAACCCTTGGGAAGATTTTATACTCTGGTGTATTGTGTACTGCATTCCGATTTTTTTTATTATCTTAGGAATGGAACAAGCACGATCAGTTATATCTATGCATAGGGCTGCAATTATTACGAATATATATTGTTCGCGAATTTTTATTTATATCGAATATTTATCTTTTTTTCTTTTATTTAAAAAGCAGCAATCAGTTGATACACCATTAGTCGATCTTTTTAACCAACTTCATGGCCGACCAGTTGTTTAAGAACATGACTACATTTACGTCATTATATATACGTTATTTGTTTTAAAATTATCACTAGATTTCTAATTGTTACACCGAGGAGAGTCTAAACCTTAAGACCGAAACGTTTGTAATTTATATATATGTTTATTTTGTAATTTATATTTTTCAGAATTTTTTGCTTTTATTTGCCTCGTGTTTCAAAGTTGATTGTATATCTAGATAGCATTTTCTGGACTTTGATTTGTATTGAAATGTTAATATATTTTATTACATCGAAACTTTTATTTATATTGAAATATCTCTTTTAGAGAAATCAATAAGAAGATCACTAATAGCACAAAGAGTGTATTCAGAACCATTGTCTATGGGATAGAATTTTCAGAGTCCTATGCATTCGCGTAAAAACAAATACTCGATATATTGGCAGACAAGTATCGACGTTTCAATGGCGTTGAAATAGTTTAAAGACTCGCGGGGTTCGAGAGACGTGACGGAACGTTGGAATAAACTCGACCGGTCCGTGTTCGCCATACCAGCTGCATCGCGGGCAAAACAAGAAGACGCCTGTCATCGGGCACGACGATCCGTAGAAGACGCATCGGAATGCGATTCTGCAAATGCGCAACCGTGGCCTCCATTCACGGGGACCGCGTCGCGTCGCCGCGGCCAGCTGCGGTTTTAAAACACGGGAACGAATGTGGGTGATCGTGGAATGACAACGCGATACGATTAATTAATGCCGATGGAAGCGTCGAGTTCGTATTCGTGTCGAGTTCGTGGCGATAGGACCGGAAGCGCGCGCCGAGCGCGCGTAACAAAAAAAAAGAGAAGAATCGCAGCCTTTATGTACGCGAATCAACTGTTTATTCAGCGTATATAGCGAAAACGAGAGAAAGAGGAGAAAGAGATGGAACGAAAGCGTGGCGAGGGGGAGGACCGGGGGAGGGAGGCTGCGCGGGGGAGGAGGGAATGCAACAGCAAGCGCGAGTGATCGACGTGAAACGAGTTCATTCATGCTTGGATGTTGTAATCCTGAATGGACGTAGAATGGATCGAAACTGTGCGATCAGCCTAGATTGGGCTGACTTGATATATATATATATATTTTTTTTTTTATTTGTAGGATAATTTTTACGTGGAAGGTTGACGTAAATTGAACTTCCGGCGTGAGATTGTCTCTCTGTGTATCTAGTTAAACATAATCACGCAGTTTCTCCGGTTATTCAATGATGCTGAATACGATTTTTGCGTTAGATGCGAGGGGTAACTCACTCTAAAATCAGCGAGACAACGTTCAGCGTTATTTAGACGTTGTGCTCTGTTTTTTCGATATCGGTGACGCTAAAGTAAGGAATTTGTCTTATGAGTCTGTTAGAATAGCATCAATGCAATAGGCGATCGTTATTCTTAACGTCGGAGTTACTATATATTTCTTGTAAGCTAGCGATAAGCTCGTCGTCGCTAGCAGCGCTAAAAGAGCCTAGTCCAGTAGCTTCTCGGATGATTTTTTTCTTACCAACTAAGAGCCGTCCCTTACAGGTTCGTTAACACCTCGATGTTGACGTTAATCGAATCTTTCTTCTTCCGTATGTCTATATTTATACCTTGGTTTATATACAAAAAGTTTATGCTCTCTCTCTCTCTCTCTCTCTCTCTCTCTCTCTCTCTCTCTCTCTCTCTCTCTCTCTCTCTCTCTCTCTATATATATATATATATATATATATATATATATATATATATTCGGGCGCTTAATATTATGAAGGTATAATCTATTTTATTGTTATACACTCAATTTTAATGTATTTAATAATCAACCCCTTTCAGTTAATGAAACGCATATTTTTATTTTATTTTATATATATTTGGTTTAAAATAAAAATATGCGTTTCATTAACTGAAAGGGGTTGATTATTAAATACATTAAAATTGAGTGTATAACAATAAAATAGATTATACCTTCATAATATTAAGCGCCCGAATATATTTATGATTCAAGTGTAACGCTACTTATTTCCGATTAAAAGAAAAACAATAACCAATCAATGAAGAATCATGAAGAATAATCATTTATTTTTATGACAGTTGCATTTGGGCTTCATCAATTTTTCGATTTGTAAGTTAATATGTTACAGGCAATTGGATCTCGAGGGATTTTTTTTTAATAAGTCGAATTAATTAAGTTTTATTCAATTTTCTGGAATTTTTCATCAAATCTATGTCCAATTTTTAGATTTTTTATTTTAATCATTTTTGAGTGGATTTTTCTGGAACTTTTAATTTCCGTTTTTTTTTGAGAAATTTAATGTCTAAGTTTTTTATTAATTTTATTCGATTGAAATGAATTTCGAAAACTAACGGATTCCAAATTTATTATAAATGAATTTCTTGGAAATTCGAAGAATTTTAAATATACGTAATTTGTATGCAATATTGGCAATTGTAATTGATTGTTATTTTTAAATTAAAGTGTTTGGACATTTCATGTCAATAATTTATAATTTTGTATTTAAATTATAATTTCAATTATAATTTAATTCCAAAATTATAAATTCTCTCTGTACAACGAAGAAAACATTATTCCTTCTTCCAAGAAAACACTTAAGACTTATTTTGAGTAGACAAGTATATTCTCTGTATAATGTAATGACACTTATAACAAATTATAGGTAGAAAAGTATTTTTTTTCTTTTTACAATGTAGAAACATAGAACAATCTGTAAAACATCTAGTAACACAGTCTAGTATTTCAATATTGCAACGTTCCTCTTTCGTTTCGTATTTACAATAAACGTTGTTTATATTGCACGATACTAGACCCTGACACGTTGGCTGCGTTCGGTTTGGGCGCTCACGTGCTATAAGCATCGCTTTATCTTCGTTTGATATTCGATGTGCAACGAAGATAGAATGATACTTACAGCGCGTGAGCGCCCAAACCGAACGTAGCCAACATATTCCGAGTTTACCCGACTCGTCACGAAGAGTAAGACTGTACGCTGTACAGTAAGCGATCGAATGCTATTTTTCCTTATTCGATGCTTATCCCATGGTTATTTCTCTTCGCGGCGCGTTGCGTATGACTACGCTTGTGATTTCTTTTCTTAGCTATTGATTTTAATTTATTTTATTCGTATGCGAATGATTTCATTTTATAGAATAAGAAACTTATGTTATACATAATAAATAAATTGTACGGGCAGTTACACTGCGTTAAGCAGAATAAAGCTGCGCTTATTTTAACAACATCTACCGATTTTTTATTTTGAAAAATCATGATTTTAGAGTGATTTACCCCTCGGTTAGATGTGTGCAATCCAAGATGAGAAAGAAACAATTATCAATTAAAAAACGTCGTATTTAATATCCTTCTGTGAATTAGAATTAATTTTCGGCGACCGTACGTCGTTTGACGATGCCGCGTTAAAATCCAGGGTCGTGGGCAAGGTTAAAAGGGCCGCTTCTCTCCATCTCTCAAGGGTGCGATAACTTTCAGCGCCGACTGTATCGCTGGATGATGTATCCCCCGGGGGTTTTCTCCCCTTGGGTGTTGGGGTGTGTTTCGTTGCCTGGCAACGACACCCTCGAAGTCCGCGCTCTGATTGGCCCCGTCTCGCTTTTCCTGTCTTAGCCTCTCTTCTCACCCCGTCGCCAATCAGACCCCCCCTCCCCCTCGCCCGTGCTACCGTAGCCACCCGTTCCGTGCTCTCTCTCTCGCCGATGGAAACCGCCGTCGTCGGGGCGAAGTGCACACACGGGCGCGTGCAGAGGAGAAAAAAAAGAAAAGAAAAAAAAACCCGAGGAACACGCTGCAACGCGTCTACACGAACAGGAGGTATTAGGGGGGTAGTTCGGCCCAATGGCGCAACGTACGTGTATGTGCACATGGGAAAGCGACGTAATATTATCTCGAATAAATAACACGGATCTTTTGTTACGTTACTCCTCGTATTGTCGTGCGAGAGGAATATGCCGAAGAGAAAGTGCGACTAGACGTTTCTTTCATCGAACCTGACTCTTTACGTTTAATTCCCCCCCGCTAATAACGCATATCTTAGCCGTACGTTTCTTTTAATACCGAGTAGAAAGGGGGGGGAGGTACCCCTAGATAACTCCGACAAAACTTGAAACTAGTTTTCGCAGGATATACCGGAATCTTATTTGCCGTAGATTCATCCGTTCGAAATCCGATTACCGCGAGTAAACCGCCGCGTTTCGTTTGGCTCTCGATGTCATTGAGAGTCATTTCTATTTTTACGGCTCCGTAAATTGTACGAAAGGATTAAGGGCGATTCCATTGGCTTCCTTTTCAATGCCTTCTTCGAGTAGCCGGCTTGTTGTCGGGACTGCACAGCGCTACGAGAGGATTAAACCTTCCTATTGATCCCCGTTCAATGGATTCGTGCCCTTTCACGTGCCAGCATTCGTAATGTTTTGACATCCTTTGCGCTCGTCTCTTCGCCTCTCTCGCTCGCTTCCTCAACGCTGGGAATATATCTCCGTGCCTCTCTAATTCGATATTCGATAATAAAATTTACTTCCCTCGAACGGAATATACACGGGGAAAATAATTTTTTTCAAAAATATATTGGTTTTATTTTTGCCGGTAAGAACTTTTATAAATGTAGTAAATTAATAATTGTTATGTATTATCTGTTTAATAGACAGTCCATGCTGCAACGATGATTCTTTAAACGAAAATTTCTTCCTTAACCCGTCGCAATACTTTGATGAAGAAATGCTCGATAAAATTTCGAGCAAGAACAAGTAAGTGCGAGTGTTTCTCAAATGTTTTATCTATACAGAGACTAATTGTAAAATTAAACGCTCGTTTATTATAGAATACGAAGAGTGCCAAAAGTATATTACGGAACGCGAACTCACAAGCAAATCGAGCAGGTAGTCAGAGAATTCAAGAAGACCGTGTACGGGCACAAGAGGTAAAGAAACTCGCAAAATATCCGTTTATTATATGAATGTATAACGAGTAAATTTCTTTAGGATGACCATATTGAGCAGCCGAAAGCAAACGTGCATTCAGAAAACCGAAAAGAATAAAAACGAGTTGTGCAACGAACTACTCGATCCGCGAAAGGTTTCTATAAGCGTTATATACTCACAGAAATTAAAAATTAAACAATTGTGCAACGACATTATTTCTGCACGTAGGGTGGAACATGTCCATATTACAATGACCGCAGTAGGATAAGGGGGGATTCCGCATTTAAAAGTATGAAAACGCCTTGGGATATCGAGGATTTGGTCTCATTAGGCAAAAGCATCGATTCCTGCCCATATTTCGGCGCAAGATCTTTGATGGCCACCGCGGAAATCATCTTTTGTCCTTACAACTATATCCTGGATCCAGATATTCGCGAAAGCGTAAGCATAAATAGTTAATTAATTAAGTATCTAAAACCAGGAAATGCTATGAATAATTGTAGCAAAAATACTTTAGCAATAGAATTTTCAACAGTTTTAATCTTTTTATATTAACCTTTGTTATATGCACCGGGGGTAGAAAATACCCCAACGTATTTTCAAACGCGTTTTTCTAATACGTACAATGCGAATCGGGACCTGTGCTGCCATTTACCTGTAGTCTAGGAATAACACTTCAAGATCCTATACATAGTTTTGCCCGCCCGGCTTTAGTTTGCTCTTGGCAGTGGTGAGAAGTAAAAAAAAAAGTAAATAGTAAATATACTTTTTTCAACTCCGCTATAAACTAATATTTTTCCTTGAATTTAAGAAAGTAATCCCGCAAAAATTATTAAAAAATATTAAAAATTGAATTTTTTATGCATTTTTAAGTGAAAAGTCCATTTTTCGGTTTCTTTAGTTAACATATCATTTATAATTCTTTTATGTTGCAAAATATTAATGAAACCTATTAGACCTTATTTTGGAAGCTTTGAACAATAGCCAGCAATTTTGTTTGAGTCAAAATAACGAATTGTACGTCTGTAATAAACGTTTTAAGTGACTGGGGTATGACATACCCCCTGTGCATAATACGTAACTTCGAAGACGTGTGCATAACAAAGGTTAAAATAGCCTTTACACTCTTTTCTATAGTATTAAATATCAAATAATAAAGTATATAATTAAAATATACAGATGCAAATCAATCTGAAAGGCGATATCGTCATTCTCGATGAGGCTCACAACATCGAGGATATGTGTCGGGATGCTGCCAGTGTGAATCTCAGAGATGACGAGATTACAAATGCTGTTAAAGACTGCAAACATCTTATCTCCAAAGGCCATGAACGTGAACGTGCCATTTATGATACTATACAGAACTATCTTATGGATATCGTAAATTTTCTTCAGAATATTGAAGTCAGAGATAATGTACTTATCAAATAATTAATTAAATATTAATTTTAGTTTTTACATTAATTTTGTATATTATTGTGATTTATTTAAATTTTTATTTCGTAATTCATATATTTATTATCAATTTATAAATAGTTATAATCGTTATCTTTATTATAATAGAATATATATGCTTTATAGGGTTCTGATAGGGAAATGATTAGTAATACTTGGCTTGGTATGGAATTCCGGGTGTTGCTCGACGTGAATAACGTTGGATGTTCTAGATTTCCCAATTTTCTTGCCGCCAGTAGAGAGGCTATAGAAGATTTTAATAAAAATATGAAGGAACCTGAGAAAATGATACTGACTATTTCGCAAGAAACTAAGAAAATTCTTGAGCACGTTTGTTTATCTATGCAAGTGATTGTATCAGATATCTTAGTTGATGACTATAGAATGTGTGTCATAGAAACGATTGAACTTACTAAGAACGTTGTAAGTCCGTATATCTGAGCAGTTCAATGTAATTACAATCTGTTTAATTGTATCAAACATCACACAGTCATTTTTTATCAGGCACCCGAAGACACCTGGATCAAACCGAGTTTCAAACCGAAAATTAAAGTGCGAACCATGAAACTGATATGTATGAATCCCGCTGTAGTTTTTGCGCCTTTGGCCCGTACTGTCCGCTCTATGATAGTCACTTCGGGTACTTTGACGCCGACTACGTCATTTCAAAGCGAACTCGGCACGCAATTCCCGCATATAGTCAATCCTAATCATATTATACCGAAGGAGCAAGTGTACGTAAGATGCATATCACGAGGGCCAAAAGGAATAGCTTTAAAGGCCGTCTATGAGAAAGTGGGCACCTATGATTTTCAGGTCAGGAGAAACGAATCGTTAATGATTTTATTTTAGACACATTACACATTATACGTATATCAGTTAGATAATACGTTTTATCCTAACAGGACGAACTCGGGAACTTGATTCTTCAAGTATGTGACTCGGTACCATATGGTGTACTATGTTTCTTTTCGTCCTACACGACAATGAAAAAGATGCACGAGAGATGGGAGAAAGTCGGCATATTGAAGCAACTCTCTGGCTTGAAGGAAATTTTTACGGAACCGCAAAAGAATGAAGATCTGTCCACAGTCATGAGAAATTATCGCAGAGTAATTGAGGAATCGTCGTCTAAATCGTTTCGAACAGCATGCGGAGCTATCTTGTTTGCAGTTTACAGAGGAAAAGTGGCGGAAGGAATTGATTTCAGCGATAATGAAGCTCGTTGCGTATTAGCAGTAAGTAACATTCTTAATTTTTATTTACACATTCACATGTATGTACACATGTATTTACATATGTAGTATACATTTATATATCCTTATGTCTATTAGATTGGCATACCGTATAAACCTTGTAAAAATAATGATGTAAGCATGAAAATGAAGTATAATGATTCGAAAGTATCCAAAAGTTTGCTATCCGGTAGCGAATGGTATGGTATCAATGCATTTAGAGCGGTAAATCAAGCAATAGGTCGTTGTGTCAGGCATATAGGCGATTGGGGGGCTGTGCTGCTAGTAGACGAAAGGTATGTGTAGATATAAATTTGGAAATAGATAAAAATATTCATTATGATGATTAAATTTTACTATTAGATATCAGTCCAAATTGAACTATCTACCAAAATGGATCAAAACAAGCGTAAGTTTCAATTGTCAAAATAAATTATTGTAAACTATATTTACAATTTTACTAATAATTGATTTATATCGCAGATGAGATGTAACAATGATTACGATCTGGAAATAGAACTTCAAGATTTTGTAGCCATGCAAGCTGCACGTGAAAGAGGAGAAAAATGTATAGAGAATTAATACTTTCTTTAGAAGATATATAAAAGTCTATGCGCGCTGAATGAAGAACTTTTTTTTTTTATTAAAAATGATTATCTTACAATTATTATGTTACGTATTTAATTAAGCATCCTATTTATACGGATTTATTTAACGTTACATATTGGTTGTGTCCCTCTTTTCAATCATTCTTAATTGTTTTTTCTTCATCCTCTTTATTTTCGCAGTATTTTTAATCTGAAAATGACGATACAATGAGAGATTTATAATATACCCAACAAATGTACGCTATATAATATACATGATATTAGCATTTACACTTACAACTTGCACGATTTCACTCTTTTTTCTATTCTCTTCTGCTCTCTTTAAGTTTTCTCTTCTTCGTTCCTTCTTGGCCTCTTTCTCCGCTTGCTTTCGTGCCTTGATTGCCCTTGACATCTCCTTAACGCGTTTCAGATCTTCTCTCAACTTTTGTTTCTTATCAAACGACAACCGAATTCCACGAGTTTTAATTATAGAAGAAAACCTGCAACCAACATTTGTAATATATTTGCATCATTAATTCATATCTTCATGTTTCTTTTACTCATTTACTTATATAAAACGCTGGAATCTAATTAGATATCATTTGGAGGAAATTTGGAGAGCACATCAAATATTTTCATTTTATTAACTGAAATTATTACTGTAGAATTTTATTATGAACGGAACATTGGACAGTTCAATGCTAAAACAGTTTCTTATCGACAAAAGATCTTTGGAGAACGGAAAACCTTCGAACAATGATTAAAGTTAAAAAAAAAAGCTCCAAAGTGGAGGTAACGGCAAACTTACAACCCCCTCCCATAAAAATTACAGTACTATTTATTTCTAGATAATTGCTTGGTCTGTAACGCTTAAGGAAGAATTGTTTTGAGAATAATTGTGTTATTATTATTTGTAACAGGCTGTAACTTACTTTGTTTTCTCTTCCTTCCATATCCTACCGGATTTCGGTTTGCCACGCGGGATACGTTGTCTTTCACGTTTCTCAGCGTTAGTCAACGACTCTGGCGTGTCTTTATTTTGCACCGGCGCCGCATTCAATATATCTTCGATACGCGTCACTTTTTCGCTCGTCATTATTCGGAAATATCGATGAAACGTGCGCTCTTGAAATATTCCAGCATGTAAACAATCTTCTCGGAGGTTAGTCTTGGTCCGTCACCATCCGTCACGTGGCGGAACTGGCGGAGAAGTGGGCTGAGTGGGCAATAAGCGAAGTGAAATCGCCACGAGCTGCATTACCAGCAACCGAAAATGTAACACGACAAAATATAAACGCAGAAAAAAATCGAATTTTCTTTATCATCAACTTTTCTCATCTCCTATTCCCTATTATTTCTTCTTTATCTTATATTATTATTATTATTTTTTATTTAGTAGCACGTTTGTCAGGGAGCTACTTTAATCGCAGTAGCTCAAAATTGATTTCAGTTGCCAAGTACGTTATATTGGAACAAGATGCTGTAAAGATTGTATTCTTCTCAATGAGACGTCCCCTGGGATTTTACGAATAATTTCTTTTTATCGAAAATAATCCTCATTCGAGCACTTTGTAATTTTCGATTTTTGTCTTTGCAGGTAAATTAAACTTCTCGAGCATCCTGTATGTACCGACGGACGTGAACTTTATTCCTTTACTGCTAGGTGGTACATATCATACATACATACCATTATGATATATTTACTGAATAGTAAGCCGCTACTCTCTCTCTCTCATTCCGCCTCGCACCACTCACTCCGTCCTCCGTCTGCTTCTTTTAGCTGCACTGAGTGCACTGGCTGAACTAGACTGAACTGGTGCAATAAAGTCGAATAAGTTGAAGTGAGACAAGTATATTTTGTTTCTTTCTAACTTGTAACGGCATCAGTGTGCACTGTGCACCAGTTCAGCCAGTGCAGCTAAAAAAAAAAAAAAAAAAAAAACAGACCCACTGTATCCCTTCATTTTTCTTCATTCATTCATTGATGCACGTGCATTTGTGTTGATAGCACACGTTGCTCTTCGTGAGTAAAAAACTACGATTTTTAAGGGTTCAGATTATCAGAACTTTTGACAAATCCGCAGCCACGGAGTTAAATACATCAATTAAAAATCATGGAATTTCTGCAAAAAATTTCTACTGAATACTTAAGCCCCAACAGCCGACTTGATCTGAGACTCTGTGCGTCGAACCACGTGCTCCGTACGTATTCTCACGTATTTTAATTACGTACATTAATGTATAAGTATTTCGCGTCCCACTACGTTTGTCTATTTCGTTAAAGTCTCGACTGATCACTTGTGAAATTTATGCAGACTTGTCGGCGACCGCTGCTGGCCGGGAACTCCTATTGCAGGCACCAGAAACATTGGTGCAGTTTGTTACTCTTGTACAAGATGATCGCGCTTCCATCAGCGGGTGTGCCGCACGAATATTAGTAAATATTACCGGAGATGAGGCAGGAGCCAATGCAATGCTGATTATTTCGGAACTAGGTAATTCGACGAAGAAAGATACGACTAGTAAGCAAGATGTTAACGGATTTGATCCGATTGGCGTCAATTATATTCGCATTCGGTTATTTCTGTTCTGCCAGTGGAACTTCCAATAATCTGACGACAGATTAGAGCAGCAAAAAAGAAATGAGCAAAATCTGGTCACTTCATAAATAGAATATTTTGAATAGTTACAAAATGGCTGATTTTTTCATTTCTTGTTGGCATTCTGCGGACGAAATTGTAGCGGACACTTTATAAAGTTTGTTTTCAACAGATTTGCCTACCCAGGGACCTAGTCAGAATTTAATAAAAACTTGTCTGAGGTAATATATTATACTTATAGTTGTATCTTCTAATTCCGCGTTTCCAGATTTTACATGTTATTTTTTATAGGGCCATAATGGATAAATCCAGTACTCTAGCTGACGCCTGTTGCATGATACTTTCTAATATGACTAGACCGTTTCATCTGGTGAACAGAATGATAACACTTATCGAACAAAGTAATTATTCTTGGGATGAAATAGTAGCTGCATTTACTGCAAACCAGTACAACACTACAGGCGAGAAATTGCATTATCTTGGATATGTCTTTAGCAATCTTAGTCAATCGCCACGTGTTAGAAGGTACCGCTGATAATTGATAATTTTTGTATTTTACTAATTGTAAGTTACATCTCGTAGATACATGTGTTTTAATTACAGGTATTTGATGGATCGAAATCGTTGCGTTATTCAACGGCTCTTCCCGTTCACGGAATATTCTAAAAGTCAGATTAGACGAGGCGGTGTTGTTGGTACTTTGAAAAATTGCACTTTTGACACGGAAAATCACGAGTGGTTGCTAAGCCCCGAGGTGGATTTGTTATCATACCTGTTGTTGCCACTTGCTGGTCCGGAAGAGTTTGACGACGAAGATAACGAAAAATTGCCAATTAATTTGCAACATCTTCCTGCAACAAAAACTCGAGAGGCTGATCCAGGTATAAGGTAAAATACAGCTCGGCAGATGAATACTTGAAAAAAATCTAATGTAAAGAAACATTAACAACATTATTATTATGTTATTTCCAGACTTATACTTTTGGAAGCATTAAATCAACTCTGTGCAACAAGAGCAGGTAGAAAAATATTGAGAGAAAAAAATACATATGTCGTACTTAGAGAGCTTCATAAATGGGAAAAGGATAGAAGCTGCTTATTGGCATGTGAAAATGTCGTGGATATCTTGATAAAGTAAATGTTTGCGAATAAAATTCTACTTCTAATTAATTGTTTTTTTTTATATAGAAGAAATTTGTTATCTTCTTGTTACAGAACCGAAGAAGAAATTGGCTTAGATAACTTGAAAGAAGTAGAGGTGCCATCTGAGTACACAGAGACATTCCATAAGATTGATGAAGACTTTATTAGCGATACATAGATAGTGCAAAAGTTTGTATTATAAATACGTATAATATTTGAAAAGTATTGCACATACAGTGTACATAATACTTATCTAACGAAAAAACGAGCATAAAAATGGTGATTTATAACACATTCGACTCTTTGTATTGGCGTTTCTCATATTGCATTGTCCCGTTTTATCATTAATAATAAACTATCAGGTCCGGCGTAGCAAAGAAATATCATAACTTGATTTTTATCGCTTACAAGTAAACGCTTTAAAAAATTTAAATAAAATATATATAAATAATTTTCATTTCCTGTATCTTATGCGCTAAATTCTTTCAACATGAAAACAGGTACAAATAAGTAGTTGCATGTTATTTATCGAGAAACGACTAATTGAATCACGATATGTTCGTGAACGATTTTTTATCGATCATAACGCGAATGGCAAGGTATTACACGAACACGTATATAATAATATTAAATACTAAATACGCGAAAGTACTGTTAAAAATAATTTTGGACACTTCCATCAAGGTAAGTAGCCCAATCCAGCTTCGAGGCTGATCGAACTTCTTGTACTTGACGCGTTACTAGCCCTTCTCGAAATACGATTGTTCTCACCCGCGCCGAAAACCGCGGCGATCTCCGCGCTTTTTTTGATGGAGAGCGCTTCGTGATGCGTTCCGGATCTCCCGCTACCGCGGGAGGAATACTTCTTGTCCCGTTCCGCGCCACCGACGTAAACCAAACGGCCCTGAGTATCTCTGGCGCTAACCACGAGGACTTTCTCGCTGCCGGACGACTGTTGAGATCTTCTCCCTGGGCTGAAGAGATCGTAATCCAAGGCCAAGTTATCCGAACTGCCGCAAACTGGCGACGATCGAGTCTGCGATAGAATTCGTACAAACAGATTTTAATATGACTGTCAAAATTAAAATAAGATTAACAGTTAAGATAAAGTTCCTTGGCTACCTTGAGGAAATCGGTGTTGCGCGATGAACTGTGACTACTGGTGAGTCTCGAACCTCGGATCCTCTCAGGACTGTCCCCTCTGCTGAGCGTGCTCTCCGCCGGCACGATTCCTTTCTGCCTGAGTTGCTCCAGTATAGTCGGCTGTATCGGTTTCCTCGCGCAGTAACACTTGTTGCTCTCGGAGCAACTGTCCGTGTCGCAAGCGCAAACGACCGTGTTTCCTGAGACAGGCGTAGCCTGTACTCTCCTGGACAACGAGCAGTAACACTTATCCGCCGACACGCACGTACACGACTCGGAGTCGTAGCTGCATTCGCTGCAGCTCACGTATCCGCTGCTGCTCCTGTTCGCGGTGGCACCCATGCTGCGACTCAATCGTCTACCTGCGTAGTTTTATAATTATTACGCGTCAATAAGTACAAATTATACCGACTTCAGATATTTTGTTATATTACTATATTATTTTATAGACAGATATATTTTGTTTTACTTTATAACATTTTGAGAAATTGGAACGTACTAAAGGTGTAGACAAGTATGATTAATTTAGAGTTTAATTGCAATATTTCTACAAACATGTATCGCTGTCTTCCGAAGTCGTGTGGCACATCCCGTTCTTGCTTGTCCTCCGCGAGGATTTTCTCCTACCGAGTCTACTCGCCAGCACTCGATTCCGATGATTATTCCTGACGTCGCATGACGAACTACTGCCGAAGCTATCGTTTAATCTTCTGGCCGGGAATATCACGGAGGTAAATTCCGTGGGGCCACCTTTCAGTCTCGAGACCGACCTCTTTATAGCTCTGCCCAATAAACAAGATCGACGGCTCGATCTTCGTCTTTGCGGCCTCCGTCGTCTTCTCATGATACTGGCGGATCTTTGATACAATTCATCTTGCGTCAAGGTCGCGGCCAGTTTCAGTAAGAACTCCTTGTAGAGCGGCTTCAGATCGTTAAATGACATACCCTCCGGATCTGGAAAATAATGAGATCTAAAATAATAATAGATCGTAGTTTGAAAAATTAAGAACAAAGGAGATAAAAGGGCAAGCTGGATGTGCTAAGAATGTATTATAAATTAGATAAACAATAATGTGACATTCGTTTCGATCTAAAATAAGATCGTCTTCAGCGCGCTATAATAAATCCTGAATTAGATCTCAACTTTTTGTTCAATCATATTATTATTTAGCGTAGATTATTACCTATGATGGCTGCCAAAATGTCGTCCACGCTGGTCAGACCCTCCTGATTCCTGAACTCGTCAAACAGTTCCGTGAATCCGAGCGGAGTGCCCCCTTTGACGTTATTGGTTCTCCGAGTGCTTCTGGAAGTCAGGAAACTGCCTCTCCTAGGTAGCTCGACCCTCGTCATCAGGTCCCCTCTGTCCACGTCCACGTCGCTCTGCGATCTCTTCAGCGCGTTCTCCTGCAGGATCCTGTTCGCGTTCTCCGAATGGCTAACGGGCGGCTCGCTGCCCGCTCTGCTTCTTCTTCTCACCCGAGGATGACTGTACTCCGGCATGCTCAAGGAATAACCAGGATCCTCTTTCCTCAACGGTTTGTCCATGGTGACGACTCGGCTGACTCTTTTGCCGGAGTACGCTCTCTCCGGGTCCCTCGAGCGTCTCTGCTGGTTTATCGTGTCGTCTGAGTGTTCGTGATGTGACTGATAGTGTCCATTATTTTTTAAGTTCTTCGCGAAGAAGATGTCTTCTTGACATCTTCTCGTCTGACTGTTTCTGTTGTTCTTGCCCGCGTAAATTTCCTCCTTCCCGAGACTGTAGATTTTATCAGCGTCTTCGATACGCGAACTGTAGACATTTTCCTTCTTCCTGCCGGGTTGTTCGTAAATGGAGCTCATCTCGTTTCTCCCGGTCTTATTGACCTTCTCGTATATCAGAACGCTGTCAGTTTCGGAGGAGTATAATTCGCAATTCCCTGCGCAATTCGCTCGATTCAAATCGTACGAGCCGTAATTTCTTTCGTAAATGTCATCTTTCATGTCCCGTCTCGTATTGTTCCGTTTATACAGTTTTTCGTACTTGTTCGACTGTCTCTCGTAAATTCCGTCCGTATCGTTATCGCGAGCGTGGTAAATTTTATCGGACTTATTAGACTCTATTTCGATCCTTAAAGAATTCTGGTCCTTAGCGGAAAACATCTTGTTCTTCGAATTTTGCAGCTCCTCGTTTCTGGACAACACGATGTCACGATTGTTCTGTCCCAGGTTGCACTTTTCGACTTTGTCATTGTCGCGTCTCCTGCCGCGCGCCTCGAGAATGTCCTCCGCCTTCACGTCGGAATTCTTCTTCTTCCTACGTGGTACCTTCTGCTGGCTAGGCTTTCCGCCTTCGTCCTCGGTGACGGAGCTGCTCACGGAAGTCTTCTTGGTTCTGGGCGGTCTGACAGGATGCGGCGCGGTCGGTCTCGGTGGCGGAGGCAGCAAGCAACTGATCCTGCTGCTGTGACTGGGCTCGCGGACGCTGGAGGCAACGGAGGCCAGACTGATGCAGCCGACGCCGTTCGTGTGACGAGGTCGTCGCCGATTCGCGTCCAGATCGGCGAGAAGAGCGCGATACAACGTGGCCGCGGCCGCTATTGCGTCTTCTTCGGATTCGCAAGCGAATGCGTGACACTCCAGGAGCCTGGCCGCCCCAGGCCGTCGCATCACCACGGCGAAGATCGGGGGATAGAATTCCGCTTCGCTTTTTAAACCGCGCATTGTCCTAAAATTAAAAGCGAACTTGAAAATCTGTTCGTGGAATTTAATCTTTAAATGTATGAATATGCGCTCTACGCTGTTAAATTTGTTGTGCCAAATTATACTCAATTTGAGATATTTTTAATTATTTCTATAGGTCGTCGCACAGCTACCCAATATGTCGTTAATTTAATGAAACTAATAAAATTTAAATATAATACTGTTTTATGTTAAAATAATAAGTTTCGACACACATGGTAATTAAAATTAAATAACAAAATATTTTAATATCAAATTAAATTTCATCTTTTAATATTTAACAGGGTAAACATATAATATAATAGGTATTGGTAGATCTTTGTATCCTAAAAAATTAATTATAATAATACGTAGCGTCCACCTGTAGAGATCGGCGTGCTTGTCTTCCATCGTCTGTCCCTCGTCCTGATCGCCGACCAGAGGCAAGAAGGCGTGGTGCACATCGCCCGACGGTGTTCTCTTGCATCGCAGCCGTAGGGCACTCCATACCGCTATTCTGCGGAAAGGATTATTCTTCTCGCAGATCTCGCTCGTGCGGAACGTCAGTCCGCGCCGGGAGACCTCCAGCTCAGCCCTCACGCATCCCTCCATCCGTTCCAATAACTGACGGAGAGGTTCCTGAAGACCCCGCACGCTCGCCACGCGTCC
Source organism: Temnothorax americanus (assembly GCF_048541705.1). Taxonomy (NCBI): domain Eukaryota; kingdom Metazoa; phylum Arthropoda; class Insecta; order Hymenoptera; family Formicidae; genus Temnothorax; species Temnothorax americanus. The sequence goes on along the minus strand of NW_027509338.1, from coordinate 8,080,934 downwards.
GCCGACTGGAGCAGCTCCCATGTATTTTACCTACATAAAAGTGCAAAATATTCAAATCATCCCGAAGAATATATTTTTAATAGAGAAAGAAGACAGAGAGAAGATAATTTAAAGTAAAACCGACGTATCTTAAGCTTTTTATTGTTTGGAATGTGATTTATTTCAGTAGTATGATCAGAGATCGGAGCGGGAATAAGAAATCTACAGGGGAGTTTCGAATAATTAACATAAAAACTTTTTTTTTTACTTTGGACGATATTACGAGAGACCGACGCATCCATGTAAAAATAGCGCTTGACAATAGATGCATTCTTTTTGCGTGTCTGAAAGCGGTGGGAACCTGTTTCGCGCGATGGGCAATGTCGAAGATAAACAGAGGTCGTTAAACGGGAACTTTATATTATGCACATTTTGAACGCGATAAAGTTCTAACTAGTCTCTCTGAAAAATTTTTATTGCGTTGCCGCTTATTTATTCGCTACCGCTTCAATATCTAGCCCCTGCGGAATGTAATAAACATTATAATATATGTTACAATGTGCAAAACTCGAATCGTGGACATCGGATTTCGTACCTCGGATGAAAAATAACGGTGCTCACTTTTATCACACAATTATCCGCGAAATCCAACGATTCGAGTTATATAGAGAGAGAGGCGTGACTTCAGCCATCAAAGAAGACAGGAGGGAGTCAATGCTCTTGACTGTAACAAACAGCTGCCGTGCCATTATGATTGACTGCCACACGCCTAAGCCAGGTTTCCTCGTCAGGTTCTCTGACGTAATTCTATCGATTGATCGGCATCTTCTTTCGTGAGCTCCAATCGAAGTGCGCGAAGCGAGGCGAAACAATGTGGCGGAGCCCATAAAACAGGATACCGTGTCGGCGGTGGTAAAGAATCCGCATACCGGCGTAACACAACTAACAACTGAAGGAGAATTTTTCAGCGCTCCGAATAGTTTATGGAAGTCCGTCACGCTTCGCGGATCGTGAGCGGAATGAAAGTGACGATTAAAAATTCCGGATCGACGCCCCGAGGAAAGTCGAAGGACTTTTCGCGACCCTTTTTCGCGAATCGGGGCACGTCCGCATCAGGAATGGCGATTGCAATATTGTAACGCGTGCTACGTATACCGAATGTAGATCTCGTGTTCGTCGAATCTTTATGTATCAAAATGCCCAAAAGTCAATCCTTTGAAAAATACACTAATTAAATATATTTTAATTACAATATTTTGATAATTTATTTTATATAAATTGTAACATCATATTATTTATACTATTACGGTTTGGAAATATAAGCCTTATTGCAACTCTGTTTATAATTAATTTATGTAAACGCGTTATCACAAAGCGTTTTCTTCGCTTATTAAAAGTTCTTTTGTACCGCACATTGCAATCTATTATAATCTCAATTAAAGCGATACCATCAAATAAATGTACGTATCTACTAATATACGAACTAATTAACACGTAAAAAATTAATTTTGCTGTGTAAGACCGATTAAACTCCGAAGGGTTTGATACCATCTCAAGTTAGATACATTAGAGATCTCAGATATATGATTTGCTTTCTCTTCGGATTTTTACAATTCTGTATATATACTATAAGTACATTACTCCTTAAAAGATCACTGAGCAATTCTTTCCTTTCTAATGAGCAACCAGCTCGCGAGTAATTATACGTCGATCTCAATTTTATTTCTGACACGGAATCATCACGATCGTCAGGGTGATCTACGCGAGATTTCTGAGGCGGAAAATGGATACCACCCAACGTGCTTCTTTTCACGAAACTTTTCACCGATCTCAAATTTCAGATCTCATCTTCGATGAAAAACGAAACATAAAATATTAACGGTTTATTGTTAGATTCAGACAAAATGAGAAAGGTGAATTAATCGAATTTGAAAATGAACGAATCTGATTAATTGTG